>NC_038251.2:16567821-16907749 GCF_000004515.6 Glycine max | reverse complement strand
AATGTAGTCTGATGAAATAGGTAAGATCCCTCAAAGCCTAAACTTTATCATTTTCGATCCTCTTTTGATTCAACCGATTGAAATCTGCAAAAACTTCATCAAATGACTAAATCATCGAAAAAGCGAAAGGGCACATCCACCTCCATTGTCGCTGTTGGCCATCGACGCCACGGAACATCTGGAGCACCCACAGCACCAGTCTCTCCTTCCTTGTCATCTCTACGATCATCTACTCTGTTCTCTTTAGATGATCAATGTCTACGGTAGTCTTCTCAATTTTCTACTAGGCCAATTCAAGACCCTAAGTACCTAGACTTAGAATTCTTTGATGGTGAGACATTTGATTGTTATCAAGTGTTTCAAAATTCTGATTTAGTTGATTTCATGTCCCTAAAACTACCTTATTATCCTGAACTTGTTAGAGTCTTTTACAATAATTTAAAAATTCAGGATAGTACTCTTATTTCTGAGGTGCATGGTGTTTCAATGGTCATTGATCAATCTCTGTTTTTCTCTTTAACAAAATTACCCAGTCAAGGTGTACCTTTTGAGGACACTATTGTTGATGACTGGAAGTTTGATTATTTTAGCCATGATGCCCGCCGAATGGTCTGCAATGACCAGGCGAATATGACCAGCAGATTGCTTGCTAGGTCATTGACATTTGACTGTCACATCATGCATTATATAATTGTCCGCATTTTGCTACCTTGTTCTTCTAACCCGGCTCAAGCCTTCGAGGAGGACTTGATTTTGATGTGAGTTTTCCTTATCGGTTGTCAGATCGACTGGGCTCACTTGGTTAGGTACCGAATGCATAAGGCATTATGGACCAATGCACATCTTCCATATCCTCAGTTGGTCACCCTTTTTCTTCGTCACTTTCAAATTCCTCTTGATGATGAATCTTTTGTTCAAGTCAAGAGATCTTTTGTCATTGATGCTGGTGCAGTAACTTCATTTGGTTACCGCAAGGATCATAATGGACAATGGCTTAGGAAACAGGACTTATCACATGAGCGTATTCCGTCACCTCCATCACAGCAAGATGTTTCCTCTGCTTTCATGAATGACGTTCTTTCTGAACTCCGTGGGCTTCGAGCATTCGTTGGTGATTGTTTCGATGTCATGGATGCACGTTTTACAGGAATGGACACCTGTATCACTCGACTTGAAGACGATATGGGTTTCATTCGCCATTGTTTTGATCCCCCGGCTGATCCATAGTTCTTTTTATTATTTACTCGAGTTCACTATTTTAGCCACGTATTCTGGCCTTTATCGCTTTCGTTATGGTTTTATTAGACTTTTATTATGGTTGGTCATTTCTAGACTTTGTGTTTGATTACTTTTAGAACTTTGCATTGGTTGTTTAAGACTTTGTGTTGGTTTGCTTCGGTCTATGACTGTCTTTGTTTTGATATTCTTTGTATTATTTAGTTCTTTTCTTTACACATTTTTTTGTTGGCTTTTTGATGTTGCCAAAGGAGGAGAGAACAAGAACATGAGTAGTTAAAAATTATTAGAATTTATCAACTTAGGCATAAATTCCAAAAGATAGGGGGAGTAAGGGTTATGTGTACATATTATCAAATTGTATGTTAAGTTCGTCTTGATTTCAGGATAATTGTCATCATCAAAGAGGGAGAGATTGTAGAAGCAAAGATATTTTGATGTTTTGATGATGTCAAAGGAACGCGCTTCTCAAGTTTTATTCAAGACAAGAATCCAAAAAATTTAAGAAATATGATCAAGATAATTTCTAGAGTCTTAGGAAGAAATTTTCAAGTTGAAACAGCAAAAGGTTTAGCCAAAGGATTTAACTTAAAAATGTTTTTTTTCAAGAGTTTTATTCTCTGGTAATCGATTACCAGAAGATGTAATCGATTATCAGTCACCAGTGTGCCTTCTAAAAAGCTTTTAAATGTTTTAGAAAGATGTAATCGATTACCAGAGGTTTGGAACGTTTTAAAACAGCCTTAAGAAATTTAAATGTCAAGTTATGTAATCGATTACCCGTCTTAAAAATTCAAATTTCAAAGTGAAGAGTCACAACTCTTCAGATAAATAATTGTGTAATCGATTACCAGTTAGTATTTCTGACAATATTTCCCAAAAGTCACATCTTCTCATTTAACTTTTGAATGATCATCAAAGGTTTGTATATATGTAACTTGGGCACGAAATTTTCTTAGAGTTTTGCTGTTCAAAAAGTCTTTTCCTCTCAAAAGACTCAAAGTGTCTTATTTTCTAAAATTCCTTGACCAAAACATTTGTGATTCAATAAGGAATTTGAGTGTTTCATTGTACAATTTATCTCTTTCAAGAGAGATTTTTTCTTCTTACTCAAGGAAAGGAAAGTGATTTAAGGGACTGAGGGTCTCTTATTATAAAGCGATCTGAACACAAAGGAAGGATTGTCCTTGTGTGGTTCAGAATTTGTAAAGAATTTTTACAAGATAGTGAAACTCTCAAGCGGATTGCTTGAAAACTAGACGTAGGCACAAGGGTGGGGGCGAACCTGAGTTTGCACTTTCTCTTCCCTTAAACTCCTTTATTTATTGTTATTTATCTTTTGCGTTAAGGAAGTTTAGTTTAAATTGAATTATAGTAATTCGTAATAAAGGAACATTGATATTATCATTAAAGAAGAATAAAATTTGAAAAGCGCATTCCTTTGGCATCATAAAAAATATCTTTGCTTCTACATTAAAGAGTGTGTTTCTACTTTCTAGCACTCCTCAAGCCATAAAACTATTTAAGTAACTCCCCAAATATTGAATGTCTAACAGTTTAGTTCCTAAGTTGATATATCTACTAATGCTCAGAGATCAATTTTAAGGGCTTTCCAATACTTGGAGAACTATTTGACATAATTTCTTATACTTTAAGGATTACTTATATAATTATTTTGTTTATTTTATTTTAGGGATCATTTAGGGGAGAGAGTAATCCTTTAAGGATGAAATTAAATTGATGGTTTATTCGTAATGTATTATTTCTACTTGTGTTCCTCTTCCTTCTCAGATGGTTGAAATGGCAAACTCCCAGTTGGTAGAAGAAACATACTTACTGCGTTTACAGGCATAAAATAACAAAGATTACTCACGCTAGGTATAAGCTTTTAGTTTATGTAAATGCATTTAGGTGACCAGGCTTGTACCTAAGGTATCAAGTTTCCATTATTTCTACCTTTTCATTTTCAAAGCATGGGTATTTAATTCTGCAGTTTTTATAGGTGTCATGTATTCTTCCTAACGGAAAAAAATGTGTCATTTGAAAAACAAACTCAGATGTATTGGATTTGAAGAAAGTCAATTTATTTTTTATTGCAACATTTTCGTCTTCTTTTTGTCCAAGATTTAATTTCGCAGTCAGATCATATTACTCGATTACAAGCTATAAAGAGCTGTGTCAAGCTTGTATCATAACTTTAAGCTGGGTAACTGACAAGAAATTCAACAGGCAGTCAAAATCGCTTGTATCATATTCTAAAATAAATTAATACTAGAGAATGCCTGAATACATACCATTACGAAAATTTGATTGCAATCAATTGAATTGCCACAACGAAATACTTTGGTGTAGTCTGATGCTCGGTACACAATAGATGATAAAATAGTAAGGCTGGATATATTTTCTTTTTATATTAAGGCTGAAAAATAGTTAGTACATATATTAATGTTTGTAAAGGAAAATGTAATACAGTTAAGATTCCTTCAACAGGCATCACAGAACGGGCAACTCAGACAACAGTCAAAACCCCTTCCAATTAAAGGCCATGTTAGCAGAGAAGGTTTTCGTCTGATCTGGGATTACTGGAAATATCTTCGTAGACATAGTTATGCAAAATGCCGCTACAAATTTAGATTCCGATCCTAATTTATACCAAATCTACGGAGACTGATGAATAATTCAAAGCACCTTGATGAGGATCTGGCACTTTGACATGTTCCAACACAGGAGACATTTTCAAACCAATTATCTGGATCTGAAGGTTTGAGTGGCCATTGAGAAAAGCATCTGTTACCTGCAAAATATACATAGCATTTCTTATATATACTCGGATGATTCATATCATTGCAATATGCACACAACCATAACAATATACAAAGTTACAAATCAGAGAACATTTTTAGTGTGTTTGCTTCAGCGTCCGTGATGCACGATCGGGGTTCACATAAAAAATTTAAAAGACGCAGAAGCAACATTTGGATGCTTCGGATTGGACGTGGATCACAAATGCTAAAAGCTAAACCAAACATGCACTTAATGATAGATACCTGACTGCATCCAAAAAGTTTAAGTGACCTCAGTGCCAAACAGCTATCCACAATCAAACCCAGTGCATTGTCTGTCAAATTTCTGCACCAAGATAGATCTAGAGAATGCAAATTTTTTGCATGGTTTGCAAGTGATAAGGTTGTGTGGTAACCAACCTGGATCAAATAAAACGAGGTCCTCAGTAAAACAATCTACCAAAGAATTAGCACGCAGCAATTAAACTGACGATAGAAAACCCAAAAGACATGCGCATTTACTGACAAGAGAAGAGAAGGATTTTGAGCAAGAAAATAAGGAAAATTTGCTGTACTTCAAAGTAATTATGTTTTACAGGCTAATGATAAGCTCAAAATAGGTTAGTTAATCTCCTTACAATCACATAGCAGCTCTTCCAGTATGTCACAATGTTCAAGTACTATCGTCCCGAGCATGTCTAGCTGTTTTATATAGAATGTGCGCCCATTGTATACCCCAGCAAACCAATTGTGGTAAAATCATGAGGCCAAAAAACAACGTACCTTCTTAATGTTGTTAAGTGACAATTCTTTTAAGGACCCTCCGGTGGTCTCCACAAATGCAGCAATTGCTTCATCACTACAACAAAATAGTAAGGTAATTTAATCATCAGCACGATTATATCCAATAAGCACCATCCAAGCATACCATACATACATGACAATATCATGGAATAACTAATTCTCAAATCCAGAATTTGATAGAGCACTAGAGATTAATTGATAAATTATATTACTGAACTTATGATACACAAAACAATTTGCATGTTACAAAAATCTCCGACAGAGAGTAATCTCTGTCCACAAACTGCACATAACAATAATTTCTTTACATTTCCTACTATTAGATATATTTCTAATCTATAACTACGGTCAGTTGTTTTCAACATATAACTGCCATTAGGCAGTTTCCTACTATCACATGTATCCCTAATAAATAAATTATTAGGAATTATTTTATATTAACAACTGTCATCCAGCAATTACTACTATTGTTCCCTGTGCTTAGTGTACACATTTCACATGGGTGGCTTGGCTGGTTTGTAAACCAATGAATCCACCTGGTTTCCATCAGAATACAAAAGAAATATTGGTATCCAATGCTTGTATATATAAGTAGGGAATCAGTCATCAACAGAGAATGAATCATCTTTGTAAGTTTTTCATATGACGGGTAATTTATATTATATAGAGAGATAGCCAGACTCTTAAATGCCCTGCCAGCAAAAGTTTTGGGATACTATTTAGGGTTTTTGTGTTTATCACTTTAAATGACCCTACCATGAGGAAATCTCTCATGCATGGATCAATTCCCCAATTAATTAGTTCTTGCAAAGATCAGGCTGATCATAGACGAACAATTGCAAGATAGAAAGTGAGGGTAACACAAGTGTCATATGGTAAGGAAAAAACAAGTAGAGAACAGTAAACACACCTGAATGGGTTACGGCAAAGTTTCAGTGTATGAAGTGCACGACAACCATTTGCAAGATGTCCTATAGATAAATCTGTTAATTTGTGCAGGTTCATAAGATCAAGCACACATAATCCTGGACAGTGCTCAACAATGGCTTTGATTGATGCATCAGTCAAGTTTCTGCACAATAGGTAATATAAATCAACAAACTTAAAAGAACTAATAACTTTTGAAAATGAAGGGAAATAAGGAAATTGCAATTTCAAAAGAACTAACCAAATTCACAATTAGACCATGTTCAAAGAATGATTAACAATTAGCCAATCACTCATACACTAAATTGATTAACCATAAATCACAACTTGGTTAAAAAATTTCTTCAGTTGAAAATTTGTTCACCAAACTTTCTAAAATGGAATTCTCAATGAAAATGCTTCTGCGAAAGTAATCAATCATAGCTTAAGGAGACAGTGATACTTACATACAGTCCTTCAAAACAAGCTCTTTCATGTTTTGTCCACGAGCAACAATGTAGTTCTTGACAAATTCATCACAAACCGTTTGAATGCCAGCTACTGACAACACTTCTAAATGTTCAAGCTCAATTAGTGCTGGCACAATTAGTGCAGCATCAATGCCTTGGCAATCATCAAGGTACAACTCTTTCAGAAGAGATTTTAATGATTCAGCCAAAATATATACACTAGAAGATGTGAGAAGGGAACACTGGCTGAGATTTATGGATCTAAGTGCCGGAGCAGAAGAAACAAGTGCACGCAAACCTCCATCTGAAAGTCGGCATGCACCACTGAGGGATAGAGTAGATAAACTAGATAAATGCCTTGGCGACTGTGCCAAAGTAGAAACTACTACATAATCAGGCAAACAGCGCCCACACTGGTCAAGTTGCAGTACCTATAACCCAAGCAAATAAATGGCTATAACTTGTTAATATACGATTTTGAAAACAGAAGCTGACAAGAAGCTAATCAAATATTCAAAAAGCAAAACAGAAAATACTAAGCTAAAAAAAATCCAGAAAATGCACAATTAAAATTTAGCAAAGCAGGAAAAAAACACTTAATTAAAAAACAAAACAAGTCAACAAACATCAAAGCTTTTCCCACAAGGTAAAGATCAGTTACATGTACGAAACAACAACATAATATTCAATCATAATTTATAAATCACTTTTATAATCCTTATCTCAACAGTTTTGCTTAATGTTTGTCTTAGTCTCTCTACCTCTAGCAATCAGGCTAATCTTCATCTTATCAACTCTCCTTAATGGCTTTTCAACAGCTCTTCTTCAGACATTCTCTTCTTCAAACATGCTCAAATCACCTAAAGCAAGTTTCTAGTTTCTACCATCTTTTCCATATATTAGCAGCCATACAAACTTTCTCCTTAATACTTTCTACCATCTTGTTCAATATACCACTCATCTAACACAACACCCGACCAAAATATACAAGTATCTCACAATGCTTATAAAGATTTAAAAGGAAAACACAAATAATACAGATTATGCAGTTAAATTCAAAATATAAGCCCTCCTTTAGGTTCTCCAAGGCAAGAATAGTATTTCACTGGCTGTGAGACACTGTCACCCTCTCTTTTAGCTCCATGTAGTGGTTGCTTAAAGCCTAAGCTTGATATTTAAATGCAGTAGTAGTAAACAAAGTCACAGCAAGAGGTAGTCATTTCAGCCATTAAATGAAAATCAATATCCAGCAAATATGTTAAATTATATATACACACACATAAAGTGCCATGCCTAGGGAGCGTCACCGACAAAAATAAAATGAACAATGGACAATGCAGTCCACAAATCCTACAATGAACAAAATGCTGCAAAGCTAAATACCAGATCTTTTTAACCAGAATCACAACCATAAAAAGAAAAGTAATTATCTCAGTGTATATAACATAAAACCATCCCAGAAATAGAAATATAACGTTAAGTTGCATAAAACACCACCCCATAAACCTCCAATACCAAAATAGAAATATAACACTCAGTTAACTCAATGATATCATGCACCACTAGTAGCTAACAAACATAGCCTGC
The DNA here is from genome assembly GCF_000004515.6 of Glycine max. Lineage (NCBI taxonomy): Eukaryota > Viridiplantae > Streptophyta > Magnoliopsida > Fabales > Fabaceae > Glycine > Glycine max. The sequence goes on along the minus strand of NC_038251.2, from coordinate 16,899,963 downwards.
CTAGTCACAAAACAAACATCATCAACAAAACACAAGTTTCAAGTACAGCAAAAATAGCAAGGAACACCAAAAGCAATCAAAAAATTAAACCACATACCACCAAATTTTCCGTGTCACACGTTCGAAAAGACTCGGTAAACTGTTCCTCCGTTAACCACGAGCAATCTCTCAATCGAATCTCAGTGGGCGTTCCACGCACAAGAAGCTCGAGAAAGTGGCCGTTAATTCTCCTCGAGTCACAGAGCAACTGGCTAAGCCGGTGCCTCAGGGCATCAGGCACACTCTCAAGCGAAGCAATAGCATCAACATTCTTCACCAGAATCTTAAGGCACATCTCTTGCAACGACGGAACCGAAACATTAACACCTGCATTCCCTCTCTTCGCATTAGGAACCCACTTAATAGACTCACACAAGCTCGCTTGCGAACTCGCTTCAGCGTTTTGCAGTTTCGACCCTCGGTCTCTGATGATTTTCATAGCTGTGGAGAAAGGACCGGGCCAATCCTCGATTTCGTCACGCTCCGGTTCCACCGGCGGTGACCGGTCATGGTCCTCCCCTTCCGGTGCAAAGAAAGCAAACCGCGACGCGTTTTCCCGCGCTATGTCGTGGAATCGTTCCATGTAATCGTTCCTCCCATAACCGGAACCACGCTCTCTTGCATTGGAATTTCTAGGACGTTCTCGAACACGCAAAGGTACACTATTATCCGCTACAACGTTTGCACCACCAGTGTTCTCTGGTATCATCACATTTTCATCAACCGCCACCGCCACGTCATTATCATCATCATCATTTGCGTTATTATTACTTTGTTCTTCTGAATCGTTTGTCATTGCTCTCTTGACAGCCTTCTTCCCCGGTCTTTTGTTGAGAAAACCCTCGCATCCGGAACCGGTTGAGTGAATCTTGCGCTTCCGGTTGCCGGTGGAAACCCTAAAAGCGGAGTCGGAGTCAGAGTTAACTGCTATAAGGTTTAAATTGAATCCTGAGTTTTCCGCTTTGGATTCCGGTGTTATCACATCGCAATCAACAACCGCCGCAGCCACGTCATCATTTATCTTCACTGAGTCATCTTCATTTGCCTTATCATTACCCTGTTCTTCTAAATTCTTTCTCGATCTTAAGCAGAGAAAGTCCTCACGTTGGGAACCGGCAGAGTCGCTCCTGCGCTTGAGGTTGCCAGTGGAAACCCTAACGGCGAAATCAGGGATTGCATCGTGGCCGTTGTCGGAGTCAGAATCATCTGCTATAATGTTGAAGACATTGACGCATGAGTTCTCCGCTTTGGATTCTGGCGTTACCACATTACCGTCAACCGCCACTGCCACGTCCTCATTCTTTTCTACTGAGTTTTCCGCTTTTGTCATTGTTCTCTTGAGAATCTTCTTTCCCGATCTTAGGTTGAGAAAGCCCTCACGCTGGTAGCCGGTTGGGTTCCGGTTGGCGGTGGAAACCCTAGCGGGGGCGAGGCGGAGGCTGTGGCGGCGGAGGGGTAGAGAGGCGGAGGCGGAGGAAGAAGGTTCGTGAGTTTGGGAGGGGGTGAGGGGGTGAATGGCTTCGGGTTTCGAGGGCTTAGGGGTTGTTGTTCTGGTTTGGACCATATTGTTTTGGACAATGAAGAAGAAGGGACTATATAGGGTTTGGGAATAGAAGTGAAGTGACGGAGAATGTGTGTGTGTGTGTGTGTGTGTGTGAGAGAGAGAGAGAGAGAGAGGGTGGAAATGCGGAACAGAGTGAGGAGGGAAAACGAAGAGATTTGGAGGGAAAGTGAGTGAGAGTAAGAGTGAGAGAGAGAGAGAGAGACGCGGGTTTTATTGTGCAAGAAGAGAGGAGGAAGGAAGGGGATAGAAACTTGTCTCGTACACTTGCTTCATTGGGTTTGACGGTCAATTTTTCCGCCCAGACATATATACACTATTTTCTTTTTCTTGTTGAATTTAAATTTTAAATAACCAATTTAATTTTAAAACTATATTTTATTCTCGTATTAGTCTCTAAAATTTAGAAAAACTCAAATAATTTGTTTAGATTTTCAGCCTTTAAATGTAATTTTAGTCCTCTTTTTAATTGATCCGTAATTTTTTTCCATTTATTTTAAAATAAAAACATTTAATTTTTCTATTTTAAAAAATTATTAATTTGTGTTCTCTTATTTCAAAATAATAACATTTAATCTCATTTTTTTAGAAATTCACAATTTGATCCCAATTTTTAATTCTGCTTATATTTTTTTTATTTTGATTCAATTAAATTTTAGATTTGATATATTCCTTTAAAGTACCATCAAAAAATAATTAACCAAATAAAATATAGATAAAACCAAAATTATAAATTTTTTTAAATATGATATCCAATGTCTTTATTTTAAAATAAAATCACCAAAATTACAAAATAAATAAAATAAAAGAATTAAAATTATATTTAAGTTTTTTTTTTATTGTGATCACTAAATGTATTGTATGGTACTGTTATCAATTAAGTTTTTTCTTTTGTGTCTGAAAGTTTCTGAAATAAAGACTAAAAAAAGTGGTCAAAGTTTAGGAATTTAAATAAAATCTTAAAAAAAATCAGAGATTTATTTAAATTTTCTTGAGTTTTAATAGTAAAACACAATTTCAGTGATCAAATATTATTTTTTATTTATTTCATATATTTTCTATGTTTTTTATTAAATCATATATTATATTTTTTCGAAACACGTAATATACATATTCTCTTTCCATTTTTGTTATCTGTATTCTCTTTCCATTTAAAACCCCTTCGTCAAAATTAATTCTGAATAATCACGAATCTTTTAATTAAGATCTCGTTAATGGAATGTAGCTATGTAAATGATGTATCAGTTAGTCGAAGAGTATTAAATATATGTAGTTAACTGTTTTCAATAGGATATGTTAATAAATTTTGTGTTTCAATATATTACATATGTTTTAATATTTGAAAACTTTTCATTTTTAATTTAATATCTGAATAAAATCTTTTTTATTTTAATTGCTTAAAATTATAAACTTTTTTAGAAGAAAATTATAAACTTTCCTAACGTAATGAAAAGTTTTCAAATATTAAAACAGATGTAATATATTGAAACACAAAATTTATTAACAAATTGTCACTTCTTGGTATTGAAAGCAAATTGTCCTGCGAGGACCATGTTCACCGAGCAAATTGGCACTAATTTCTCATACAGTGTCTTTTGCTTGCGGTGAGAGAGTGAATTACTGAATTATGTTTCATTTTTCATTTTTCAAGGTACGACCTTAATGTTTTATAAAATAGTTTTCATTTATTGCCTCCTTACTTTTAGTTATCAAGAGCCTTACATACTATATAGAATATAAAATGGAAAAGGATAATTAATTTATGAGAAATTAAATATTTAACCATTCTTGTATTTTAAAAGAGGAAGAAATATATGTAAAAGAGTGTGACAAAATGAACCACAATGAATATCCCAAAAGAAAAAAGAAGCATATAGTAAGAATGTGAAAAAAGGTCATGAACCAATTTCTTGTTCAATTTTTCCGCCAAGACATATATACATTATTTTCTTTTTCTTGTTGAATTTAAATTGTAAATAGCCAATTTAATTTTAAAACTATATTTTTATTCTCGTATTAATCTCTAAAATTTAGAAAAACTCAAATAATTTGTTTAGAGTTTCAGCCTTTAAATGTAATTTTATTCCTCTTATTTTAATTGATCCATAATTTTTTTTCTATCTATTTTAAAATAGAAACATTTAATTTTTCTATTTTAAAAAATTATTAATTTGTGTTCTCTTATTTCAAAATAATAACATTTAATCTCATTTAAAAAAAAAATTCACAATTTGATCCCAATTTTTATTTCTGCTTATATTCCTTTAAAGTACCATCAAGAAGTAATTAATTAAATAAAATATCAGAAATAAATAAATAAAATATAAATAAAATTGTGGATAAAATCAAAATTATAAATTTTTTAAAATAGAATATCAAATGTTTCTATTTTAAAATAAAATTACCAAAATAAAAAAATAAACAAAATAAAAGAATTAAAATTATATTTAAGTTTTTTTTTATTGTGATCACTAAATGTATTGGATGGTTCTGTTATCACTTAAGTTTTTTCTTTTGTGTCCGACCTTTTTTTAGAAGAAAATTATAAACTTTCCTAACGTAATGAAAACTTTTCTTTACCTCATAATGAAAAGTTTTCAAATATTAAAACATATCTAATATATTGAAACACAAAAATTTATTAGCAAATTGGCACTAATTTCGCATACAGTGCCTTTTGCTTGCTGTGAGAGAGTGAATTACTGAATTATGTTTCATTTTTCAAGGTACGACCTTAATGTTTTATAAAATAGTTTTCATTTATTGCCTCCTTACTTTTAGTTACAACTTGTTTTTTTTATCCGGACAATATGAGTGTTTTTTCTTTTTTTTTATTTCATATTTAACTGTAAAAATAAACATAGATACATACAAAACAATATGATAATTTTTACTTAATTTTTTTTATCTAAGTAATTCCAAAATTTTATGTTAAACATATTTATTTTTATTTAATAGAAATACTATTAAATAATATTTATTATAAAAATATTTGAAATGTGCAAAACCACCATACAACTGTTGATTAAGAAAATATAGTAAATGCATTATTTGGCTTGTGCATAAATGTACATCTTTCTAATTGCTCCCAAGTGTGAAAATAAACATAAAAAATTGTCAAAAAAGTATCAAAAATTTTACTTGAAATTTAATTTCTAATTTAATTAATGCTATAATTTTATCTTAAATCTGATTATCTTTATTTATTGAAAATGAACTATTAAAAAATGTTTACTAAAAATATGTTTAAAATATACAAAATCACAATATGCTTAACATATCAAGGATAGTATTTAACTCATGTTATTCCTTTAATTTGATTTGTCCATGTGTACATATAGATAATTGTCAAAGAGTGTGACAAATATTATTTAAATTTTTTGTATATAACTAACATTACATTTTTATCTGAAATGTTATTGTCTTTATTTTATATAAATGAACAATTTAGTGACAATTACTAAGAATATGTTTAAAATATACAAAATCACAAAAGAATTAATACATAATAAAATTGAAGTGTAATATTTTACACATGCTACTCACCTATTATGATTTGTCTGTATAAAAATAGACATAGATAATTATCAAAAAGTATAACCAAGTAAATAATAAAAAATATCTCTAATATAACAACACTTGGCAAACAAAGTATAAGTATGTGTTATTGGGAATTTCTTTAGTACCCAATGTGATTTGCCTAATCATGAAAATAGACATAGAATTCTTGTCAATAATGTGATAAATAATATTAATAGTATCATTAAAATGTTTAAATTAAATATTATTTGTATTAATAATTAACAATACTATTCTCATTTCTATATATAAGAAATAATGACTTAGATATATTTTTAGTCTTTTAAATTTGATTAATTATTTTTTTAGTCCTTAAAAATAATTTGTTTTTTATTAATTTTTCAAATTTTTGAAAAGTTACTTTTAATCCCTATTTGTTTAATGTGTTCATGTTTTCACAATTTGTAATGATTTTAATTTTTTTATTTTAAAAAATGGTTTATATCAATAGTAAACCACCAAAATATTTTACTCGTATGATTTCTGACTTTTTTTACATATTGTGCTGGTTTTAAAGAATAAAAAAAATAGATGTAGAATAGTTGTGATTTTTTACATATTAGGACTATTTTAAACTCTCATAAGTCATTTTTAAAGAAATTAAACTAAAAAACACATGTTTAACTGTGATAAATTTTCACAAATTGTGACACCATTAACAAAGAATGAGAAAGACTAAAAGTAGTTTTTTGAAAATTTAAGGGTCTAATAAAAATAGCTTTTTTAAGGACTAAAAAAATAATTATCCAAATTTAAAGAACTAAAAATGTATTTAAGTCAATACTTAATTCATCAAGACTAATAAAAATAGTTAAATTAATTTGTTTCAATTAATATAATCATAAGTTAAAATTTTATTCCAAAAGTATACATAGAATTAGTTGTTTAAATAGTGGTTAGATATAATGATACTAATAATTTTCAACTAATGAATATGAGTTATATTGTTTTTTTTTAATAAAAGTATATTAATTCAAAAAAGTACTAGATACAAAGCATGGCGATCCAATGATCCAGCCTCAAAACAACCAAAAGTTCAAACAACCCAAATCCAAAAGAACCTCTCTAAACCTATAACATCAGCTCTGCAATGCGAACTCTAATCTTATTACTATATCAGCCCCTGTATGTTATCATATTTATAATGTTATTTCATATAGTATCTATATCTTTTGGTTTCCCAAAGCAATGTTCATTCCTATAGTTCCATAAACCGTAGATGGTTTCAGTTACTACTAACCTAAGTAAAGCCGCCTTCCACCCTTTGCCAGATCCGTAGCGGAGTAACCAAATGATTTCTCTATCCCAAGTATCTGGTTCAGGATGAAAACCGATCCACACCAGAATATCTTTCCACACTTTTCTCATAGTGGCACAACCAAAAAATAAGTGGGCAGTAGTTTCTTCTGCATCACAGAAACAATAGGTGTTGTTTGCAACCATTCCATATCTCACAAGCCGAGTTTTCGTTGCAAGCTTTTGGTGGCAAGTGAGCCACAAGGTCATAACTGCTCGAGGTCTTGCTGCATTGCAGTACATCAATTTCCTCCAAGGCATAACCTCACCATCCCTTTTTCTAAGTTCCATGTAGATATTTGTCATACAAAATATCTCTTTCATCATCATGTCTTCCCACTTCCCTTGGATAGGCGGCACTTTTTCTCTGTTATTCAAAATCGATTTCATTATCCAAGTACTATCTGGTTTCACATTCTCCTCCATCACGTTCTTGTTTTTGAAATAGTACGCATGAACCCAACGGACCCACAAACTATCTGCCTTCCTGCAAAGATTCCAGAGAAGTTTAAGCATAGTGACTGTATTCCAAATTTCCAAGTCGATAACATTCAAACCCCCATTTTTAATAGGTTTACAAACATTACTCCACGCAACTGGGCTTTTTTTACTAGTCTCCGCACTACCTGTCCACAGAAAAGTACGGCAAATAGAATTGATCTTCTTAATCACAAACTTCGGTAGCGGAATACACTGAAGCCAATAATTAGTAATAGCGAAACTAATACTTTTGAAAAGCTGTAGTCGCCCAGCATAACTTAGCAGTCTCGTGCTCCAGTGCTTTGCCCTATCCACAATTTTATCAATCAACATCATATAGTGATCAATAGAGAGTCGCTTTGTTGTGAGAGGAACACCCAAGTATTTGAATGGGAGTGATCCTTCCACAAATAATGTTGTTTGCAAGATTTCAGCTTTTGTACCATTATCCACTCCACCAAAATAAATGCGACTTTAGTGGCGTTGAGCATCAAACCCGTGGATTTTGTAAATTTATTAACGGCTTCCATCATGATCTCAACTGATATCGTGTCACCCCTGGAAAACAACAAAATATCATCCGCAAACGTCAAATGAGTGATACTTAGTTTCTCGCATTTCGCATGATGATTGTAGTCGGGATTCCTTTGCATCTTATACAGCACCCTATCAAGATATTCCATAATGATCACGAACAGGTAAGGGGATATGGGATCCCCTTACCTCACCCCTCCTTTGAGCCTTCATAATGTTACTGTAATTCCCGTTGACATTGAATCTGTAAGAGAGCGTGGATACAACAAGCATTATCCAATTAACAAATTTCGTTGGTAAACCAATCTCATTCAGGATGGACTCTAAAGCTCGCCAATCGACCATATCATACGCCTTCTGTAAATCCAATTGGATCATACATCTAGGTGTACCGCCCTGCCTACTATACCCTTTTATCAGCTCATATGCCAACAATATATGGTTGTGTATTTGTTGTCCAGGAACAAATGCAGCTTGGCTACGACCCACGATATCTTGCATAACCTTACTTAATCTCATCGTGAGAATTTTTGAAATGATTTTGTATAGAGTAGTACAACCTGCAATTGGTCGATATTCTCGAATTGTTTTTGTCTTGTCATGTTTTGGAACCAGCGTTACTAGCGTGCAATTCACCGCCATGTACATCTTCCCATGCTCAAAAAATTCTTTTACTGCAACAGTCACATCAGTTCTTATAGTATTCCAACTAGCCTTAAAAAACTTCGCACCGTAACTGTCGATCCTGGGAGATTTCAAGTCTCCAATGCTATTTAAGGCCTTAAAAATCTCCTTATCAATAACTTGCGATGTCAACATGTCAGCCTGCTCTGGTTTTACTTGGGTGCCTGCTCTCATTGCCACTATATCAATAGCTTGGATCATTTTTGTTTTATCCCCCATTAAGCTCTTATAAATGCATTCGCTTTCATAAGAAATCAAGATATCTTATTAATAGACTTCACAATAAAAGAAATTAAAATCAATACATTTGTAAGTGGTCATATTGTTTTTATGTCAGGAAGAAAAAAAAACTACCATATACTTCTTATATATGAATAAATGTAGTAATCTAATTTTTTAAATATTTCTAAAATAAATATTAATTATATATTTTTAAAAAAATGGTTAACACTTATACCAATTTTTTTAATGAATTTTAGCTCATAAGAGTCTTGAAAATAAAAACTTCATTAATTATTTCTTTTTCTTGGTCATGATTAAATGTCAAGATTTATATGTTCGGAAGTAAAAGCTCATGAAACAAACCTAATATATGTTATTATAAAGTTTTCATATTTTTTATGAGCACATATGAAATTTTGGGTCAATAAAGGAAATGTATTTAAATATATTTGTCATATTTCTTTTATAAGATTTTATTAACAATTCAGATAGAGAAAAGTCATCAAGAACATTGATAGCAAATTAATGTTAACTAAAACTTAAATTTCCTTAAAAAAATCTTAAGTTATTTCATATTTTTAAATTTTTTCCTCTAACAATTGTTTTTGAAACAACAATAGTTGAGGACCAACCATCATCAATTTCCAGCATCATGATTTGTGCATAGTAGAAACCAACACAAACGGAATGACAATGTGACTTACAATAACTCACATTAATAGAAAACCTTGATCAATGACACTAATTTATAGTTGTCAAGAGCCTTACATACTATATAGAATATAAAATGGAAAATGATAAGTAATTTATGAGAAATTAAATATTTAACTATATGTAAAAGAGTGTGACAAATTAATCAAGTTGTAATATTTTATAAGAAAATAGTCTAATAAAAAAGAGATAAGTTAAGTCTCAAAATGAACCACAATGAATATCCCAAAAGAAAAAGAAGCATATAGTAAGAATGTGAAAAAAAGGTCATGTATTTTCACTCTTCTTCTCCTATCGTTTATTCATTTTCCCTTCTTTATGGCATGAGGTGGCTTGCAAAATGTCGGTGCTACCCTTTCTCTCATTTATGTTCACCCTCTTCATCGCCATAGGCGCTTCATGGCTATGCACAACGAAGGAACACTACTCCATATTCTTCTCCCATAGCCTCTTCGTACAATGTTGCTTTTATGAAGAGGCTGCAACTAAAATCGTGATGGACTCTGCAAAAAAACCTTAAAACCAATAGTAATTAAACATAAAATATCATTTACAACAAAAGCAATAAATTAAATACAGAAACCGAGTATGCATTAAAAAGTAAGTGAAAATGTTAATTTTTAAAACATTATTAAAAATGTTATGCGTTTGGATAGAGAATTTTAATAGAAAAAAATAATTTATTAGAAAATTTAAATTTTTGTAATCTAAAATTCATCATTTGGATTTTTTTTAATGAAAAATTTAAATTTTTGAAATTTTAAAACAAAATTTTAAACAACTAAAAATGCGGAATTTCAATTTCCTTCTAAAATGTGATAAATTGAAATTCTCTTCTTGATAGAAGAATCTTCCAAAACATTGTGTATTTCCTTAATAACCTTTATCTTCTCTTCCACCTGAAAGTTTTTGAAACCTCGTTCTCGAACTCGCGACTCTTCCCTCATGCCGATGATCCTCTTCAAGAAACACCGTCTAAGCTCGTGGAGCGTCGATCGGGCGTGGGCGTAGAGGGACACGTAGAATTGCACCCGCTAGTCAGGAGAGTAGTCGTCACTACCCATCACACAGTGAAGGTGCTCGCCAGCGCGGAGGGCCTGGACCATGCCTTGCGTTGTTGGCTGAATGTCATGGTTGAGTGCGGCGGTATACGCCACCGTATTTTGGTTCCCTAACTTCTCATGCCGCATCAATATTCTTTTCTTTAGAAGCACCAGCACGCCAACTATACCTTCTCTTCTCTTTGCATTCATTTTCTTTCACTCTCACAAATTTTTTTATCCAAACACAAAATTTTGAAAATAAAAGAATTTCAATTGAAGTATTTGAAATTCTTAAAATTTTAAGGGTGTGTTTGATTTGCATTTCCATTTCCTGTTTTCATTTTCAAAAGATTAGAATTCTGAAAACATGTTTGGTTTTACTTCTTGTTTTCTGCTTTCAATAAATAAAAACACTTAAAATGCATTTTTCAAACGGAAATGTATTTTTAGATTGGCTTAAAATTACATTCCTTGTCACCGCATTTTCATTTTACCCAAAATGAGGTTCCTGGTTTCAAATGAAAACACTAAAAATGAGATTTTATTGTTTTCAGTTTTTGGTTTGTTTGAAAAAATATTTTCACTGAAAATGTTTTCAAAAAACCAACCAAACGCATTTCCATCACCATTTTCTATTTCCAGTGAAAATGAAAATAGAAAACAGTCAAACCAAACACCCCCTAAATTTCTCATAATTTTAAATTTTCTCATCCATACACACTTTAAAAGAATTTACATCTAATGTCTTTTGCGATTCTCAAGTCTTTTTACATTGATTATAGCAAAATCATGGTGAGTAATTAATATTTAAATTACACATTTAATTTTACATGTTAATATATATTAGCTTAATCAAGGGAGAAAATATCAACATATATTTACAAAATTACCCAGCATTTTAGCAAGAAAAATGATTACATCAAATATCTCAACTCATCTTTTTTTTATAAATATAAAGATAAAGATGTCATTTTAATGGCTACAGGAGGTGATTAACATAATTAACAATTGGAAAATCAAAAATCAATTGGGCAACAAAATTAAATATCTATTGTACTAATTGGTTAAGATTTATTTGCTTTTAAAAATTATAAAACCCATAAGACATGCGTGAGTGCATTAACAGAGGTCAGCGGAGTAGGATCAGACGGACAGATAGGAAGTAAGAATGCAGTATGATTGATGAAAATATAAACTTTGAAAACAGATATCAAGGTCACACCGGAGACCGGCTTACAAAACCCAGGTTTTCATAAACAAAGAAACCGAAGCGGCGGCAGAGCCGCACAGGATCGGTGAAGGGAGAAGAGAGAAAGATGAAAAATAGAAATTTATTGAATCTAGAAAGAAGCGCTTACAAAAATCTTGTTTCAGAGCACCTCTCTTCCGAAACCTGAAAAAATGGCTAAATGAAAGGGTGCCTCACAATATGCTTGAGGACTCCTTATATAGCCAAAATTTAAGACCGGTAGTTGCCGGTAGTTTTGACCGGGACTATTTGACTGTTTGTTACAAGACAAGTAGCTTTGACCGGGACTTTAATGGCTACAGGACAGGTAGTATTGTCCAGCATTAATTACACATTAATTACAAACAGACGGTTTTGTGACCGAAATTAAAATTAATCTAAACAGATACCAAAACAATCATCTTCGTTTTGGTAAAAGGGATCTTCTTCGTCTTCTTCAACAGAACTTGTTTCTTCCTTCTTTGAGGATGAAGCTTCTTCTTCCTGTTGTAACATTTGTAGAACTTCCTTCAGATTTTTAGCTAAGACCTCCTTTGATGTCGATCCTGCTAAAAATGCTGCCAGATGAGACTTTTGGTTCAAGAACACAGAAGTCTTTGGATCAGCCGCTTTGAGGAATTCTGGATGGGATTTGAACCATAGTTTTACTTGTTCTGCATCCGCTTTGGATGAGTCAAATTGTGTCCACCATTTTACAAATGCGTGTCTTTGTAGTGATGGATATTGATTTGTCTTTTCAGTCTTGCTGTAGCGATATTGCCATGAGAATATCCATGACAGTGCAAAGCTTGAAAAGTATTTAAGATCTGCTGGAATTCGTGATTCCTGCGAATTGTATTGTCTCTTAAATTGGGAAAATCCTTGTTGGACCGTTTCTGGGAATATCTCTGGGATTGGTCCAAAGAAGTCCCACCATTGCAAAAACCAATTGGGAAAATTGTAAATTGTGTTGGTCTTGAAATATATCAGCCATGAATGCTTGAAGCGGGTATTTTGGTGCCAAAACACCTTAGTCCAAGCATCAACGTAATCCCAATAGGTATAACCTACGGGATCAAATGGAACTGAAAATCTCTTCCCTTTGTTCAAGTCTGAACCAAAGTGTCTTGGTTGAAGAACTTTTAGTATTTGGATGGTTGAGTGGGTGTTTAAGGTTTGGTCTTTTGGATCTTTGAAATGTTTGATAGATACTGAGTTTGAATCTACCAAAATCAATTCATAAAAGTTCTTGTCTTCAGGATGGTGGTTGGTTTGTAGTGAAATCCTGGTGGGAAAGCCTTGGCCGTCGCCTTGAAGGGATTTTTGTCCCAAAATTCAGGTTCCATCTGCAAAACAGTTAACAATTTATTTTTATAAATATAATTGTTAGTTTGTTTGGTAGGTGGTGTTTGAGCTTTGGCTAAAGGTAGTTTTCCTTTAGTATTGGTGGCTGTTTTGGTCATTGACGCATTTTGGATCATTGTTTGTAAATTTGATTCAGATTCATCATCAGATTCTGAGGCAATGTCTGCCCAAGATTTTTTGATTATTTTTGGAAATTTGGTCAGACTCATGTCTTGAAGGGCCTGAAGGGTTTCAATTGGCCATGCATAGTCGGCCGATGTTTGTTTGGCGGTTGCCGGTTTGGGAGATTCCTGAGTGGATGGCTCAGGTTTGATTGAGGCAATCTGGGTTGATGACCCTTCTAAATTGGTTTTCTGGGTAGATGACCCAGCCTGGGTTGGTGACCCAGAAGAGGTAGATGATTTCTTCATGGTTGGTTCTGGAAGAGCCAGCCTGGCTCCTTTTCCTGTACTCCTTCCTCCCCGTAGGGAGATTCCCGATGCCTTAGGAGGCATTACCACTTTTCTGTAAGAATTCACGGGTAAGGTAGTCAGGTAGTGAATTTGAGGTGCCCTTGATGTATTCTATGTCAAAATCAAAGACACTTAAAATTGCTTGCCATCGTGCAAAAATTTGTTTTGAGGCAAGGTTTTTAACATCTTTTTGTAAAATATCTTTGGCTGATTTACAATCAACCCTGATTAAAAATTTTTGGTTTAATAAATCCGATTGAAATTTGGAAATGCACAAAACAATTGCTAAAACCTCTTTTTTAACAGTTGAATATTTTAATTGTGCAGGATTCCAATGTTTTGATGTATATGCAATGACATGATCTTGGCCATGGACTCTTTGTTTGAGGATGCCACCATAACCTATGTCTGAAGCATCAGTTTCGACAATTTTAAATGCCTGTGGAATAGGAAGATACAAACATTTAATGGATTGGACTTTGACTTTGATTTCTTTAACCGTTTGTGTATGGAGGTCAGACCAAGGAGGCGGATTTTTCTTCAGCCTATCATGTAATGGCTTGACAATATTATTTAAATAGGGGACAAATTCTCCTACGTAATTTAGACAACCTAGAAATCTTTGTAACTGGGTTTTGTCTAAGATTTGGTTGGGGAATTTGCTAGCAAACTCTATTGACCTTTCGATTGGAATGATTGTTCCTTGATATATGTTGTGACCAAGGAATCGAATTCGAGTTTGGAAAAGATTGATTTTTGATTTGGAGACTGCCAAACCATTTTGTTTGATGATATGTATGAAGGTTTGGAGATGTTTGAAATGTTGGTCAATGTTTTGGGAAAAGATTAAAACATCATCTATGTAGACAATGACAAATTTTGAATAAGGATTAAGAATATCGTTCATAATTTTTTGGAATTCTGAAGGGGCATTCTTCAGTCCGAATGGCATCACGTTCCATTCATATTGCCCGAAAGGTACAGTAAATGCTGTTTTGTACCTATCTGATTCTTGGATTTGGATTTGCCAAAATCCAGATTTCATATCAAATTTTGAGAATATCTTTGCAGAATTTAATCTGTTAAGCAAATCTTTTTTGTTTGGAATAGGATATCTAATCCATTGTAATGCTTGATTTAATGGTTTGTAATTTATGACTAAGCGGGGTGTCCCACGCTCAATCTCAGATTGTTTGTTAACATAAAAAGCCGCACAAGACCATGGGCTTTTGCTTTTCCGGATTAGGCCTTTATCAAGCAAATCCTTGATTTCCTTTTGACAGTATTGAAGAAGTTCTTCATTCATTTGGATTGGTCTGGCTTTTGTGGGAATTTGTTTTTCCCTAAAGTCTTTCTCATAAGGGAGATCGACAATATGTTTCTTTCTGTCCCAAAATGCATGTGGCAATTCAGAACAAACGGTCGATTCAATATGATTTAATAAAGATTGAATTCTTTCTTTTACTTGGGGTTTTCCCAGTTGTATCTGAATATTATTAAAAGATACTTCTTCTTTTAAGAAGTTAATTTGATTAATCTTATTTTCTATAAGATTTATATTTCTAGAAATTGGTTTAGTAGAAAAATTAAATGTAATTTTTCTTCCTAAATAATTTGTGGTTATTCCTTCATTAGATATTTGGATGGGAAACAGGGCTCTAATGAAGGGCGTTCCTAAGATTACTTCATTCTTAAGGTTTTTTACCAGAAGAAAGTTTGTGTTAATCTTAAGACCTTGGTTTTCAATGATTGCATTTGATAGCTTAAAATTAATTTTTAATTTTGAGCCGTTTGCCGTACTTAATTTTTCTGAGGTTTTCTCAAAGAATTTTGTAGGAATTAATCCTTCTAAAATGCAGTTTGAATCAGCCCCTGTATCAAATAGGGCCATTGTTTCTAAAACGAAATCATTAATAATTATTTTTATGTTTATGTAAAATTTTTGGATTTTAATCTTGTTGATTAATCCCATAAACATATTATCTTCTAAATTTTCTGGTTGGTTTTCCTCACTGTTGTTGGTACTTTCAGAATCACTATCTTCCTCAAGTTGAGAAAGAATGATCTGATGAATTTCTTGTTGTTGACGAAGTTCTTTTACTTCTCTTTTTAGATTGTTTATCTCTGTTTGGAGATCTTGGATTGTCGTTGGTTTGGTTGAAAAATTTTCTAATCTCTTGAGTATGTTACTTACATCAAATTTGTTGTTCGTGATAAAATCCTTTTGTCTAGGTTTTACCTCTAATGTTTTCTTGAGTTTTTCCAGAAAACCTTCTTTTCCTGGGGGTCAGGTATGGAATTGATTGCTTCAAACAAGAGATCTTGTTCTCTCGTTAGAGTATTGATTTGCCCATCATCATCATCTGTTGATGATAGTTGGTCATCTTGTTGGATTAGGTTTAGGTTTTCATCGGAAAGCGCGGAGGATGTAGTTTCTGTTTCTTCCTCCGAGGTTTCTATGAGCAAATTGTTTATTTGCTCTTCAATTGCGGGTTCTAGGTTAAGGTTTCTTAACTTCTTTTTTAGCCTACAGTATTTACTGATGTGGCCTTGTTTTCCACAATTGTAGCACGTTATTTTTGATTTTGTTTTTTGTTTAGGATTTTCCATTTCTCTACTGGTTGATGGTTTGTGTGAGTATCTCCTCCTTGGAAATCTCTTTGTATTGACCGGTTTATTCTCATGGATTTCTTTTTTAGAGGATTGTTTTTTCTTTTGTTTTGGACAGGCCGGTAGACCAAATTGTTCGCAGAAAGAACCTAAATCTCTCTTTGTTTGAGCCTTTTCTTTGGCTAATTGCCTCTGAATTTTGTCATCCTGACAAATTTTTAAGGCTACCTTTTGGACGTAAGAAATTAATTGACCATAGCTTAAACTTTCATATGGAATATCTCCATTGGCAGATTGACTACGGATTTTATCTCTAACCTTGTCTCCTAATGATCTGGGAAGACCAGCTAGAAATTTTTCTTTCCAAAAAGGTTGTTGACTATCTTCTCTTGTGTAAACCCTAGTTAGGAAAGTATCTCTATACCACCTAAAATCCGCTAAGGTTCTACACTTAAGATTTGACAATAATTCTGCAGACCTATCTTTCCACAAGGATGGGTCTCCAATGAAATGTTGGGCTATTGTAAAAATTAATGTGTTAACAGCGTCAGGAATCTCTTTATCATCGTCATTAGTAATGACTTTTCCATTGAGATCCGTCTTAACTGCGCTGTAAATTTTCGATTTCTCTTCGTTAGTGAGATAATTATCCCACCATCCTTTCAGTTGTCCAGAAAATCCTGCCACTAAGATATCTATAATGGTCTCTTCTGAACATTCATGGGAGGTTTGGTAAGCCGTAGCTACCATGGTCATATGTTGGAGTGTATTCATGATGTTATACTCCGTTTGTGCATCTATGTTCCATTCATAGATGTTGTTTGCACTAAAACTCTTAAAATTGTTTTCACCTCTTTCTTCTAATAGAAGGTCAGGGGCAGTTGGACGTTGATAATATAATTTGGAGGGTGTTTTCCAGTGTTTGGAATTAATTGGATTTATATTCTTTTCTGACACTGATCCTACCTTAGTTGTGTTATCTGAGCTTTGGTCACTATCTTCATTAATAACATTGATTAATTTGGAGGTACTTCTTGTTACCATTTTGGAAGTATTTTCCGAGGCTTGGGGGGTATCTGGAATGACTTTAAGTAAACTACCAATCTTGTTTAGTAATTCACTATGGTTGTCACCTACGCCTTCAATTAAGGATTTAGTTTTTCTAAGTTCCCTAATTTTTCTTTTAGCCTTCTCACTAACTTTGAAAGGTTTGAATAAAGGTTTCTCAATGGGGATTTTTGGCGAAGTTTCCTCAATTGATTTTTGTTTAGGAACTACCTTAGTTTTTATGGTTTCTCCTAACGCTTGTAAGTATTTGTTGGTATAATTTGCCTGTTCCATTAGGCTCTTAATGTCTTTAGAGGTTATTTCCTCGTTGACATCTTTTGTTTTGAATGGTATTGCCATGACAGGTTTATTGTTACTGTCTTTGATGTTTGGTAGTTGATATTGTGTTGCGGGAGGTAATTCCGATTGGATTAACTCACCATCCTTCACTTGCCAATTTGTTATGACATTTGTTGTTGGATCACCTATGATGTCTTGTTTCCATGGGTAATCTATATCCTTTCTGATGGCATAAGCATGAAACCAATCAAAGAAAAGGACATTAATTTTGACTCTTTCGACAAATTCGTAGAACTTGTCTTGGATTTGTTTTCTGTTTGTACCCTTGTAATGTTGGAAAAACCATCTCCTTTGGGGTTCATTCTCCGGAGAATAGAAATCTTTCCTAAGGGTTTCCTTATCAATGCTAAAGTTGTCAAATAACATCATAAGGTTCCATAGAAGAGTATGTTGGGGATTGGATCGACTTTTGGTCGTCCTCCTGTTCTTGGTTGTAAGTTGTTCTAGGTATGCTAGAAGTAGTGTCTAATCCTTGGAGGTTTACAGTAGGGAACTGGTTATGTGACTCAGATCTGGTTAGTCCTACTGGAATTGAACGGGTTCTAACTGAAAAAGACCTTCTGGCTGACTCATATTCAGACCTAGAGGCTTCTATCCTTGATGAAAAAGAATTTCTCCTGTTGAAGGTTATCTCTACCTTTCCGGAGTTATCTTGCTTAATATGCTCTATGGTTGGAGCGGGTCGGGGAATAGACGGTGTGGCCTTATCCATAACCCATCTTTCGGGAAGAGTTACTTCATCCCATTTTATTTTTCTTGGGAGAGACACGTTAGCCTTTGTCATTTCAGTGATAAACAAGGTTGTTTCTCCTTTTTGAGGTTTTAACAGGACTCTAGATGCACAAGTATTCATGACCTTGTACTGGATCCTATAAATTAAGGCTGCTGGGATTGATCCTTCTTTCATGTCAAGGCCATGAAAGTGGATGTTTAAGAACAGAGAGTCAAGAATGTTTCTGTCCATCAGACTCACTGTTTTGTTTGGATAACAATTAAAATATATTGGACCTTGTCCTAGGCTGGTTTCGACTGTTCCAATTAGGGAGTCTTCAAATTGATTATGCCTAATATCTCTTAGACACATTAAAACTGCTGCATCTATGCCCATATCAATTAAGGGCTTGATGGCTACTTGCACACAACCGATGTGTAAATATTTATACTTACGGCTATGTTCATAAATTGAATTTTTTGAAAGTAGATGAAATTCTTCCCCTATATCTTGTCCTAGAGGAATATTGTTTTCTACTGTTTTGATTATGTAATCAAAGTTGTGTTTGTCTTTAATTGTTTTAGGAACGTATAGTTGATCCTGAGGGATTTCTGGAATGTTCCAGTCATCCATGTTTTGATTAATATCTTCGAATCGGACTTCCTCATCGAAGAGATTGTGTTTTGGGACGACCTCTTGGGTCTGGTTATCTTGATCATTTAAGAGATTGGTGTTTCTTGAAGAAGATGAAGTGGAGGAATTCGAGCGAAAAGAAATACGGGAAAAGGATCGCAATAATCTAGACATAATTAAAACATTCTCTAATATCTTTGCCTTCATTTGGTTCCATAGGAATCTCTCCATAAGGCTATATGTTACAGAACTTCTTGGATCTGAATAAATGAAAAAGAAGATTTTTTTTTTTTCAGACAATATAGTTTGAACATTACTCCTATAGCCACCAGTATATTATGTCTCAATATTTTATTTGAACAATACACCTTAGCCTTACTGCCCTTTCTCATCCACGGAACTTACTGCTACAGTATCATCCAACTAAAATATCAGACTACTGTGCTTCCAGAAAATACTGTTCAAACACATACTGTTTAAATTAAAATTACTGTACATGCTTCAGATCCATAAGTTCAGTGGAGTAGGATCAGAGCACCTCTCTATATATGAGTTTGTTAATGCACTCACGCCCTTTTAGTATGAAAGCATTAACAATCAACACTACAATACGAATTTTGGACAAAAAAGTCAATCTCTCATCTATTTTAATTAATTAATTTTAAGATTACTATACTAAATCATACTTTTAAACCTTGTTGTCCTCTCTTTTATTAACTACAACTTTTTTTCTCTCTTTGTAATTAACCGCTGCAATTAATAATTTAAGCCTTATTTTTCTCTCTCTTCAAACTTGATAATCTCCACAACTGCAATCTATTTAACTTTGCTTTGTAATTCTTATTTGTTTTATTGTCAGGTTTTGCTATCGTGGTTGATAATCAAATTTACAAATTCCTCGTTTTAGATTTCAGGTGTTGATAATCAATGTCTATGGAAGAACTGATGTGCTTTACAAATTGTTTAGTTTTTGCTTTGCTCCAATTGGACTTGTTGAAGTACTATGGTGCACTTGATGCGAAGTTGCATGGTGGTGGTACAACGGTGCAACAGGATGGTCGACGTCGTGGCATACTGAGAGGAAAAAATAGTTGTATTTAATAAGAGAGGAAAAAATAGTTGTATTTAATAAGAGAGATACCAAGGTTTAAAAGTGTGATTTAGTATATTAACCTTAAAATAAAAAGAGAGATTGATTTTTTTCCAATGAAAACATAAGAGTGTGTTTGGTTTGCATTTTCATTTTCTATTTTCATTTTCTGAAAACAATTTTCATTTTCAAAAGATTAGAATTCTATAAATATGTTTGGTTTGACTTCTTGTTTTCTGCTTTCAGGAAATAAAAACATTGAAAATGCGTTTGGTTTGAACTATTTTCATAACTGATGTATATCATTCTATATAAATACCAAGAAAATAAACAAGTGGAGAATTAATAAAATGAACTTGCAATTTAACTTGAAATAAAAATCATGTTGCAATTTAACTCTAAATAATAAATAAGATAATACATGCCATTAAATATAAATGAAAGTTCTTAAGTATGAATGCTAACAAAAGCTCAACATTAAATATAAATTCTTTTAAGATCTATGGTAATTTTCCCACATTTCATTTGTTATGGTTTGTCGAACTTGTGTCATTTCAGCTTCTTGATTTTCGTTGACACCTTGTTGCTCTACACTTAACCATTGCTCATCCATATCAACGAGTTGTTGAGCATATTGGACAAAGAGTGTATCCGCACCATTTTGCATTCTTATAAAATTATGTATAGTGCAACAAGAAATGGAAATTAATCTTTGTCTTCTAATGGGATAACTTGGCATCAATTTCAAAATTGGAAATCTTGCTTTCAAAACTCGAAAGCATCTTTCAATGACATTCCTTAATAAAGAGTGTTTGTAATTGAATAATTCTTCTTTTCCACGTGGACGTCCATATCCTTCATGAAAATCGTGTAAATGATATTTGTTCCTTCTGAAAGGGACGAGATAGCCTGGCATGTTAGGAAATCCAGAGTCGACCAAATAGAATTGATCTGCAACAAGAATAATTCATCTATTCAATAAGAATGTATGCTTTGGACTATAACAATCATTACGTTAAACTAATAAATAAATAAATAAAAGATAAACATACATCCATTAGGCTTTGGGAAATTATTTTCGGGAGATAAAATATCACAAAATACCCTTGAATCGTTTGTTGTCCCTTCCTAACCAAAATAAACAAACGTGAAAAGTATATCAAAATCACATAGCTAATACATTTTGTGTCACCAACACTTTTTCCATGAAAAGCAGTTTGTTTAGAAGCAGGAGCCCAAGCAGATACATGCGTTCCATCAATGGCACCAATGCAATCCTACATTTATAATGATTTTAACATGATACTTACTTCACTAGAAAATATATAAATAAACAAAATTATTAGTAAAGAAATACCTTGAAGTATGGGTAGTATTTTGGATTGCCCCTAATATGAGGGTGTGTACTTGTTTGATTTCTTTGATGAATTATGCTCGTGCCTAGCTTGCAAACTGCTTTTAGGATAATCTGGAACCACTTGTTCACCGTGTGCAATAAAGGTTGAAACCGTTCAGCAACTACTTGATGACGCAAGTTATGACATATTATAATCAAGAACATTGCAATTGCTTCCTCTATGATGACTTTCTTACCATCACATAAATTACCAACTTCCTTTAAAGTTTCACAAAAATTCATAAATACATCTTTTTTCATCCGAAAGTTCTCATAACATCTTGTTTCATGACCTACTAAGAATTCTATGGTATACATTTTTCCAGTCAACATAGATGCCCTACATGGAGTTTTACCAATAAAACTATGTTCACATTCCATGATGGTCATAACTAACACTAAATCCATTAAATCGTCATAATCATCCAATTCAGAATCTATGCTACTTGAGCTATTGTTAGATGAATTCAAAGACATATCTACATGCACATATAAATAATGTAACGCATTAATTAAAAACATTGTCCCATAATATAACCTACCATTATACCAAGCATAATGTACACAATGACGTCCTAATTATAAAAACATAAAGTTTAGACACATGACATAAACACTTTGAATAATATAACCTAACATTGTCCCATAACAAGTGCAGACACACCACAATAAAATTAAACAAGTTTAGACACATGACATAAACACTTTGAATAAACATTTGCCTCCAATTCTCAACAAGAGATTCTACTCAGTAAGAGATTTTATCAATTGCTTCCTTCGCTCTGCATCCATCACTATGAACATTTGCCTCCAATGCTCACTTGTAAACTTCTCCATCAACTTAAAGTAAGCTGAAGTGGGAACATCTTGCATGTTGTCCAATAGTTCCATGCATGCCTTTGCTGAATAAGGATCACTTATTGGACTAGTAGCTTGAGAAGCTTGAGAAGTCTTTCCCTTATATCGCTCTTCTCTAGCTCTTGAAGTTGTTGTCTTTTGGCTCATTGAATTACTCCAAATGCTTACAATTTTGTCTAACATCTCTTTGTTAGAAGTTTTTCCCTCTTTACGGCAACGCTCACCCGAAGAAAATATTTCCTTCCTTTTGTGCCTAAGCCCTTTGATATCATCCTTCTCATCATCAGAAACACTAATATGAATCCCCTTTGTAAGGAAATCACCTTCCATGGCTCTCTCCTCATCAAAATTTGGTGGCTTTTGAGTAGAAGCATGACTTAGTTTCCCAGTTGCTGTGCTTGAATTGAATATGTCACTGAGGATATCATAGTTGTACTCAAAACCATGTTTCTTGAAATTCTTGTAATGTCTTCCTTTCTATAAAAGATAAAGTGTTCAATGTCAATACTAGGAAATGACAACATACAACAATAACAATAACAATAATTTTAGGATAAGTTATACCTTAATCAATTCGTCCCATACTTCATCAGGGACGTTCACTTTGTTGGATTCCATTTCCCAAGTGACTTGGGTACGGACTAGCAAAGTTGAAAAATCACAATGCATTTGTCTCAAACGATTAAACTTAGACTTCAACTTGTTCACACCATAATTAGTTTGGATCATCTTAAACAAGTCTTTGTTAATTTCTTCCCATGTGGTAGTTTTGAAGGTTGACCCTTGTAATTGCCCATTTTTCACTCTCTCATAAATTTTTTCAATGAAAGCCTTTGTATTTGCAACTGACCACTCCATAACTTCACCCTTCTCACTTTTTCCTCCCATCTTAGGCCAAGAACACCATGTCAACAATGCATATAACAATGATTATATTTATTCTATCTTAGACAAACCACAATAGAAATGAAGAGAAGAAGAAGAAGAAACCGCAATCACAATTTAAAACCTTGCTCACAATCAATAAAAACAAGATGCTAACAAGCCCAAAGGACTGGATCAAATGAATGTTAATAAAAGCCAAAATGAACCTTGCATAACTTGAGTTGATGAATTAAATAAAAGAACTTACCAGCCCTAAGCTCTCATCATTATTATTTAAGCATTACCAACCAAGGTGATGTGAATAATGACAATAGCTTAAAAACATAGTTGAATTCAAGCATACATTACTATTAGCCTATAAAACTATTTGTTTGATATTTAACTTAACATATTTTCCCCTTCCTTTTCCCCTAGTAATTTTGAGTTAATTCTTGTCCATCTCCGATAGAAGTTATGAAACAATATATTTACAAAACCTCATGCGGAATTGCACAAAATCCCCCAAAACAACACACACATATAAAGGGGTAACTTTAGCAAGTTCAAGAAGCAAGTTGTTTATAAATTAACCATAATATTTAACAAAAAACAAGTAATTCTCTAGATGCACAACTAGTATGTTATTCAGGCAATTTTTATTGCAGTATGTGTTAGGAACCCATGAATGAGATATCTGAGAGATAGTATGGAAGAAGAAAGATTCAATAGAGACTGTCAATGATAGTTGAATCTTTAAAAACAAAAGGATAATTCTCCTTCCAAGATTTTCCCCTTTGACAAAAGAGCAACAACTTGGTTCCTTTAGGTTAACATTTGGAAACGATCCCCTCCTACTATTTAAGATAAGCCTTTGCCTTGCTCCTACAACTCTAACTACCTAACAAATTCCATAAATACTCTTACCCGCTCAACATATGCAATTACTTCTATTTTGCGGCTAAACCAAGTTTGTATATCATTATATCCTCAAGGGTCCTATCAGTATGTTATTGAGTTTTGAACCTAGGAAGTTATCTAAAGCTTTCTTCTACTGACTGAAGCAATAAGTCAAGCTGTTAGAGGTAGTCAACAAGTTCTAGGCTACTTCATCAAGGGAAGAAAGTACAATTATGCAAAATAAACATAAAGTGCAAAATATTATTGTAAGCTGCGAAAAAAGAAACAACTATGCAGGAAAAAAGAAACTTGAATAAACATAAAGTACAAAATATTATTACAAAAGTGCAAAACATTATTACAATTATGCAGAATAAACATAAAGTACAACTATGCAGGAAAAAAGAAACTTGAATAAGCAAATGCCATGACAAGTTGCGAAGAGTCTTTTTCCAATTCAATTATAAAGTACAAAATATTATTTCAAAAGTGCAAAATATTATTACAATTATGCAGAATAAACATAAAGTACAACTATGCAGGAAAAAAGAAACTTGAATAAACAAATGCCATGACAAGTTGCGAAGAGTCTTTTTCCAATTCAATTATTACAAAAGTGCAAAATATTATTAGCTAGTGCACAACACAAGTAATGTATTTGTAATTTGTGGAACATGTATGTCATGCTCACCAAACCAAACCCATACAACTTCTACCCTCATTTCAAGCCTTGTATTAAGCCCGATCACACACACATTACGCATTGCTTGCATAACAACCATTTGCAAATGCCATTTCTTGGTAAAGGAAAAACCATGGTTGATAAGGATTAATGATTTTATTACGCATAATCTTATTTTATCTAAACAAAAGAAATACCAAATAATCTTATTTTATCCAATCAAAAGAATACCCAACTTAATCTTGGAAATTTTCCTAGCAAAAATACTAGTCAACCATCAAAGTTAGACAAAAAAGAGAAATTTGAGAAGGAAAAAAAGAAAGAAAGGGGAAAATAGAAAAAAATTATGAAACCCTAAAATGAAGAATCATCATCCCCATTAAAAAATCAGTAGAACATAGAAGACTCATGGACTAATGAAGCAAGAAAAGGGGAAAAAAGGAGACATGAAGCAAATCTCACCAAGAGATTGTCAACCGAAAATGGTGTTGTGGCGGTAGTGGTGCGGTGGAGCAATGGTGGTGGTGTGGCAGAGCAGGATCGATGGAGAGAGGTATAAGGAAATGGTTTCGTGTGAGAGAGAAGAAAAGCAGAGACAAAAAATGGAGAGACTGAGGGTTTGCTGTATATGGAGAGAAGAAAAAAAAGAAAGAGAGAGAAGTATGGGAAAAATCACCGCGTTTTCATTTTTTCGTGTTTTCAACTGAAAACGTTGAAAACGGAAAAATATTGTTTTCATTTTTGGGTTAGTTTGGGAAAATATTTTCACTAAAAATGTTTTCAAAAATCCAACCAAACGCATTTTCATCATCATTTTCTATTTCTAGTAAAAATAGAAACAGAAAACAACCAAACCAAACACCCCTAAAATTTTAACTCCAAATTCTTCTAGTTCTTTTATTGTGTCTCTACTTTTTGTCTCATTTTAAATTCCTAATACTCTTTTGAAGACTTGAAGTGAATTGTCGAAGGTTTAAAGATAATTGTTGTTACACTTGAAAGAATTTTTTTAAAATTAAAATTGTTTAAATTTTCTTATACTAATATCAATAATGTTATAAGAGATTGATTGGATTAGTCATCTTACATATTGAGAGTGAAATATTAAAATTAATTTATTGTAAAATTTGATAAATGATTTTATAGTTCAAAAAGCTATAATATTTATACGGGTATTGAGAATTTATATAGTATTAAGTTCCTTTAATTTTTTTGCCTAAGGCTCCAAATATTCTGTACACCGGTGTGAGTGCATGTATCTTGTTTTGCGATTGTCACTTAAAGATTAATTCATATCTCATAGTAGAGGTCACACCACTACACTTAGGTGAACCCTCAAAGGGTACTTTGTAACCCCCTACAACTATTGTCATTGAGTCCATTAAGAGGTATTTTAAATTAAACACAATATATATGTAAATACCTCAATACTACTATTGTCATGACTTACAATACACATCACCATAAGAATGAGAATTAGAATAGCTCTGTAAGAATAATAATTTTGATGTACTTTAGTCAATAATCAATTTCGTTGTTACCCATTGAACTCCATTCATGAGATCATCATTCAAACAAAGTCGGGTGTTCATTGTTGTGACTAACATATGCTTTAGTCTTATATTTCCCTCGATGATTCAAATACTTGTTAACGCATCAACCTTTTTGTAAGCGGATCCACAAGAAAATGTTACCCATTGTTGGGGAACATTGTTAACTAATCAATGAAAATGATGTTATGATACACCAAGGTAGGTACATTTGATGTGGGTAGTGACTTACAATGATATAAGACTCACAAAGACCTTTACCTCGATGTGGAATTAGTTGAACTGATCTACCTATCCTCCGAGGTCCATCATCCTTGACTTCATTAACCTTTGTCATTAGGTTGATTGTCCATCAAGCGACCCTAACTTACATGCTTGCTCATTCACAATGTTTATGAACCCATGCATGAATGTATGTTCATTACATCACTAGTAATAGCTCAAAATTCATCTTTCACTAAATACTTAGATTTTTCTCAAATCAACATTTTTTATCATTAAATGTTATTTTTATCATTATTTTTTATTACCACCATGGTTGAGTGCAAGTTTGCCTAAGCCACAACTCCCCAATCATACTGCTTAATTTGATCTACATCGTGCAATAGACGAACATATTCTATGTTGACTTGGTAGTTCCCACCATCTTGCAAGATCATGCACCTAATGTTGCCCAAGAAGGCTATCATTCGGCATACTTGATTCACCTGATGATGATATGTTGGTTTTGTGGTAAAATAGTTCCATCATTAAATGCGTTGATTCTTTCTATTAGTTCATCTAGTTTTTATTGTTGATTGTCTTGTTCAGGTAACCTGGTGAGTTAAGTATACTAATTCTCACCTAATGCAGCGTGCCTTCACAATAACTAAGTTATCATCAATGGGTATTTTAATTATTCAAAAAACATCTTGGAGCCCAAAAAATAAGCTTGTATTGTTATTTGGCCCTAATTTGAATAGGTTAGTACTTGGTTCATATTTTTTAGTAGCGTCATAAGCAATGGTTCAACAAGCACAATCTCACTAAGTGATTTGGAACACAAAAGAAATTAGGGTTACTAATTGTAATTTGAAATTAAAGTGAATAGTGGTAGTTTTTAAAATAATCAGACATTGCATTTTGAATTTTAATGACCATGTCATCATTTGACTGAGGAATCCTAATGCAAGGACCAGAACCAAAAATTTTCAAATACCAAAGAAGTGTTTGTTTCACGGAATTATTTTACATTCTTAGGAATGTTATTCCCAGTCGTATAACATGAGAATATCATTCTCAAGTATTTTAAAAAATATGTTTGGTTACATTTTAATATTCTTGAGAATAATTTTTAAAATTAAAAATAATTTGATGAAAATAAATAATAAAGGAAGTTTCATGTGTATTATACAACAAATTCTTACATTCCCACCCCGTCATCCTCATGGGAATAGAAATGTTGGAACACATGGTAAAGAATGAAATTATAACATTCCCAAGATTCAATAATACACGTAATGTTTTTTCAAAACTTGTAACAAACACAAGAATATTATATTTTTATCTCCAAATTCTCAGAAATCTAAAAAGATTCCATGAAACAGTTGAACACAAAGAAATTTTTTTATTAGAGAACAAACATAAAATTTAAGTATTTGTTATGAATCAATAACATATTTTAGCCTAAATTGAAACTCATTTGGTATTATTTTTCTTTATTTTTTAGGCTTAATTAACAATTGACTTAAATATGTTTTTAGTTCCTTAAATGTGAGTCATTTTCTTTTTAATCCTTCAAACTTGGAGTTGTTTTTTTTAGTCTTTGGAATCCACAAAATGATTTTGTTTGTCCTTCTCCAAAGTGTGAGCCAAACAAAAAATAAGAGATTCACAATTTTTGACATTGTTTATCGTCATAATTTAATTTTCTATTTTATATTTTAAAGTACAATTTTATGGTGGCTTGAAATTGTCAAAAACAAGTTTATAAAAAAAATTAAAGCAATTTTTAAAGCAATTAATAAGTTTTAATTTTTTATTGACTTGATTATGAAAGGTTTTAACCACTACAAGTGTATTTTTAAAATGTAAAATAGAAAATTAAATTTTGGCGGTAAAAAATCGTCGCAAATTGTGAATTTCTTATTTCATATTTGACTCATGTTGTGCAGAGGAACTAAACTGAGTATTTTGTGAATTTCAAGGACTAAAAAAATAACTTTTGAATTTGGAGGATTAAAAAGAAATGATTTACAAATTTTTAAAAAATTCAATTTAATCTTCAAATTCTTAAAAATAATTTAATTTGGTCTCTAAATTTTTAAAAGGTTCAATTTGGTTCTCAACTTCATAAAATAATCAATTTGGTCATTCAATTTTTAAGAACTTAAAGATCAAATTAGACCTTTTAAAATAACTTGGAAATCAAATTGATTTATTTTTAAAAATTTGAGTCCAAATTGATTATTTTTAAGATTTTGATGATTAAATTGAATCTTTTAAAAATTTAAGGATCAAATTAAATCATTTAAAATAATTAGGAACTAAATTAATAATTAAGTTATTATAATAATAATAATAATAATAATAATAATAATAATAATATAGTTTTCCCCCTATTATACTTAATTTTTTCTTCTTTTTTCTCTCTACATGTCAACTACCATAGTACTAATAATATCTACATCATTTTCCTTTAATAATGAGGCAGCTCGCAGCACGCAGCTAGAAGCATCTCACCATGTGCGTAGTTGATAACCCTATGTGATTTGTCGATTTCAAGAGAAATCATTACTAACCACATAATTATAAACCATAATTAATTTTTATTATCATCTCAGAACCAGAATATTTCTTTACTTTTTCGTCGTTTTTCCTTTTCTGTCTTAAAAAAAAAAAGTAGAACAAGACAGGAAGAAAGTAACTGTAAAGCACGAAGACTTGACTAAGCGCCGCATAAGTCATAACATTCAGATTCAGGACACGCAAAAGGAAGAAAAAAGAGAACAAGTTGGAATAACCGCGTGCATCAAGTTGCGTACCTTACTCCAGTCCAAGTATATGCCTTCTTTTCGAGTTTTAAGTAGGTAAATTTATAATTTTTTTTCTAGGTATCTCTAATTTTGATTTTGATTTTTTTAAAATTATTGATGCATTTTCAATCTCTTAAATGTTATCCCTAAAATCAGATTTAGACGTTGACATGTGTAACACATTATTATATTTTGATCTGATGGACGATGATTTTTACGTGCCACATTCTGATGGTAAGTTGACAACATCAATACATTTTTATTGTATATATTATCGTGACACGTGACGATCAATATTTTTTATAACCATTAAATATATTAAAAGATTAAATGCGTTAATAATTAAAAAAAAAGAACAAAATCGAAATCGGAAACAAAAATAGCTTTTAAATAAGTAACTGTGACTGTTTCATCTGATTTGATCTCTTTTGAAAAATAACCGTACAAAAAGAAGAATTGAAAACATCGAGCCACAGCTACAATCACTGCAACACTTTAATTGCTAGATTACCTGAACTCAACGATCAGTAGCAGCACAAAGACACGTGATGATGTGTGAATTGTGATGACACTAACTAACATGGCGCACAATAACATCAACTCCACCACCATGGATGGCGTGCCTCACCGAGTCAACAGCCCGCGTTACACCGGTTCGATGACTCGTCGAGCTCACTCATTCAAACGCAACAACAACAGCAATAATGAAATTGAGCTCCAAATAAACTCACCCAGATCACCCTTGGTTTCTGCTGAAGGCTCTGTTTTGAAAAGGAATCAGCATCATCATAAGGAGAAAAAGAACAAGTTTGGCCATTGGGTGTTCTTGCTCTTTTGTGGGGTATGCTTGTTTCTGGGTCTTCTCAAGATTTGTGCTTCTGCCTGGTGGTTCGGATCTAAAGTACACAGTACACACGAATCCATTATTCAGGTTTCAATCAGGCCACAACTTTCATATTATTATTATTGGGTTAAACTATTCATTTTGTCTTTTCATTTTAAGTTTTAGCTCCTATACCAGAAAAAAAAAACTAGAAGTTTTAGTTCCTATTCATTTTATACTTATAGAAATTGTTCTCTGGTATTAGCCACACGGATCAAAGCTTAACTTTTATGTATGTGCAGTGACTAAATTTTTTTACAGTTTTCTAGTATAGGGACTGAAACATAAAATTAAGACGACTATAGGGACAAGTGATTAGTTTAACCTTATTAGTATTACGATGATGATATCATCATCTAAACGTTAGTTGAAAGGAGAACTTATAATTGGGAACCTTTTGTTTTCATTTTTCATGTACTGCTATTTATTGATGATAGATATTGCACCAAATTGTGAAACCCCAGAACAAAACTTAAGTGCTTCGGTGTTGTTCTTCAGTCAAAGTTAGAGTTTCATCTCAATGACAACCTATGCCAAGTTTAATTTAAATCATTATTACATAGACTATTGAGATAAAACTTCAATTAGAGTTTCACTTCAATGATAACCTATGCCAATGCTTAATTTAGGAGGAGTGTTAGTAACATATTTTCTAATACACTCCTTCTAAGACTTTCTCTTATTAATTAAACTTTATTGAAAACTATAAATTCATGAGTGAGATTCATTAAGTAAGGAGTGGGGCCCACATAATTTAGTGATTCCCAACTAACTTCCGTCAATATTATGTTAGAAGGCCTGTTGATAACATTTCTCTTAATTTAAACCTTTATTACGTAGATTATCAAGATGAAACTTCAATTTTGATTGGAAAACATCAAAAGTGCCTAAGGAAGTATATCTAAGCTTTCTCCTAATTTTCAAGGATTTAGGTAGATTGAGAATGAGATAGGTCACACTAAGTAAATTATTTCACCCTTTTATCAGGAACTATCTGACTCCATCACTAGTCGAAATCTAATGGATCAAAGCTCCCATGGTTATGCATATAGGGAGGGAGCAAATGAGGTTGAACGAACTCTAAAGATGGTAACTACAGGGGTAATTGATAGCCAGGCTGGCATGGCTGAAGTAAGCCTCTAATCTTTGTCTCATGTGTTCAGGTGTATTATTCAGTTATTTTTTGTTTGGTTGTCAAATAAAATGACAAGGTATATGGAATGAACAGCAAAAGGTGATTTATTGGTGTATAAATTCAAAGATGTTTTTACCTTTTCATTTATCAAAACTTGCTTTTTATTCAGGAATCAGGTGTCTGGTCTAGACCCAACTATGACAATTTCACCCAATGTATAGACCTGCCAAGAAATCATAAAAGTATGTAATTTTATCATCAAGTATACTCCTTTCTCCTATTCATGTTCCAAAATTTCTCTCTGATAAATTCCTGAATTCTTTTTGCAGAGCTAGATGAAAAGACCAATGGCTACATTCTAGTAAATGCTAATGGTGGCCTGAATCAAATGAGATTTGGGGTCTGGCTTTGTTGTTTTCGAATGAAATATTTGAGAAAGTTAGGCAGCAAGCATAATCTAATGTGTCAAAATATTTTGAATGCAGATATGTGATATGGTTGCTGTTGCTAAGATTATGAAGGCAACACTTGTTCTTCCTTCTCTCGATCACACCTCTTACTGGGGTGATGCAAGGTTGGTTTATTTTTACCTCCTCTTGTACTGTGGTATTGGAAAATTGGATTGATTGGTGTTAGCATAATGCCCTTGTTTCTTGCAAGCCCAAAACTTCATTCAGTTTTAAATCATTGCTGATTGTTGATGAAAGGTTTGTCTAGTGTTACTGTTAGACCAGTTTAACTTGAGGCAACGCACACAACAGAACTAAAGATGATCAAATTGCTGTAAGAATTGAAGTTGGGGTAAATTTAGCCTGTTGGAACTTGTGCTACACTTTTGAGAAATGGCCATCAATTGCAATCTTACAACCAAAATCTTTTTATAGACAATTTTCATATTTTTTTTAACCTTAAATGGCAAGAGTGATCTAGCTGGTTCTTTGAATTTCTCCCTCTCCCATATATTTTCCCTCCAGCTATCATTTTTTAAGTTAACAGTAATATCAATTGATGGGTTTCCAGTTTAACAATTGTCTCTCAGGTGATGTTTTAAGTTGCAAATAAGCTTCAATATTCAATACTTTACTCTGTAGTTAATTTGTTTTGATATATTTGCAGTGGCTTCAAGGATTTATTTGACTGGAAACATTTTATTGAGACATTGAAGGATGATATCCACGTAGTTGAGACATTACCACCTGCCTATGCTGAAATTGAACCTTTCTCGAAAACTCCAATATCTTGGTCTAAGGTAGGTCAACATAAATTGTCTATCTCCAGTTACTTGTTTTTTAATCCAAAATGATGCTTCTTTAATCAATTTATTGTATTCTTGTGGAAGGTTAGCAACCCATATGATCCATTTTAGGTAGTCAGTTGTAGTATATAAGAAAATAGAAGTATCAAATGATAGACATATACATTTGTCATCATATTCATTTTGAGTTGCTTTGTGTCATATAATGACAATGTTTTTATTTTGTCCTTTTTTCATAATGTTTTAATGACAGTCAATAAATTTACATGCTTGTTCACAGGCCAGTTACTACAAGAATGAGGTTCTTCCCCTGCTAAAGCAGCATAAAGTGATCTATTTCACCCATACCAATTCCAGACTTGCTAATAATGGAATTCCAAGCTCCATACAAAAGCTAAGATGTCGTGTAAATTATAGAGCATTGAAATATTCAGCTCCGATTGAAGAATTCGGAAGCAAATTAATATCTAGAATGCGACAGAATGAAAATCCTTATCTCGCGCTTCATTTGAGGCAAGTTACAACTCTAATATTTTAGTACAACAAGAAGAGTGGATCTTCTTCTCTTTCATCTTTCTTCCTTCCCCCCCTCCTTACATTTTACTCATTTTCATTTGTCTGAGTCTATCTGTATTTTTAATGCTGAAAGACTTGTGACTATGGTTATCTTCTGTTCTTATCATATAAATGCATAGCTCAATTACCACCAAGTTCCTTTGGGGATTACTTGATCATAAATAATTCATTTATAGTCTAACCGTAGGATTAAAGCATACTTAGAAGTAGTTTTCTGGTGGAGTAAGACTGTAAGAGCCCCAATTATTAGGCTGGTGTTAATATTTTTATCCTGTCAAGGAGTTTTAAATTACATATTTTGCTTTAAATTACCTTGCTCTATTTTCTTTTTGTAACAGGTATGAGAAGGATATGCTTGCATTTACTGGCTGCAGTCACAATTTGACAGCAGAAGAAGATGAAGAGCTACGACAGATGCGGTATGAAGTTGGTCACTGGAAGGAGAAGGAGATTAATGGGACTGAGAGGAGATTGACTGGAGGTTGTCCATTAACTCCTAGGGAAACTTCCCTATTGCTTAGAGCACTAGGTTTTCCATCACAAACCAGGATTTATCTGGTAGCTGGAGAAGCATATGGTAGAGGAAGTATGAAATATCTTGAGGATGCTTTCCCCAACATTTTCTCTCATTCCTCTCTGTCTTCTGAAGAAGAGTTGAATCCTTTCAAGAATCACCAGAACATGTTAGCTGGCATAGACTATATTGTTGCACTTCAGAGTGATGTATTTCTCTATACTTATGATGGAAATATGGCAAAGGCAGTACAAGGCCATAGGCACTTCGAAAACTTCAAGAAGACTATCAATCCAGACAAGTAAAATATTCTTAACCTATTCTTCTGTATTACTTCTTGCTTGACTGGTTCATCATATGCATTCTACTGCTATGTGAAACTGTTTCTGATTTCAAGGGTCGGTGCAGGGTAAATTTTGTTAAACTCGTTGATAAGTTGGATGAAGGAAAAATTTCTTGGAAGAAGTTCAGCTCCAAGGTAAAAAGGCTGCATGAAGATCGAATCGGTGCTCCGTATCCCAGGGAGCGGGGAGAATTTCCTAAGCTAGAGGAAAGTTTTTATGCAAATCCTCTGCCAGGATGTATATGTGAAAGAAAATTAGATACTTCACAGTAGGTTGTCTGTCATATGGTTGATGCCATGATGAGGGTTGCATGTATTGGCCATTGTGGCTATGCTGTCTCAGTACTTCTGTCTTGAGAAGGTGGAAATTTGATTGTACAAAAGCTTGGTTATTTGATAAGTTCTATGTATTGGCCTGGATGATGGACATGTTTACATGGGGCCAAGAAAAAGGGTTAAGAACTGAGCCACTCAGCTGCATTACAAATTAAAGGATCAAGCACAGGCAGGTCAAGTATACAGTATACCATTCACAACACATGATAATCATTAAACACCATACCTTGAGGGGCAAACCTCATCCTTAATCACACTACTAATGAAGAGTTTTTTTTTCTTTTTCATTTATAGATTTTAAATTATTTAATATCTTTTCATGCCAAGAAAAGATGGTGAGACCGAATAAGGGGTATTGTTATAGTTCATTATTCAATAATACAAAATATTATGGCTTTTGTGCATTATCAATTCTTTTAAGCTTGTGTCCTTAGATAAGAGATTCATTTTACTCATTTTATTTAACCTTTTGATATGTCCGTTAAAGATGTGAGTCTTCATACAATTTGGCTGCTTTAAAAGTCAGATTTTTCACAATTGTTTGATGAAAAATTAAGAGTTAGGTCAAATAGACAGAAAATTAGTCAAAATATAATTGTGATTGAAGGGCAGTTAGAGGTCAAAATATGAGGAGTTATTAGTCTATTTAAAGGCTATTAAGCTTATCAACTCATTATTAGAGAACTAATTATTAGGAAAAATATTCGGTGTAGCTTTTTAGTTATCCAATCACAATTGAAGTTAAGGTTTATCCTTCTTAAGTCTTAACTATTCCTTCCATTTCAAATATTCTATAATTTTAAATTTTTTTATTTGTTTCAAAATATTTGTTATTTTAGAATATTAAGAGAGTATTATTTCACAGTTACACTTCAACTATTTTAATAAAAGAAGTCAAAGAAAATAATTTTATCATAATAACTAGCATGATTAATAATTTTCTCAAAATATATGATATGTATCGCCAAACTAAAATGAGATTATCTCAACTTAATCGGTGGTCTGGTCAAGTCTTGATTATGCATCTATGTAAACTATTCGAAAGGAGAATTTTGCACGGATAAT
The DNA here is from genome assembly GCF_000004515.6 of Glycine max. Taxonomy (NCBI): domain Eukaryota; kingdom Viridiplantae; phylum Streptophyta; class Magnoliopsida; order Fabales; family Fabaceae; genus Glycine; species Glycine max. The sequence goes on along the minus strand of NC_038251.2, from coordinate 16,864,949 downwards.
AGTTCAATCTAACTCTAGCAGAATTACAGTATATATATTGCCAATTAGAAGTGGCCCTGAGTTCTTCTCTAAAATGTGGCTGAGACAAGTTCCTTCTAAAATATATGGCAAATTTTTGGATCGTTGATTGGTTTGAAGTTCAAAAATATGCTGAAGCAAGAAGCTACAAAAGAAGGCTGCAATTCACGGATACATTTATTTCTTTATGTATAAGTTGTTTTCTTTTGGTTACTCAGATTTTAAGCTGCAGTTTTTGTACTTTTTGTGCTAAAAATGAGTTTGTCTTTAATAAATACTTTCATTTTGCTTTTGAAAAAAAAAAATCTCCTTTTCTTCTTTCTTTCTATGATGGAAACCACTTTGCATTCCCGTCAAACACAGTAAATAAAATGCAATTAAAGTTAGGTCGAGCACGATAACCTTGGCAGATAGCTGCACTGGTATTTTTTAAATGAGGGAGGTTACTCGCCTCGTTATTATGTCATATATTAGATGATAATGATTATATAAATCTTATGTTATTTAGGGAATGACCTCGCTTGTCCACGACGTGGTCAATGTATAAATAATATAATAGTTGTCCAAATCAATGTTGTGTAACTCGCGATTTTATATAAATTTGTGGAAATTTTGTAAAATCGACTCGTAATCTCGTAAGAATTTATTTTATATAAAAATGTATTAATATTTCTATATATAAAATCATTACTAAATATTTTAACCCTAAAATAAATTAAAATAACAAACTTGAACAATCATACAATACAAAACATAAGTTCTTAAAATAAAAGAATTTATAAAAATATAGAAATAGTTCAAATGTCATTAATCCTCTAATTAAATCATCTTCAATATCATCACCACCACCATCATCTTCATCTCCATCGTTTTTAAGATCTTCCTTGGTTGAGAAGTGATCTTCAACATTGTTATTTAAAATCAAATTGTCAATATTAAATGCATTCAAAGTTGGATCACTTAAACTTTCTCCAACCAAGTCAATATTGTTTCCACTACCACTTTCACCTAGAGGTTGTTCAACTTAGAAATTATCTTCATAAAAAATATCATCTCTCTCTGCTGTTATTCATTCATCATCAAATTTCATATCTTCAAATGGAAGAGCAACAATTTTTTTTATTTATCTATTTTTCAGCTTCAAGTTATACATTACATGAACTAAGTCATTTATCTTCTTTTTATGCAAGTGATTTCTTCTCTTTGTATGAACCTATAAATAACATAAAAAATTGAAGTTAATAATTTAACTAAAGTATAAAGTCTAAACTAAACAAAAACAAATATTAAAAAACACAAAATTCAAAAAATCGTACGATTTTATCGAGTTTGGTTCGATTTTATTGAGTTTATTCTAAGTCTGCCAGAAAATAATTTTGTGTGTGATTCAACTCATTGTGGGTGTGTAGACTCGTAAAATCATACAATTTTACGATTTAAAAATAGAGTTTGATAACCATAACCTAAATTGAAAAGAAAATGAAGCAAGATGTACAAAGTTGAAACAAAATACTTTCTACCTAAAGTTATTACTTTTATTATTACTAGTTAAAAAGTAAGTACTCTGTGTCTTAACTATTATTTATGCTATTTTATGATTTATATAATAAATATTTTCTCATTTTAACTCTTTAACCAATGTCCTAAGAACATGGTTAACAAGACCTAATTAAAAATAATAATTGTGTATCCAAAATGAGATAATTATCTTTATTAATAGTTATAGATTTTATATAAATATTTTATTTATATATATATATATATATATATATATAATCATCTAATATAAATATATTTTTTAAAATTTTGTTAACTAGTCTAATTTACACTTAGCTTTATCCATGCCATCTTTTAATTGTTATCTAATCTTTATTAACAGTTTTGAACAGAAAAATAATAGTAAAAATTATATAATAAGTAGTAGTTATTAAAAGTTTATTGTAGAAATAAAACTCAGATAACACACTATTAAATACTAAAATATGTATAAATAATTAGCAATAGTAAATAGAAAAATAATGTAAAAAAATAAGAATTTTTTTAATTAAAAGAAGAGAATTTAATAAAAATTCCTACTGCTGAGTTTTTTATTTATTTCAAAAGATAAAATTTCTATAATTCATAGTTTTTTTACTCTAAAGATTACTATTACTCTTATTACTATTCTATATAAATATATTTTGTCTTTACCTTAGGCTTTGGTTAGGAATAAATAGTTAAATATATAATTATCTTAACGCATACTGTAGCATTTTAGTTATAATAACTACTATTATTTCATTATTAGTTATAATAATTAACCTCATGTTTTTATTTTTGAAATGATTTTGAAGGCTTTAGGGATGGAAATGTTTGGATTTACATTTTTGAAAAAAATAAAAATGTTCCCTCAACTCATTAAACAAGTAAAATAAAAAAGTAAAAAAGAGATTAAGATTGGAAGTATTTAACAGTTTTTAATGATTATATAAATTTTACGTTATTTACGCAATGACCGCAGTGGTGCACGATATGTATCGCCTTTAGAAGCTTGGATGATTTGAATCAGTTTGGAACAATGGTTAAAGAAAAAGAATGGAAAGTTTTTATTAAAAAATGTATCATTTGAAGTTTCAAATGCATTTCTATTGTGATATTGGATAAAAAAACAACTAGGTGTTTTATCCAATGCAATACATAGGATAAATTTTTACTTTATAAAAATAAATTTATAATAAATAAATACTTTTTAATATATAAAGTATATTATAATTAAAATTTATAATAAATAAATCTTTTTTTGAACTCAATAAATAAGTATACTTTAAAATATAAATCATATTTTAATATCAAGTTAGTCATCTTGATGATAAATCACCTTAGTATATATTTTATATCTGGAAGAATGGAAAATAATGTTAGACAGATTTATAATAATTTACTCATCATGTTCAATAAACTAAACTAGATCTCTTGATAATATAAGAATGGAAGATAATGTCAGATGAATTTATAATAATTTACTCATCATGCTCAATCAACTAAACTAGACTTATTGACTACTTAGAATTTTAATATACTGTTTTAGCTTTCATGGTTTTACTGATGATATGAAAGCAACTCTCAAGGATGAATACTGACAATGCAAAGAAATTGAATAGTAAATGCGATATCTTAGTGAAGAAATTGGATAAAATATCCAATTGCTTGTTCTGTTCAGAAAGCCATTATGTTCCCCTAGCCTTTATTAATTTAGGGGGAGGGGAGAAAAACAAAAGAGGACTCTAAAACATCTGCCAAAAAATACAAAGCTTCAGTTCATCTATTATTTTCCTTGCCGCACAAGCAGGTTTTCGCTTGATTCACACGATTATTGTTATTGAGCAACCATCACAACAATTAAGAGCCAAATACATAAGGGGTGATAAAGATTTTTCATTTAGCAAGTATTTTTACAAGGGGGTACAAAAATGTATAACCAACTTTTTCAATGTTTAATATCTCCCCAAAATTAAGGGAAAGAAAACACCAACAGCACTATAACTGAATAATAGATTCAACAAGGTCCTCAAGAGGTGCCAACTCTACTTTGTCGATCAAACGGAATTCCTGCAAAATAATATAGCATATCAGCCAGAAAATTCAGCAAGAAAATAAAAAGACGGCAGCAGTCAAGTTGAATCCAAAAGCAGACTTCCCATATTTGCATTTGAATGAGATTTGAACTTGCAACATCTAGGTCACAAGATTACCTTACCATTGCATCAAGGTTCACCCTCACTAGAAATTATTATATAGTCCGCGAAATCATCACATGTTCATGGTCTTGACCAATCTTCACTTGATACGTAACCCAATTTTATTAACTTTATCTTGTAAATTGAAAAATTGGACTACGTGTCACGTGGAGATTGACAAGATCATAGACATGTGGTGGTCCAAATCATGCAATAATTTCTCCACCCTTGCACAACCAACCCAATACAAAACCAAAAGAGGAAGAAAGAAATGCATAATTCAACTTTTTTTTTTATATCTTTATAACCCACTTACCCAAGTAAATAAAACAAAGTGCTTGAAGCAAGTATTAAGGTGAGCTTCTTCCTTCAAACTCACTATCTTCTGAAAATGTGAGTGGTAAATGTGGGCATATACACGGAATAGTCGCTTGAAAATTGTCTTGACAACATCTCGGAAATTGGTTGGAAAGGGAGCCCCTACAACAATGCAACAATAAATAAAAATAGTGCTATGATGCATATAATTAGCAAATAACAGTCCTGAAAGTTCAGCTAACTGGCCCACTAGCTTCATCAATACGTCAAACATACCCAATCTTTGAGGGAAAATTGTTTCATCATCTAGCTGAGATTCAATCCAGTCCATCAAATACTCAACATATTTTGGAGCAGACACCTCTATTGGTTTCTTTATAGTAACACCATCAGCCCATCGATACTCATACCTGTAGAGTTAAAAATATATTGAATACTTGTCTCATATATATGTATAATGTTGTTTACAATGACTTAGTTTGTTCATTTAAGGATACGAAGCTCCGGATAATTGACTCACTGGACAATGAAAAAGAAAAAGAAAATTGGCATAGAAAATGTGAAAAAGAGTCATACAAGTACAATGACTTGGGTATGCCCTTTTATTCACAATGTTGTGTAAAATAATTTTTCCCAGTTTTATAGTTGAAATATGTTTCCTTTTGTCACTCCCCATGCATTTAGCTCTATTAATCATCTTAGAAAATATATTTAGCAACTCGAAGTCAATCGATGTAAATACATTGCATACACGCCAAAAAGAGAAAAGATACATATAATAGCCAATCTAATCTAGCTGCAACAATACTATGTAAGTAAAATAAGAGTTGGTTGAAGGATCAAACAATACTTTGGTCCTGCAGTCATTGAAGGGCAGTTACTTGGCGTGCAGAATTCTGTAAGAGTACCAAACAGGATATTCACTTGATTAAAGAAGTCCACAGCTGCACATAAAAACAAAATATAAATGTCAATGTGCAAAAAAAATTATAAGCAATTTTGCAGTGAAATATCATTTACCAACGACTAAAAATTACCAGGCTATGTGTAAATACAACACCAAACAATGTCAATTATATAGAAGAGGTTAAGAAAATAAGCCTCATGAATATGGAAGAGAGACAGGGCAGAACACAATTTGTAGTTGGAAACTTGAGCACTATTTGCAAAAAGCTAAATGTTAAAGATTCTTACTGTTTACAGCTAGCCACTCATTAATATCTTCACCAGGGGGCAGTTTAACAGCCTCCCTCAAGTTCCCACTACCCAACGTGGCATCTATGTGTTTTTGAAGTTGAGCACCCTGCATTTCATAATCAAAATGCATAGAAGGCTCAGTTGGTTGAATATAAACAATAAAGAAAAAAATAGAAAGTAATCCAGTGACCATTCCACAAGTAAAAAGACCACCAACCTTACTTCCAGATGGAGCGCTCTTTTTTGGACGAAATGTTTTTTGGTTTCTGCATGGATCAAAGTTTGATAATGTATGAGTAGTCATCGACAGAAAAAAAAAACAAAAGTATACCACACTACGAGCCAAAAGAACAAACAAAATAACAAAAAAAAGAGGGATTAATCGAATCAGACAATTCATTTTACTTACGGAAAAAGTAGCAGGGAAAAAATTGCAGACTGGAGCAATTTTGATAGAGTCACTACAATGTTCCCTGAATTCAAGGACAAGGGGGCCTCCTGGAAATAAAGTACTGAAATTCTGCTTGTCCATTTTATTCATTCATTCACTATATATAGCAAGAGTACCCAATGTGTGCATATAGGTCCTCTGTTCGTACAGACAAGGAATATTAGGAAAGGACATGCTAACGGTCATGACAGCACATGGACCATCCTAACAAACTCAGAATCCACTAACAACAAACTGATATTCCTATAGAATCTACTAACAAACTTTATTTCTATTCTCTGAAACGCATAGGCTTGGTGATAGTTCTCTTGGGCCTGCTGACGTTGGTCTCTTCCTCCCTTAGGCCATTTTTGTTGCTGTCTGTAGTCACAATATCACTAACATTGCCATCCCCTGGGAGAATCACCTTGTCCTCAAGGTGAAATGTCCGAGAAAGATCGTCCCAGCGTTCCCACGTTGTATCTTCAGGGGAAAGGCCTAACCACTAAACCAAAACCCAATGAATGGGAGGAGTAGAATCATGGTCCCATTTAGATTATAATATGGTTAGTGGTTGAATCAAGGGATGATGATCATGGAATATGGAGGGTAGAGCTTCAGGCTGGACTGGCGGGGGACCTCTATGCAGTTTGAGTAAGACACAGTGGAAAACCGGATGAATTTTGGAGTGAGGGTGTATGCTCAGTTATTTGATACGGGACATAAAATCGTTTCGCGAGTTAGGTATATGTTGACCCGGAGACCGATGTTTGGCGATAGGGGCGCAAACGAACATAAACCCAGTCACCAATACTATAGGACACATCCCTGCGCTTTTTGTCAGCTTGCATTTACATAGCAGTTTGAGCTTTGAGGAGCTTTCGGTGGAGAGTTCGTAGCATAGCTTGGCACTCCGAAAGCAACTGGTCAACGGCCTCAATAGTGGAAGACCCAAGCAAATAATGGAGAATGGATGGAGGAGGTTTACCATAAATTATTTGATAAGGGGACTGTCCTGTGGCTGAATGCACAGCGGTGTCATAAGACCATTCTGCTAATGCGACGAATTTTCCCCATCTCGACAGGTTAAAATGCACAAAGGCACGAAGGTATTGTTCCAGCGTACGGTTAAGGATCTCTGTCTGCCCATCGGTTTCAGGGTGATAGGCAGTGCTCATACGGAGTTAGGTGCCGCTAAGCTTGAAGAGTACACGCCAAAATTTGCTAATAAAGACAGGGGCGCGATCATAAACCATGCTACGGGGTATCTCGTGGTGTTTGCAGACCAATTCAAGGAATAATTGAGCAACCTTGAAAGCTGTGAAATGGCCTGGAAGACCACCGAAATGAGCTGCCTTAGAGAAACGGTCAACAACAACAAGAATAACGGAATTGTATTGCCATTGGATAAAGGAAGGCCTGTGATGAAATCAAGGAAAAAGTCCTCCCAAACAGCTGTGGGAACTGGCAATGGTTGGAGCAGATCAGTTGGTCGTTTGGTTTCATACTTCGTAGATTGGCAAGTGATGCATTGTGCTACAAAATTTCTGACATCCTTGCGCATTCCCTTCCAAAAGAAGTTTTCCAGCAAACGAGCAAGGGTTTTGGTAACACCCATATGGCCTGCGACAGATGTTTGATGAAATTCCTATAACAAAATGGTGCGAAAGGGTGTGGTAGGGTCTATCTAGATACACCCCTTAAAAATAACTAGTCCTTCGTGAATGCGATAATCGCAAAATTCCGTAGGGTGGTCATTAATATTGCGGACCAAATTGTGGAATGCCTCACTAGAAGATAGGTTGCGCTGGAGCTCGTCCAGGAAGGCGAATTGAGGGACAGAAAGTATCAAGCACTGGCCGTCCGAACGGGAAAGGGCGTTCGCAACCACATTATGTCGTTCAATGCAATATTGGATCAAATAATCGTATCCCATGAGTTTTGAGAGATAAACTTGTTGTTCAAGTGTCTGCATTACCGACGTCATGAGATCCTTGAGGCTCTTATGGTCCGTGAGAATAATGAAAGGGTGTCCCAATAAATATTGCCGCCATTTCTTCACAGCTGAAGTGATAGCATGTAACTCGCGAATGTAAGTGGAGGCGCAAGCTTAGCGTGGACAGAAGTTCTTGCTGAAAAAGGCTATGGGGTGGTTAGATTGCATGAGGACAACACCCATAGTGGCGCCCAAAGCATCTGTTTCCAAAACAAATGGTAAGGCAAAATCCAGAAGGGCCAAAACAAGGGCCTCGGTCATGGCTCTCTTCAAGGAATCAAAAGCTTGTTGAGCACTAGGTGACCATTGGAAGAAGCCCATATGGAGTAATTGGTTCACAGGATGGGCAATAGCAGCATACCCTTTAATGAACTTGCGGTAGAATCCTTTGAGTCCTAGGAATCTGCAAAGAGCTCGAACAAAGGAAGGGATGGGCCAATCGGTCATTGCTTTTTGGAGGGTTTTGACGCCACTCCAGACTGAGATATAATATGACCAATGTACTCTAGATGACGTTGGCCAATAATGCATTTGGAATCCCATAGATAGAATTTGTTCTCCTAAAGACGAGAAGACACTGGCCAAGTGTTCAAGATGGTCCGCCAAAGAATGGCTCTAGACAAGGATATCATCGAAGAAAATGACCACAAACCAACGAATGAACGGAGCTAGTGTTGTGTTCATGGTAGCCTAAAACGTGGATGGGGCGTTACATAGCCCAAACAGCATCACTCTATATTCGTAGTGTCTATGATGAGTTCAAAAGGTGGTCTTTGGTATATCTTCCAAATGCATACAAATCTGGTGAAATCCTTGGCGTAAGTCAAGCTTGGAGAACCACGAAGCACCACCCAATTCATCAAGCAATTCGTCGATGGTTGGAATGGAAAATCTGTCACGGATCGTTATCGCATTCAAGGCTTGGAAATCCAAGTGCCACCTTTCTTCTTCACCAAGAGTAATGGAGAAGAATAGGGGCTCCGACTTGGCTGGATAAGGCATTCACACAATAATTCATCAACCTAACATTCAATTTCGCATTTATGAAAATGTGGGTACCGACAGGGACGAACATTGGTCGGAGAGGCATTGGGTGAAGGTGAATTTGGTGGTTCGTAGGACGATCAGGTGGGAGACCGGTGGGAGTAGTGAATAGATGTTGAAATTTGTGTAGCAGAGATGAGGGGTGAGGGTTGGGGTGGTCAGGACAGTCTAGGGTGACAGAATGCTTGGGTGTTGGAAGTAATTGGATGTGGAAGAAGGCAGAGGCAGCGTGGATCTGGACCAGATGCTTGACCTGTTGGGCCGAAATGTCCAATGGTGGGGAAGGGGGGTAGGAATGGATTTCAACTTGGGTGCCATCCCTAATAAATGACATGGTAAGAGCCTGATAGTCGGTCACAATTGGGCTTAGTTCCTTAAGCCACTGGACACCCAAGACCACATCAGCCCCACTAATGGGTAGTACATGGAAGTCGACCACAAAATGGTGCCCTTGAATGGAAAGGGGAACGGAACAGAGGTGCAGGCAATCGATGACGAAGCCGTCACCCACCATGACCCACAAGGCTGGAGTTGTTCAAGAAGGGAGGCCTAAGAACTTAGCGACCTTGGTCTGGAGGAAGTTATGGGTGCTTCCTCCATTGATCAAAATCGTAATGGGGTGGTGGTTGATAGAGTCTTGCAAACGAAGAGCCTCGTAGATGGGATGGTCGGACAACGCATTAAAACTGATCTGTGGATGTGGCAGTTCTTGGTTGGTTTCATCCTCGGCGATGAGAAGGAAGAAACCAGCCTTGTAGCGGTGATTGGGGCCAAACTTCTCATCGCAGTTGTAGCATAAACCCTTCTCGTGACAGTCAGCTATCTCTTCAGGGGATAAACGACGATAGCGGGGCCGAGGTGCTGCTGGAGAAGATGGAACAAGAGAACAGGTAGGAGCGGTTGCGGATGATATGGGTGGAGGTTGTGGCTCTGCCGGAGGCAGAGGTAATGGAAGGGGGTTGCTGATAGGTTTAGGGCAATTGAAGTGACGACAGTCCTCCAATTTTTCCACCTGTAACTTCCCAAGCGCCACAGCCTATGGTAAGGCCACTGGTTGTAAGGCTTGAACTTTGAGGCGGATTCCCGGATGGAGACCCAAAATGAAGCAGCTGAGTAGAAAAGGGTGAGGGAGGCCGACAACGTGATTGGCCAGACGTTCTAAGTCAGTGAGATACTTCGTGACTGTGCCACACTGGGTGAGCTTGAAAAGGGCACCTCAAGGGTCCTCATAAAATGAAGGAGCGAAACGAGACTCCAAAGCCTGCAATAAGGCTAGCCAAGAGGTTATGAGCCCATTGTGGTACATCCACTGGTACCAACTGAGGGCAAGACCATCCATATAAAAGGAAGCAACAAACGGGCGCTTGTGCTTAGGTGTGTCATGAAACTCAAAAAATTGAGAAATTTTGAAAATCCACCCTATAGGATCAGCACCGTTAAAACGGGAAACATCTAGTTTCAAGTGGTGTTTGCGGGGTGGAGAAGAAGGTGTGGGAATAAGGGTAGCAAGTTGGGTAAGGATGGAATCGACTTTAGAAGCCAGGTCTGATTGAGAAGTGGAAAGGAGTTTGATAGATTCCTTTAAGCGGTCAATGGATTTGCCGTGGGTTAGATCGGCCATGAAGGAAGGCAACGAGAACACCAATTGATAGAGTCACTACAAGGTTCCCTGAATTCGAGGACAAGGGGGCCTCCTGGAAATAAAGTACTGAAATTCTGCTTGTCCATTTTATTAATTCATTCACTATATATAGCAAGAGTACCCAATGTGTGCATATAGGTCCTCTGTTCATACAGATAAGGAATATTAGGAAAGGACAAGCTAAAAACCATGACAGCACATGGACCATCCTAACAAACTCAGAATCCACTAACAACTAACTTATATTCCTGTAGAATCTACTAACAAACTTTATTTTGATTCTCTCAAACGCATAGGCTTGGTGATGGTTCTCTTGGCCTGCTGACATTGGTCTCTTCCTCCCTTAGGCCCTTTTTGTTGCAGTCTGTAGTCACAATATCACTAACAAATTTGGCTCATACAATTGTTTCTACTAATGATCTATGCCCAATAAATGCGTATGGATTCAAATTTTGTCAACTAATTTTGAAACAATTATTGTTGAAGGCAGCATTACATGCTCATTAACGTTACAAAACTGGTTTTTATGTCCCATTTCACATAACCAAAAAAGTTATGAAAAATTCAATAGCACAATTAAATTTTGATGGCATGATATTCATCATTCAACATTTTTAAGCCACCTATACAGCGCGCAGACGCAGCTAAGTCAAAAGCATCCTTGTAACATCAAGTTAAGTATGACCAGCTGAGAATGACACATGCATACATGAGATCATAGCTCTACCCACCCAACAGAGGATCCTTCAAAGCCCCAAAATTTAATTCTTGGCACGACAAAAAGTAAAAAACCTATTAGTACACACCCAGTTTAAAAACATTTAACATACTATTTGGTTGGAAGAGAATGGAAACGACAGAAGGAATTTCGACTCTTGATTGGTTCCAAAATTCCTTCCTTTCTCCCCCAATTTAATTCCTTCACCCCCTCCTTTGATCCAAACAAACCTTACAGGCTTACATTATTTAGATTTCTATTTGAATTCTCTGTCCTGAATCACTTGATCATCTTCTATTAGCAGTTTCAGAATGAGACAAATTCCCATTGCTATAACACAAAGTAATAATCAAATTGAAGCAAACGAATTTCACAGCCATATTACCAACATATGTTCAGGTAATCATTATGCCACAGTTCTATCATATGATTAACCATCCCATTCAACAGAACACAAAAGACAATTATGTAACAAACATATTAAGAAAACACTAAGATCAAACAAAGGGGATAAAAATTCATCTAAAAACAAATCAAGGGCAACCTCAACATCAAAATCCCAGCTCATCCTCAAAGGGTAAAACAAAAACACATAAAAAGAATTTTTTATTTTAAAAAAAAAACAAATGCATAAAAACACAGAATCTAAAATGAACAGATGAAACGGAAGAAAAGGAGAGAAACTTGGATGAAGAACCTGTTTCCAAGACCGAAGAGACTCATGGTGACGAAATCCCAAGGGTCTCTCTTTCTTGAAGATCCAAATACCAAAGGGTCGTCCTATCAAAATCACAAAAACCAAAATTTGAAGAATGACCAAAACGAGTTTATATATATATATATATATATATAGACACACAGAGACAGAGAATGCTTAACCTCCTTATTGCCAGTCTGTCATTTCCTCCGTCTCTCTCTCTCTCTCTCTCTCTCCTCCCAAGGGAGAGAGAAAGGCAAAAACTCCATTTGCCAACCTGCATATGCTTGCTTACCTGGCTGGCTCTGCCTGATGCTCTTTCTTTTTCTTTTCTTTGGTTTTCTTAATTTTCTAATATTCTTATCTTTTTTTTAAAATTTATGTTTAGCATATATTCCTCTTTTTACTATTATTTCCCCCCTTTTTTTTTATCCTCTCATCTCCTCTTAATTTTAAGAGATTAGTGGAGGAATGATAGTCTTTAAAAGGATATTGTAACAGTTGTATGTGAAGAAATTAGGCATCGAATTAATGGTGAATGGAAGCATTAAAATGAGATATACTTTTTTATTCTTTAAGAAAATTCTATGGTGGTGGTGGCCTGTAAAAAAAAAATGGTCTTTTTATTTTGGTTGAGTGGTGGGCTTAAATTTAAAATTTTATTTTTAAGAAAATTTAATTCAGTTGCTTAAACAAATTGTTATAAATTTTCTACATTTTATTTAATTATTATGGATAAAAAACAATTAAAATGTTCTGTTAATACGTTAAAAAAAAAAGATTCTGAGTTAACTAAGGATTTTACAAGTTGTCATGCTCTTTTTTTTTTTAAATGTTCAATGTATACCCTATTTTTATAATACACAGGAAAAAAATAAAGAAAAATATAAATGTGATAAATAATATAATAAAAAAAAGAAAGATAAAAAGAATATGTGAGATAAAAAGAAAGTTAATAAATGATATCAATAATTCTAAATCTTTTACCTTAACTTTTTTTGGACAAAATTTATAAGTACAATTAAGATTACAGTCGTATACTCAAATTAGATAAGTTCGACACGACATACCAGCAGGAAAAAGAAATTGACTAATCTCTAAGTGGCATTGACAACTTTCTTAATTTATATGTACTTAAATTAGAAAATGCATTGCGTTGTTTTTAATTTTTTTGGCAAAATATAATTGCCAAAAACATGATGAAGGTTCTTTTGAGTTACAGCTTGGTGCCAACTTTATATAGTACAGTATATTTAATTTTAAGTATTAATTGGAATGAGAACATTCATAATATATGTATATTGTAATTTCTTTATGAAAAATCATGAGCCTTTTGATTTTCATCATATGATCTAATTTAATATTCAATATATATATATATATATATATTGAATAATAAATTAATTTTATCCCGTGTCCTATTAATTTTAATTTTAAGGATGCAAGATAAGAATATTTTCATACTCTTATAACATCTCGACATTTCTCAAAACTTAAATTGGGATTGACAACATTTTTACATATTAAATTAAACAAACGTCATAGAAATTTCGAAGCACAATAATAATCATAAATATGATGGAAAAAAGTGGTAGAAGTGGCTGGCGGGAAGAGTTGTGCTAAAATGTTTGAGGAACTCGTTTGTTTTCCGCTCTAAAATATCATGGGTTTTGCTTTGTGTACCAGTATTGAGTCTGTTTGTGCACCCAGTAATTTTATGATATTTTAAAATATTCTTGTTACTTCTTTTTCTTCTTTTTATGTTTTCCACTCATTTATTTTGTTTTTCTCTGTGTTTTTATTCATTCTCCTGAGAGGAGTGATATTTTATATTCGTTTTGATCAAGTTGCAAGTGTTAAGATGATACATCAATAAGTGATAGATCTGATGGTGATAGTGATTTTGATGGTGATGGTGATTGGTGTGACTATTAACAACAAACATAAATAAGTTGTAACTTTTGTTGGATTTAATTTTTTTTATGTATATAACTTACAGATTGATAATCCATAAATTATATAAAATTTAAAGATTTAAGTTTTATATAACTTATGAATTACCAATCTATAAGTACTTTTTTTAAAATTTGTATTATTGTTTATTTAAACATAATTAGTATTATTATTTAAAATATTTTTAAATAGTTAGACTTCTCACATTATTCATTCTAACATGGTATCAGAGTAGGTTCTGACATGGGACCTCGCTCTCGCTTCCGCTGCGACGAGCACCCACCATTTGTTGTTCATGCGCCAAACCCAATAAGTGCTAGGCGTGAAGGGGGTGTATTGGAAAATACCCAAGTTCCACATCGGCTGCCTCAATCCTTTGAGTGCAGCTTATATATCTGTTGGGCAACTTCACTTAATGCCAATTGGTTTTAAGATGAAATCTAACATGATATCAGAGCAGGTTTTGACCCTGGGATCTCGCCTTCGCTTCCGCTGCGACAAGCACCCACCATCTGTGGTTCACGCATCAAGCCCAATAAGTGCTGGGCGTGAAGGGGGAGTATTGGGAAATACCCAAGTTCCACATCAGCTGCCTCAATCCTTCGAGTGCAACTTATATATCTGTTGGACAACTTCCCTTAATGCCAATTGATTTTAAGATGAAATCTAACTATATATATATATATATATATATATATATATATATATATATATATATATATATATATATATATATATATATATATATGGTTATCAATTTTAAGTACAAAAACTTGATTTTTTTGGTTTTTTAATATATGTGGTTATCAAATTTGTGTGATAGTATATGCATGGTGTGGTTAGGGGTCATTTGTTTGTCATTGAAATTTTTCAATGTTTTGTTAAGATGGACGAAGATTAGTGGATGCTGTTGGAGCGAGTGGCCTCAGAATAATTAAGAAGGGGGGATTGAATTAATTATTCCTAAACCTTTACTAATTAAAAAATTACTCTTCTAAGACTTTTACTAAATTGTTAAGAGAATGAGGAGTAGAAGAGAAAACTTAACAGAAAGTAAAAGCAGAAATTAAATGCACAACGGAAAGTAAAAGAGTAGGGAAGAAGGAAACAAACACACAAGAGTTTTTATACTGGTTCGGCAACAACCCGTGCCTACATCCAGTCCCCAAGCAACCTGCGGTCCTTGAGATTTCTTTCAACCTTGTAAAAATCCTTTTACAAGCAAAGATCCACAAGGGATGTACCCTCCCTTGTTCTCTTTGAAACCCTAGTGGATGTACCCTCCACTAGAACTGATCCACAAGAGATGTACCCTCTCTTGTTCTCAGTCAAACCCAAGTAGATGTATCCTCTACTTGTACCACAAAGGGTGTACCCTCCAATGTGTTAAGACAAAGATCTCAGGCAGTTAAACCTTTGATACTTTGTGAATGGGGATACAAAAGAATTCTCAGGTGATTAGTCCTTTGAACACTTTTGTATTAGGGAATGGGAAGAATCAAAATAATTCTCAGACTGTGTCGTTTTGAATTCTTTGACAAGGGAGAAGGGAGACACAAAAGAATTCAGGCGGTTAATCCTTTGTTCTTTTGGAAAAGGGAGAAGAGAGACCTTGCTTTTATAGACTCTTCATGTCTGGTCAAGAGGACCATTTAGAAGAGTTATAACTTTTAGAAAAACTTAAAACCAATTTGAAAAAGTCAAAAACCTTTTGAAGAGTTACATCTTTTGATTTATTCAGAAACAAACACTGGTAATCGATTACCAAATTAGTGTAATCGATTACACAAAGCTTTTGTGTGAAAGGATGTGACTCTTCACATTTGAATTTGAATTTCAACGTTCAAAGGCACTGGTAATCGATTACCAAAACATTGTAATCGATTACAACTTTTTGAAATTAATTGAAACGTTGTAAATTCAATTTGAAAACTTTTTCAAATCCATTTTGCTACTGGTAATCGATTACAACAATCTGGTAATCGATTACTAGAGAGTAAAAACTCTTTGGTAAACATGTTTTGAGAAAAACCATGTGCTATTTAATTTTTAAGAAAAACCTTTTCATACTTATCTTGATTAAGCCTTCTCTTGATTCTTGAATCTTGAGTCTTGAATCTTGATCTTGATTCTTGAGATCTTGAACCTTGAATCTTCATTCTTGACTCTAAACTTTCTTCTTGAGTCTTGAATTCTTCTTGATTCTTATCTTGAACTCTTGATTTTTCTTGATTCACTTGAGTTGTTCTTTGATTGATCTTTGAGCTTTTTGTCATCACCTTTGTCATCATCTTTTGTTATCATGATTGTTATCATGAAAATACCTTTGAATCACCTTTGATTCTCCATGAAGCTTTGCTTCTACAGATGCATGATAATATAATGTCTGAAGAAGTTGATATGAATGAATAAAATGAAGACAAAACTTGTGTGAATGAAGAACATGTTAATTGCTCTGATGCCTTTAATACTTCTTAGGTATTAATATGATTTTTTGTTGTTAAAGTAATTGAATGTCTCTTGAAGATTAAAGATGTATGGATTGCATTGTAGGTGTTTGGTAGTCGTGATGATATTTTGCATTGGACTCAATTTGTTGCTTATGTAATTGGTTTTGTGGGAGTGATTATGATTAGAGGAAGGACCTCATTTGTTTTAATTGGTTGTGAAAGGAGTGGTCAGTATAGGTCCAGGAAGAAAGATTTAGTAAGAACAATGACTGGGAGTAGAAAATGTAGGTATCCCTTCAAGTTGCATGCGAAACAAGTGGTTGGAGGCGAAAGATGAATGATGAAGTTAATATGTGGGAGTCACAATTATGAATTGATCAAGTCATTAGTTGAACATTCATATATTGGTCATTACTTGACATTGTTGGTGTGACACCAATAGGAATGACAATCTCTACTGCTTTTGTCTATTTGGAGGGAGAACGCCTAAATAATGACATTCGAATCACGATTAACTTCTCTCCCTATGACTCTTCCTATAATCCTGCCTAAAGTCTGACCCAAACCTCTGGTTCTAATCATAATCTACACATTTAAAGAGTCATAACTACTAAAGTCATCATTCAAACAATACTAGAATCAATTACTATTTAATAATTCATAAATAAAAAATTTAATTATTTTTAGATAATTTTTTTAATTACTTTTATAAATTCATAAATGAATATAGAATTATTTTTTTTCAAATTTAAAGAGTTGACATCACTAATTCTAGTAACTTAAGTTAATGACCAAAATGTAAGTACAATTTTGGTTTTTATTTGTAACAAACGAGTATTTTATTTTTTTAACAAATTACTAATATAATAACTTTTAATTTTTTTAAACTAAACAAATTTCTTTTTTGTACTTTCAACCACTATTTATATAAATATTTAATACTATAAGTGTAATAATATATATACCACTATATCAATAAAAAATAAATTACTTAAATAGGAAATATAAATAACTTACTTATATTTTAAAAATAAATAAATAACAATAATATTTATACATTCATTTTTAAATAAACAAAATTGTTAAATTATTTACTAAAAAACAACTCCAATAATTAAATATAAACACATAAAAATATACAACAATATTTATTTATTGAAAATAATTTACAACAAAATAACTAATTTCTTTTTATTTAATGCAAAATTATTTAAATAAATTTATTACTTACTAAAATAAAAAATATTTAAATATACGAATTAACAATCCGTATAACTCACAATCTGTATGCGTTACACAAGTTACGAATCCTTATAACTCATAAAGATTATTAATCCGTAAGAGTTATATGGATTTCGAATCCAAATAGCTCACACATGCACCCAATTTCAATGAGATAAAGGAGGAGAGGCACTTACAACGCCGACGAACACGTGACGACAGTGGTAGGGACAGGCTAAATGGCGCAAACAGAAGCAAATGGCGGCGGTGCCGCGGTAGGAAGCAGAGAACGAAGGAGGCACAACACGATGTCATATGAACAGGAAGGAGAAGGTGATGTTTTTAAAATTTAAGTGAAGGGCGTTTTTGATATTTCACATATTTTTCTGGGTCACATGTATTTGTGCTGGTGCACTTAGCAAAACCCAAATATCATTGTTTATTGTGGTGAGGAATTGTTATGCCCAAACCAACCCAAAATTCGTATTTAGATAATAGGCCCAAGAAATAAATTGATGCAGTAACTTAAAAGGTTGTAGGAATAATTTGTTAGTGTTGTTAGTATTCTGTTTCTGCAATGAAAGGACTAAGGAGAATGAGTTAATTGAGTTTCAAATCTCTCAAATTTTTATATTTTAATTTTTAGTGTTTGAATTTTTTTACAACTTTTAGTCATTTATTAGTAATTTTTACTTTTTAGTTAGTAATCTTTGTTCTTTTTAATTTTTTTTGTTCATTTTAGTTCTTCTTTTATTTTTATTGCTAAAAATTATTTTTTATTTTGTTTTTTTTAGTTCCTCATTTATTTTATATTTGGATCTAATTATATGAGCAGTACAAATAAAATAGGGACAAAAATGACCAATTTTTTTAAAGAAACTAAAAATATTAATAAAAAATTAAAAGTTGTCAAAATTTTTTTAAAGGACTAAAAGTTAAAATTAAAAAAATAATTAAATGACTAAAAATTTAATTAATTCAAGCAACATTTTGTTTCTAATTCCTTAATACTTTTCTAGAGACCATTTATCCTCGAATATAGAACATAACCCATAACAGTAACATTGGTGCTTGAGAGCTTACCTTTCTCCGAATGGTTGACAACACATTTAAAAAATGTGAGTTCTCAGTTAAACAAGCTTGAAGAGCTTGTGAAGAAGTTTCTTTTTATTATCAAGTTATTGATATGATATATCTATTAATTTTTTTGATGATTAATATTCATCAAATAATTTAATTAGTGATTATTTTAGTGAAATTTTTTAGTCTAATCACTTTTTTTTCATAAAATTTGAATTTAAAATATTACTTAAAAAGATCAAACTTATTACTACTTTAACCAATGACGTGGTGGTGTTTGTGAAGAAGTTAGCACAACTCTATGCCACCTTCTCTATCAAGATGGATAAGTTATCCTCTCATGTTGCCTCATTAGGAAGTTGTTGTTGTTCTCTATATCTCTCAAGCTCAGTCAGACATGGGAACTCAAGTCCCACGAGCCAAACTCGAGTCTGAGTAGCCTCCTTGAGACATGATTTTTTTAGTTTAAATCAATTTAATCTCTTCCCTAGTCAAATATATCTTTTAGATTACGAAAATATATTTTTATTATTGTCCCAAACTTAGATTTGTCAAAGCCTTTAAAGATAGAGATATAAAATCAAGATAGTAGAGTTTTTTGCCCTTAGTTATTGTATATCTATAATACCTTGAAGTGATATCTGTTCACATGACAAAACCTTTTATATATATATAAACAAGCGCACTAAATGATGTGGTCACTTTCGTTTAAAACTAGGAATTTGGAAAATTACACGAATCACATACAATTGTTTAGGGAAAATTGCTGAATTAGTAGTCTTTTATGGAAAAAATTTACGCACTGAATAATAGATAAATTCGGGATGTATTGAATTAAGATTTTAAAAAATTATTTTAACTTTACAGAGTCTTGTGAATTTTAAAAACTTATATAAAAATGTTATGACTTATCATATTTTTTTAAAAGAGTTTTATTATTAAGATTTTATAATCTGGATTAAAATGGATTTATATTATAAAAATTTAAAAAATTTGAAAGAACTTTATTAAATTTTTTAATAGCTAAATTGTTTCTAACTTTATGTCCTCCTATATATTAACTTTTCATGCATTGACATTTTTCTTTTCTGTTTTTGGATTTGAACAATAAATTTAAAATTATACACTAATTTTTTATTTTTTTAAAATTACTACAATAATTTCATGATAAAATTAATGACATGTTTAAATGAGGTGGAATAATAAGTTTATATTATAAGGGAGTAATGAAGGGGTAGAAAATTTGTAGGTGGGTTACTGAGTCATGAGAACGACAAAATTAAGGGTCACAATGATAACATTGTATCGAGCAAGTCATAAACATAATCAGTTTAGTATAAAAAAATGGTTAGTCTTAACACAAACGATAAACATTAATTCAAAAAACAACAAAAGTGTAGAGGGGAGAAATATATAGTTGCCATTTTTTTGTTTCAAAAGAAAAGAAAAAATATATATAACACATGCTTCAACTTAAAGAATATTATTTTTTGACAACTGTTCGATACTTCTTCAATTAAGTATATCTCATTTTTGTGTTGAATATTGAAGAGAGAAAATGATTTCTGAGATGAGAGAAAGAAAATATTAGTAACCAATAAAACAAGGAAGAAAAGAATCTAAAAATATTAAGGGTTTGGGTAAGATTATTTAATGGGTGTTTTATATTAAAAAATTAAATAAAATTCATCAAATTCAATCTTAAAAAAACAATTCATTAAAATTTATATATTTTTAAATATCAAATTAAGACTTTTTATAAGTTACTCACTCCATCTTAAAACATATTTTAACCTGAAAAAAAAAAAATAGATTACTACTTCTGTGAGTTGAAAATTCGCGAGCAGATGTTACAGAAATTGATATAAGCTAAACATTCGCTCCACTTGAAGTATCACATTCGCAACTATATCGCACTTTTCCTTTTTTCAGACAACATTTTTATGAGATATACTCACACCACCAAAAAAAAAAAAAAAAAAAATCAGACGAACCAGAAAAAACCACACATTTATTCATCTTGTAGCATAAATTTCTGAAGTAAGTAGTTATCAGCCTGTAAAAGCAACTTAATTACTTAACAACTAGAAACAATATAACCAAAACCAGATCACTGGTTCGTTTAACAAAGACAATCTGCTAAAGATCGAAGAAGAAACCCATACCTTCATACTTTTACAAATTACATGCATGCTGCTAAATCCAAAACAGTACAAAACCAAAACAAACAAATTTAACAAAAATGACACAACACAACACACTCTAGACTCTTGTGTTTTGAATGAACAACTCCGTTTAATTAAAAACACATCAACACGCGTTAATTATATTTAATTAACCTGACCCTCCAAGAACACCCTTGAGCTTCTTGACAACTGCAGCATCAATGAAAGTGGTTTGCGTGATAAGCTCAGTGGGGAAATCACTCTTGAACAAAGAAAAGTCCAGAATCTGGAGGCCAGGGTTAGCACTGCTGAAGCTCACAAAAGCCAAAGCCTGAGACTCTCCATCGTTGATCTGGAAGTGCAACAAGCCCTGAGGGTACACCATGACATCACCCTTTTTTAGGGTTTTGAGGTACACAGTGTTGTCCGAAGCAACGAAGCCGGTGCAGATTGTTCCCTGCACAACCACCAGCAGCTCTGAGGCACCAGGGTGCGTGTGAAGAGGGATGACTCCACCGGCTGCTAGGTCTAGGCGTGCAATGGAGATTCCAAGCCCGTTGACGCCGGGGAATTGCGCGTCGAACGCCGGCGTCACCGCGGCTTTGATGATGTTTGAGGTGTTGCCGGCGGTGCCAAGGCCGGAGTAGACGAAGTCGTCCACCGTGACCTTTGCTGGGCTCTTGCATGAGTACCCTGCGGGGCCATTGGGGCCTGTGTAGTCTGCTACGCAGAAATCCACCACGGAGGCGTGGGAGAGGGAGAGGAGAGATAAAATGATATTGAAGAAGAGGGTTAGAATCATCTTCTTCATTCTTGTTGTTGGGTTTCTATGTGTGTGTTCAATCTATACTTCAATTTATCACTAAGGTGTGGGTTTAGTTCTATTATATATGTGAGTGGGAGGGTGGGTATGAGAAACTACCACATGTTTAACTATGATGCCTAACAATTTGTGAGACATATTTGAGTTTTTAATTTAAAAGATAACAATTATCAATAATGTTATATCTTTTTATTTTATGCTCTTACAAATTCTCATATTATCTTTTATGATAAGTATCAAGAGAATTGTTAGGAAGATGAGGATGGAGTAAGAAGATTAGAAGTATTTAATAATTAATAACAGTTGATTGTATGTTAGGGAGAAAATTATTGGGACTATGAACTTATATTGGTGCTCTAAGGATCACCTAATAGTAGGTTAAAATAACATCCTAATGATGATTTTTAATCGTTTTTATAATTAATGTTATAAAAAATGTAATACATTTTTTACTATAGTTTCTTAATTGTCTTAGAATAAGATATATTAATATTGATTTCTTGAAAAAATGTCTTAAAAAAATAATATTTAAAAATGATTTTGAAATAACAATTATCTTAAAAAGATAAGTTTTTAAGAGGGTTTTTAAGTGAAACCATCTAACGGAACATTCTAACTTCTAAGACACTATATTCACCATTGTCTTTCGGAGTCGTTTCAATATGGTTAAACATGTGTGGATAAATTTTGTTACCCTGTGCTGTACGTGGAAACGACAGATTTTGAGCTAAGTTTGTGCCCGTGATTGTCAACTTTTTTCTTCCCTGATAACAACAAGAAGTGTCTTTTGGTTTGAAGGGATGAGAAAAGCAGGATCTTCTGCGTATCTTGTCGTACTCTGAAAGAAAATATCGTTTCTTTGGAGTATCCCGCGCGTCATTCTAGTGTGTAACCGTGATTCTTGAAATTAACCATATATTATCGACTGGATAAACTCTAAGATGCTAGCAGTGTACTATTTAGTGTTAATTATGATTTTAGTATGGAAACTTTCTTTAAGTTTTTACTTTTAGACTTTTAGTTCTTAGAACAAAAAGTTAACAATTTTTAATTCTAATATTTTTGTCCGTCAATTTTTTAAGACGTGTCTTGAGGAAATTAGGTGCAGGTGTAGGTGCAGTAGAGTAGAGTCCTGATGCGGTAAACAAATAAGATTTTTAAGTAAAACAAGTTACGTAAGTTTTAATTAATTGGAATTTTAATGGTGTTTAAATCTAAGTTGTTTAATTTAATCATTCTCATTCTTTTATAATAATATTATTCTCATATAATATGCCTATATATATAAACTTGTAAAATCATATTTATTGGACATTACTAAAAACAAATAAAAAATATAAATCATTGTCATTATAAATTTTTTCCTATAAATTCTCTACAAACAATATAATAATATCAATCTCATTCTTTCTTTAGATCATCGGTATAAAGAGAAGAATTTCCATGTAATTTGGGTTCATCAAAAGAATGGACAATGTTTATATGTCTCATACTATATTATTAGATTTTTATAGCTTTTTTTTTTAAAAAAAAACTTATATACTTTTCAAATATACATGGATGAAGTATCCAAGACTACCAATATTAGATATTAGATAAGTATCATATACATATCCATGAAAAACAAATAAAAAAGATTGGTGCATCATAGTTTTCCACAATACACAAAAGAGCATGATTGTGCACTTGGCAATTAACACGAGCCTGTGTATAATCCAGTAAAATTCTTCATGGAATTAATTTCAGGGAGAAATGGTAAAGAAGATCGATGAGGATCGTGGTCCATGCACAAATCACATGGCATGGTCAAGAAATGACGGGCATAAGAAGACGTTTTAGACAGCTAGAAGGACCCCTCTATGCAAGTCACACACTGACTTATATATAAAAAACATGACTGCATGAGCACATATTCTTGTGGTCTTCTTAAATTCCCCATCTTTTACGGAACCTTATTTTTACTGTACTATGAGTGAGACCATAAAATGGGTCTCAATAATTTTTTTCTCTTGACATGAACGAGGATATATTCTGTATTATGCTTCTGGCACTTAATTACCATTGGTTCCTCTCTATAACATTCAAATTCTGTTGGATGTTCACTCTGCAGCAAAGGATAAGATTTTCATTGACCCATCAGTAGTGGCCATTCATTCCGTTTAGAGCCAAAAAGGGTGTGTCATTGATGTCACTATCTTTGCCATAATGTTGGTGTTTATATTGTTTTTCTCTGAGGTGTTACCAAAAGTAATCAGAGTTTCTCATTGCACAACTCTTGGATTCCTAGATATTTTTGAAGCTGAAACCGACTTCTCTAGAAAAAGACGCAGAATGTGATTGAGATATATGTATTGATCAAAATATATATGTACAAAGCTGCCATGTGCTTTCCTAATTTGTAAGCTTTCTGAATCCATATGGTAAGTTTTCAAATTTCAACATGGAAAAAATTGTGTTTTTGGTAAGTGGTATTAGTATATGCACTTTTAAATTGATATATTTATTGTTTATACTTTCCACAATAGGTAATACGTACCAACAAAATTAACTAGCTAGATAATTCGTTTCTAACATTATGATTTGTGAGGGTTTAAATATATTTTTGGGTGATTTAAAATTCGTAAAAGTTGTATTATGTTAGCAGTTATTTTTGACTTAAATGTTAGAAATTAATATTTTTCTTATTTATGACTTGCAGATATGAAAATGAAGAATTAAAAGTAAAAAAGATTCAGAAGATATAAAAAATATAAATAAGTAAGATTTTTTGCATCAAACGCAAGTCTACTCCAGCAACTATAAAATGAGAGTCAAGCCCAAGTCCACCCCAGCAGTTATACAAAGAGAGTCAAGTCAAGGAGGAAAGACACACCGAGTCTCAGAGCACTCTAATATACACATAAATTGTGAGAACTCTCCCTTAGAGAATTCTTTCTTCTTTTTCATCATTTTTTATTCCCTTTTTCCAGCTCTTCTCCTCATCAGTTCATATACCCATTTTTTAGTGTAATGCCTCTTATGACTATGAGAGACTAAACCCTTAGTTAGGGCCTGACATACATAAAAAGCCAAAAGATGTATTGTACACTTCATGTTTCAATGCAAACATGTGTTTTCTTTCGTGCTCAACAAGGGTAATTCTTAATAGAAAAACAAGGAAGATTTTACATGCATCTGTTTTAGAAATTAGTCGCTCGATAGAAGATAATTTCTAATAGAACTAAAAGGAAATTATATCTTAATAAAATCATTGTTAGACATAGAATGATTGCATTATGTCCATGCATCAAAGCAAACATCTAAAATTAGAACTTCATGTATTTTATCTATTGACTCTTTGCAAAGACATCTGAGAGAGATAAATAGGTAAAATAGGTTTGTCATCCTGAGACATCAGGGGTAAGTATTCTAATAAATGTGGATAGGATAAATTTACCTGATTGGTAGAGAAAAATCACAAATAATACATCTTAGGCAAATAAGGTATGTTAGGTCCTAACATTCTCATTTCATTGAATTCCCTATTATTTCTTTTATTTTCTATTAATAGTTATTATTTTATATTTTTTTAAAGTTATCTTTTATACTTCATCTTATCTTTTTCTCTTATAAATTGAAAATTATCCAATACAAATACAAAATAAAGTCCCTGTAAAAATCGACACTCGAACTTTCGAGTCTTTATTATTTGAACATTTGATATATTTTCCAACGAGTTAACAGATTAAAATCAAAATCCCACGGCAAAACTTCATAGTAAGTTTGCATCTTCGATACAAGCAAGAGAATCTCATATAAGGACAAAAAAGGGGTGAGCTCGAGAGTAATCATGATACCTCAAGCTAAACAAAACCTAAATGAAGGTTATGCAACAACTTAAGTTACTTTTCCTAATTGTAAGCATACACAAACCAGAAAGCAATTAATCAAAAGAATACAAATTGATTGAGAGTTTCTTACATCAGATATATTCTCGTACTCCTCTAACAAAGTTGTAATAATTGCTTGAGCATTATTAGTAGAAGCAAGAAGCTGGGCCGAACTATCACCACAGGCATCAAATTCATCCTCGAGTTCACATTCTCTAGCTAGTAGAGGTTGTAAGAGCAAGGGTGCCATGCAAGCAGCAACAACAGATGGAGTCGTTCTATTCTCTTGAGAATGAGAACCAATTGTATGCATCATTTTCAGAATTCTGCAAAGGTAGAGATAACAATTAAATTATGGTGAAAAAATTAAGGGTATTTTTAAAATATAGAAAGGTTGACTAAAGTGAAAAAATTAAGGGTATTTTTAAAATATAGACAAGTTGTCAGAATTTCATGAGTGGGGCCAGGGAAAGTAAATAGATACAAAAATTCTTAAAACAAAAAGTAAATAGATAAATTATTGTAATTTAATTTAGTCATTATCCGTGACAAGTTATCTTCACTTACATGAATCGGATAAGCATTTCTTCGTGATATAAAAATAGTGATTCATGGGTTGGCAGAATAAACAAGCAAATCTAGAGGATCATAATGGCAAAGAGTTGTCTCTTTTCTATGGCATTTACTGATCCACTGGACTATAGCAATTTGCGGATTCCCTTCGGAGCTAATGCATTGCTATATCTATGTGCTAGCTCTTCAATTATTCCGTGCCTTAACTGGATTTTCATGTAGAAAAAAGTGTTACTTTAATTAAACTCATACTTTTTTATAAACCCACTTTATACCTAGCTAGCTAGTCTAACTTTCTCATGTGCAATCTTTTTAAACAAATTCAATTCCAAAGGGTAATAATAAAGACCTTAAACAAGTTAGGTCTTATGAATTTGGGTGTTCTTCGTTAGACCCAAACTAACATAACATTAAGCATATACCGGGACACATATAGTATGTAGATGCATAGCTAGTGAAGCATCACATAAAGAATGCGCATGAATATTTTTTTTGTTAATCACATTTTTTATCATCTGAAAAACCAACTGTCTGAAGGAGATAAAATTATAGACCTTGTGCCATGGGTGTGCTTTTATCTGTGGAAACCTAAAGTCATTGTAATTGGGATTCATACAACATACTTCCTCTTGGGTGGGTGTGCCAAGCACCTGCAATACAAAATTTTACAAATGTGACTTATAATGACAAGGATGACATGACTAAGGAACATGCAATGCATGTTAACACCAATTGTACCTTTATAATATGTACAAGCTGGTCTACTGCATTTTTGCTAGGGAATAATGGCTGCAAATATTTAAATTGTTTTAGATAACACATGGGTGGCATATAATCAAGAAAACATTTACATCATTTCGTGGCAAATTTATACATTATAGTATTGTAGTAACAATAATTAATGAAAACAAATCAATGACACAAACCTGGCCCAAAAGAAGTTAAGCAAGAACACAACCAACTGACGAAATATCAATCAAACTTGTATACTCTATGGCTCCAAATATAAGTTTTGGTGCTCAATAGAATCGTGAACATATGTATGATATATTTGCTTCACCTTCGACCTGATGAGACAAAATTGAAGGTTAGTAAATGATCCTGGATATTGTAAGATGGTTAGTAGTCTCACTCTCACTAAAATATAAGTTGAAATCATATAGAACATGACAAAAACTCCAAAAATATAGGAGGTCAACATACTAGAACTTTTGCACTTCCAAAATCACATAGCTTCACTTGGTGTGTAAGAGGATCCACCTGGAATATACATAAGAATAATATCAAAGTCAGAAATAGTTACCATTTTTAAGAATGAATTGAATTTGAATATATATGGAGCATATAGGTTGGTTTCACTAAGAAGCTAAAAGTTGGAAGAATACATATAAACATTTGGCAGACATATAGGTTTGAGATACAGGTATCAGAAAAGTTGTCTGAACTAATTCTATTAGTTTAATAAAATGCAGGAAATAAATCATTCGGTATGATTAGAAAGACAGAAATGCAACAAAGATGAAAGTACCGGATCTATCAATATTCTCCTTCAGGAAAAAAAATCCACTTGGTTTGAGGCCAACCTATAGTAATGTACATGTCAATATGCCATCAGAGTATAAGTATGAAAGTGATATTTTTATGACTTCAATTCAAGTTAGGGACAATAATAATGGCAGGAAAAATGTGATTTAACCCCAAAAATAAGATAGGCAAACTATTGACTGCACCAATCAATTGATATGGATATAATAGCAAGAATCCAACAAGGTTACAAATGAAATGAACCTAAGTTTATGGTTAAGGACAAATCAATTTAAGCTACAAATCATCAAAATATTTAATAGTGATAAGATAAAATATATACAAACTTTCAGATTATCAAATATTTCTTCATAGCCAAATTGTGAATAAGAAGTACAATTTATCCTATAAAAAACTCCATTTAAATATTTAGTGTAAGTAAGAGAATATTTTTTGATAGTATAGAAATGGAAAATCCCTTCATAATGAGTAGTTGTATACATAACACATGTTTTTACAAATGGTGGCTAGTTTCATACTATCTAATCTCATTCACTGCAATAATGCAAGTTGTACATTACTAGCAAACACCAAGGCAAATGCAGAACCACTCAGACAAAAAATAAACAAGCAGCATGGCCATGACTTATGAAAGTATTATCCTATGGACAAAAAAAAAAAAAAACATATTAGAAACACTTTTTCCTTCAAGAGCTTGTCATTTTCCTCCTCTAGTTTCACCGCCAAGGACTCCAATTCCACTTGGTAAGCCAAGTACACCAACAAAAAAAAATCACACCATAATCAATAGGATTTAAGGGGACACCTTTTTTATGATGCAAACCAATGAAATTTGATGAAAATGAAAATTTGAAGCAGAAGAAAATAAACCATGACACCAAAGCTAGAATCATAGGATTTGCATGTAGGATAAGAGTTTGATTGAAATAAATAATCATTAGGATTGCATTACGTTGCTATTCATTCTCTGGAAAAAAAAAAGTATTGTTATGTCTTGAATAGACCTATATTTTATTCTGCCTTAAGTAGGAATAACTGAATAAGTTATAATCCTTTTAGGATTAGGACTCCAATACTATTAAAGGAAATATGGAAACTGGAAGTGTATAATTAAATAAAATATGGCTTACCATATACTAATACTTATTGTTATCAATTTACCATAAATAATTATGACTGGGTATGGTCTTTACAATATTACAACCACCCCTCTGTAATCCTTTGAGCACAAGACAAAACCTTGTACTACAAAATTACTGCCTCTGTAAAGTGTAGTGTTAAAAATAATCCTCATATTTCAAAAGTTTTACTTAAATGGCAAATAGTAAATGAAGGATAAAGAAATATTAGGTTATAACACAAAACTTTGGTACTTTGGCTTTCATTTTCTTAGTCCTAGCTTCTTTATATTTTCCTATGGTTTTAGCACTTCTACAAAGCACAATGTTTTCTTTTCTTTTTTCTTTTGTGTGTGCAGGGATTATTTTATTTAAAAACAATTTATTATCTGCTTTTGTTCATAAACATGATTTAATGCTATAATGTACTATTCTCAAAATTGCTAAGCTTTTCTCCATAGTTCCAAGTATGATGACACCTACAACTGGTGGCCTGGTGAACTCCATGATGGGTTTAATGCAGAGACATAATCTAGGTTATGTAAATTATGAGAGCTAAGTGCACATATATATGCCATGAGCATTAGCAACATTAAACTCAAGACCTTTTTGTCTATGTAGTTTAATCCTACAAATGAAGGGATCTTAAATTTGTTTTCAAAGAAATTTGGCTTTGCCTTTTGACATCATTTTAAGTTCAGAAAATTGCTTCTTTAGGGATCTCTAAAATTGCCACCCTTGTATTTCCTTTTGATCATAGACATTGATAGATTGCCTTTATCCTCATTTTACCACAGGGGAGCTCCGACTTCTCGCCAAGCAAAATGGTCAAAATCGAATGCTGATTGCTGACTAAATAGCGAAATTCACATCATAATCAACAAAAAAAAGTCAAATACACCAACACCAACACACAAATCATAATGAGATTAGTGTGTATATAAGTATATAATATACCTATTTGTGTTCCCTAGACCTAGCAGCAGATTCTCTATTTTTTTATCATCCTCCTCTGTCTCTATTGCGTGACCTTATCCAACTGCTCCAAAACGAGATGCGATCTATTTCCTCTTCCGCATTCAATGACCTTGATGCTGTTTCCGAACCCTATGACGAAGCCTTCAAAGGGGTCATGAAACTACACCGTGGGAAGGTGGTCAAAGGAGAAGAGGGTGCCGTTGCCGAGCCTCTTAGTGAGGAGGCATTGACTGGTGTCGTCCATCGCCGCTGTCGCTAGGTGGAAGTGGTGGTGGCTGGTGCGACTACTCCATTTTGGAAATTCTAGAGGAGAAGTCGAAGAGGAAGAGGGAGAGTGAGAATTAGAGAGCGCGAGAGAGTAAAGAGAGACATTAAATATTAAAAACAACAAAAAATCTTTTAAGACAATCTTGCAAAAATCTTCTAAGACGATTTTTACAAAATTGTTTTAGAATGACAATCTTCTAAGACGATTTTTACAAAACCGTCATAGAATGGTTGTATTTATTTATAAAATTGTCATCGCGTGACATTCTAAGACGGTTCTGCATAACTGTCTTAGAATATACATCGTAAAATACAATTTTTTTAGTAGTGAACAGACTAAGAGGAATTTAAACTTTAATGTTACATGTACAAAACCTGAGACTCAATATTACACACTTCACATATTGCAAAT
Organism: Glycine max; assembly: GCF_000004515.6. Classification (NCBI taxonomy): domain Eukaryota; kingdom Viridiplantae; phylum Streptophyta; class Magnoliopsida; order Fabales; family Fabaceae; genus Glycine; species Glycine max. The sequence continues at coordinate 16,834,719 of NC_038251.2, read as the reverse complement.
GTAATGGCCAAAATTGCACATAATTATCAAACCCTAGCAATTCACTAGCCCTACAATCGGACAATACTCCTAAATCACCACCAATTAGACCCCTAGAACCCATTGCACTCATCAACCATAAGCTCCTCTCACTTTCAAGCATCAATGCCCTTGGAACTCAAAACCACTAATTTACCAACCCTAATTCTTGCATCTTTCACTAAATTATTATGTTTCACAGTGCAAATATTAATCATGAAGTGTAATCGATTTTTCTTCTATTAAAATTGTTCTCTTTCTGTTTCTAACTAAAAAAAAATCCAACTTTTTTTTTCCTTTATTCTTGACATGAAATGTCATTTGCAAGGTTTGGAAAGCCTCTCTTTTCATCAAGTTATTTCTTTATTTCAACCCTTTTCCTCTAAACTTTTTTTTATTTCTTTTTCTTAATTTTGAACCTTTTCTATTTTAACACTCCCCTTATTTTCTAAAAAAGAAAATATGTATGCTTTAAAATTACTTAGAACAAAATATGTGACATCTAATCTATGAAGCACTAATACCTCTCTTGTTTGAAGTATTGTCGTTTCAAATACAATTCCGACACAAACACATCCCGACACTTCTTATTAGGCGTTTGATTTAAAAATTATTTTTTATTTGTTTGAACACTTAAAGATGTCATATTTACACAACTAATATACTTGAAAAATATATAAGATTGATTTAAAAAGATAAATATACCATCAATTATATTTTGTGTTGCTCATATTTTATTAATTAGAATCTTTGTGTGGGTATGTGTCTTATATTTTAGACATTAGAGTATCTGTGTCCATGTTTGAGTCTTGTATGATGTTTGGTCGGAATCTGTGCTTTATAGCATCTAATCATAAACAACCAGGTGTGATGAATTCCTTGATTGTAACAATTATTTTAAGTGATGTGTTTGGTGGTTTCATGTTGAAATAGATTTAGCTACATTTTGACATGTTTGAATTGATTCTAGTCTAAAATTGATTATGAGTTTAAGTAACTCTAGGGAAGCTTTTGCTTCGAATAAAAGAATGTTATATTGAGTAAACTCTTAATAATTTTAGTGTGTCCAACAGAAATTGAGAAGTGCACTGGTGCTGCTGAGGAAGTGCCTTCTTCAACAGATGTTGAGGTTCAGAAGGTTAGGTAATGCGGTTCTATGGAGTTGCAAAATTTGGCTAAGGATTCTTTACTTAATTCGTTGAAAGTGAAAGAGGAGGCACCAATTGAAAATAGAGATGTAGAAGTACCTTGCCCACATGTTATTAATAACAATGAGAGGCTGATCTGATGGAAAAGGATCAAACTTCTGCCGAGGAAGTGCATCCTTCAACAACTATTAAGGTTAGGGAATGCGATTCTGTGGAGTTGCAAAAGTTGGTTGAGGATTCTCTAGTTAATTCATTGGAAGTGAATGAGGAGGCATCGATTGAAAGTAGAGATGCAGATGTACCTTGCCCACATGTTACTAATAACAATGAGGCTGATCTAATAGAAAAGGATCAAACTTTTGTCCCTCATAATGATGACCATAGGCCAAGTTTAATGGAAAGAAATAGCACTGCTCATATTTACGAGGTAATTATGTTTTGTAATTATAATTTCTTATTTTGGTTGACTGATTATTCCTTTTGATTCCTTTTGGCAGTACACTTTATTATGTTTATGACTTGCACTTAGTATATCAGATGTGAGATCTTTGTTTCTGTGTTAGAAACCTAAAAATATAAGGGCCTTCAACTATAAAAGTCCCAAATTTTTAGTTCCTAGCTTCTAGATACTAGATTGTTGTCAAAATCAATAGTTCCCATTCCTGATGAAAGATTTAACATGAGGAATATGAAGGTTGATAATTTTAGTTCATACTACACATTATACACCAAGTACACTAAAAATTTCTCAAGCATAAACTGTAGGTATGCCACTATATATCTTAGGCACTGAGTGTGTACCCAAAAGCTATTATCATGCCACTATATTTTGCTATTTTCCATTCCTATTTTATGTATTCTTTTACAAACATTCATTACATGCATTTTGTTATAATAACAATTTTAAAATATAACAATTTAAGTTAACTTGAAACTTGACAGGAGGAAATATAAATTATAAAACTGTATGTAACTATTGCAGTTTCAGAAAGCCAGATAGAACTTAATGCAGCTTTTTGGTTGGTTACTATTAGCTCTTTTTCAGTCTTTGTCTTTTAACTCTTAACCTATAATTCCAACATGGTGTTAGATCTGTATCATCCTTCTTGATGAGGATCTATCTTTTTTGCTTTGTTTAACTCTTCAAAACTGTGTTTTCTGTTGGTCATTAATCTAATTCTTTTGTTCAAGTGACCCGGGATGGTTGCTGGAGTTTGCAAGTGACTTTAGGTCAACTTGTATGAGACAACTTGCTGGTTATGGCTAACTGGCTGTTTTTCTGGGTGCATACTAGTTTTCATGCACTCTGTTATTGAAGTCTGATTTGTGAGTTCTGTTTTAGTCTTATTTAAGGTTGCAAGTAACCAGAGGCACAATGTTAGGGTCCACTAGAACTGGAGTCCCTTGGGGAATTGATGTTAGGAATCAGATTGCCTGCTGCAGCTTGTTTTCTTTTGACTTTGTTTCAAACTATATTATATACCTTTTTTTGTCTTGGATTCTGTTTCTTTCACCTCTATTCTTCATATGGTGGCATTTCTTTATTTCTTTCTAACTGTTGTTTCTTGTTTGGGGTAAGATATGCCTTGTTTTCTATTTCCTTCATCAGTTTGCCTTAATTTATCACTCTAGAATCTTATATTGTTATATGTATAACATATGCCATAGTATTGTTGTTGCATGCTAGTTCAAAATTTGAACCATGCTAACAGATTTCTTTGTCTTATCAAATCAAAGACATGACTATATGTACAGTGTATATATATATATATATACACACTTATTTAATTTAATATATTATATATTCTAATTTGTACTTAGTAGGATGAAAACTCTATACTAGTCAGTAATTTCATTTAGTTTTGATCCTATACAAAAAGTTAGTTGAATATAAGCCTGTTTAATTTATTTTTTCTGATGGTTAATTATGTTGTAGGTTTGAAAACCCTTGAATATATGAAAAATATACTAGTCATTACTGATACAATGGCTTTTTGTTGATGCAGGATACAATTTGCTTTACAATGACTTTTTGTGGATGCAGGGATAGATCATGAGAATGTCTTTTTGCCTATGTAGGAACTATTTTTTTTTTAATTTATCCTTTCAAACTAGTATCTCTTATTTTAATGTCTTAGATTGTGTTCTGGATCCATTGATATTCAAACTATTCTCATCTTTGTACTTTTAAATGACGCTAATGATGGTAAAATGATAGGAGTTACTTTGTGTATGCTTTTTTTAGTTTTTCTTTCTTGTTAGAATATATATATATATATATATATATATATATATATATATATATATATATATAAAGTTTTAAAGAAGATATTATAAAAATAATCGTGTATATATTAATAAGAAAGTTATTTGTTGGATTTTTTTCCAGCATATGCCGGCAATAAAAGGCCCAACATAAAAAAAAGTCACATTATCCAGTACTTTTTTTATCCTGATATATTACCTAATTTTATCTATTTTCATCAATCTAAACACTGCTTAAAGTAATTAAAGGGACTCTAGAATTTTCTTTTTATTATAGTTTGGATGCTTTTATAAAAAAAACTCAGTGGATACAATTTTCATTTTTAAAATTTTTATATAAAGTTAATTTTAAAAAAATATCCCTACACAAAAAATATTTCCACCACAACCCACCATACTTGGATTCACTTGATGCATCATCCCTTAGCTTCAACCATTCCGAGGACCAACAAAAGTAAGAAAATGATGGTTCTCCCTAATATTAATATATATATATAGTCATGCATTTACAAGTGTTTGTAATGGTTAAAAATAGGTTAAACTAGTATGTAGATCTTTCAATAGTTTAGAAATTTTCAAATAGGTGTCTAAATCTATTTTTTATTGAGTCCATCACTTAATTTTTTTAGTTGAGTCCTAAAGTTTTTAAAATCATCACAAATTGTTAATTTTTTTTTAACAATTTCAAGCTATAAAAAAATAATTCAATGACCTACTTTTCTAATTTAGGAATTCAATTAAAAAAAATAGTCTAAATTCCTATTTAAGAACTCTCAAAATAGTTCAGGAACTTTAATAATTTAACCGTAAAACCATCATAAGCATAATAAAGAAAGACATTTAACTTTTATATCTATTTGCCTAGTAGGAGGCCCGCCTAAGTCTCAAATTTTTGTAAGTTTCTATATGGCTAATTACTTAATACATCCCATTTTGTGCTTATGTGTCTCCAAAATTTGTAAAGTGTCCATCTTATCCTTTTCATCTCACTCACTCTCTTATTCTCTTGGTCTTTCCCTTCATTGTGGGCACCACCATCACAAAGTGGAAGCATGGTCTCAACACACAAAGTGAGAGCATGTGACCCAAGGTTGTTCTCGGCAATGTCCTTGGCTTTGTGGAGAATGGTGGAGGTTGACCATTGACTTAAATCCAAGGAACTTGGAGAGGTACTAGTCAAGGTCAAAAACAATGTAGAAGCAAAAAATGATGTATGTTACAGATTGAGCAATTTGTAATATATTTGTTTCTATTACGAATTGCTCAATCCATAATGCATTTCTTTGTATTACAAGTTTTTCAATTTGTAATACAAACAAATGCATTATGTCATTATGGATTGTGCAATCCATAATAGGAATAAATGCATTGTGGATTGAACAATTTGTAATACTAATTTTGGGGGTGTAGCAAGCAATAAATGGGGGATGTTAAGTAATTTCCTTCTACATGTATATGTAGATCAAATGACTACAAGCCAGTAGCATGGGTGATGCTAGGTGCACTAGCATTATTGTTTGTGCACCTAGCATTTTTTGTAATTCCAAAATTACCCCTGTGAGTCTTCTTCTTCCTTTTTAAGTTGTTTTTACCTTTTTTAAGTTGTTTTTATTGGTTTGTGGCATTTGTGCTCCACTTTGTGCTCTGTTGGTTTTTGTCGTTGAGTGAGGTGCCACTTGGGTGGAGGTGAAAGTGTTATCGGTGGGTGGTGGTTGTTGCGGTTGTTGGTTCATCGTCAGAGGTACACCAAGTACGCGAGTTGTGTTGCTGCTTGAGTGAGTTGATCCGTATGTTTAATTTCAACATACGAATCAAGTTGATTCATAATGTTTATAAAAATCAAGTTGATTCGTATAAATCATACGGATCAACTTGATCCGTATGGTATACAAATTTTGAAATTTGTAAAAATTGTTTGAAGTTTTATTTTATTTTAATTATTCATATGTTTGTATGTAAATTTGTAAAAAAAAATTATTTTTTTATATGTGTATTTGAAATAATTCGTATGTAGATTGATATAGGGTTTTTGGTTTTTAATATATATGGTTATGAATTATAATGTTTATAAAATGGTATGCAGTAAAAAATTATGTAGAGTTTTGTATGATATTATATGTATAGTGCGGTTAGGTGTTGTATGTTTGTCATGTGGAAATTTTTGATTTGTTGTTAAGATGGACGAAGATCAATGGATGCATGATGGTATAATGTCTGAAGAAGTTGATATGGATGATGAAAATAAAGAAGAATGTGATGTGAATGAACAATATGTTAATTGTTCGAATGCGTTCAATACTTCTCAGGTAATAATCTTCATTATTATTATTAAATTGATAAAATGAATGTCCCTTTGAAGACTAAAATTGTGTGGGTTGCGTTGTAGGTGTTTGCTACCCGAGATGATGTTTTGTAGTGGGCTCGATCAGTTGCTCATGAAAACGGATATGTGGCAGTGATTATGAGGTCAGACACAAACACTGGTATTAGAGGAAAGACTTCATTTGTGTTAATTGGTTGTGAAAGTAGTGATCAGTATAGGTCTAGGAAAAAAGATTTTGTTAGAAGAGATACTGGGAGTAGGAAATGTGAGTGTCCCTTCAAGCTTCATGGGAAACCAGTGGTTGGAGGGTAAGGTTGGATGGTGAAGTTGATGTGTGGGAGTCATAATCATGAATTGGCGAAGTCATTAGTTAGACATCCATACGTTGGACGATTGACTAAGGATGAAAAGATAATTATTGTTGATATGACAAAGTCAATGGTCAAACCAAGAAACATTCTACTAACGTTGAAGGAGCACAATGTCAATAGTTGTACAACAATCAAACAAATATACAATGCAAGAAGTGCATACTGTTCTTCCATTAGAGGAAGTGATACTAAAATGCAACATCTAATGAAGCTTTTTGAATGAGATCAATATATTCATTGGCATAGATTAAAGAATGAAAATGTGGTACATGATATCTTTTGGTGTCACCCTGATGCAGTGAAGTTATGTAATGCATGTAATTTGGTGTTTTTGATAGATAGTACCTACAAAACAAACAGGTACAGACTCCCACTACTTGACTCTGTTGGTGTGACACCAACGGGGATGACATTCTCTGCTGGTTTTGCATATCTGGAGGGTGAACGTGTTAATAATGTGGTATGGGCTTTAGAACGATTTTGAGGTTTTTTTCTAAGACGTGATGCCCTCCCTGGAGTTATTGTGACTGACAGAGACTTAGCATTGATGAATGCAGTGAAAACTGTATTCTCTAAGTGTACAAAATTGTTGTGCAGGTTTCACATCGACAAGAATGTCAAGACAAAATGTAAATCCCTTATTGGTCAAAAAAATGCTTAGGAGTATGTGATGGATGCCTGGGGAAGTTTGGTTGATTGTCGTTCGGAACATCAGTTCGATGATTGCCTTAAGAAGTTTGAAATTGTTTGTTCACCCTGACCAATGTTTGTTGACTATGTTAACGAAACATAGATAATCCCCCACAAAGAAAATTTTGTTACAGCCTAGACGAATAAGGTGATGCACTTAGGAAACACAACAACAAACAGGTATGAAAATGTTCAATTTTTTCTATTAGGGTTGATGAATTGATGGATTTTAATTATTGTATTTGTTTATTTTTTTTTTAGTATTTCAAATGTAGGGTTGAATTTGCTCATTAGGCTTTAAAAAGAGTATTACAGAATAGCCTTAGATACTTATGTAGTGTTTGGAATGCCATGAACAACATGATCACGCTACAACACACTAAAATTAAAGCATCCTTTGAAACAAGTACACATGTGGTTGAACATATTTTTAAAGTTACCTTATACAAGAGGCTTCTTGGCATGGTTTTAAGGTATGCTTTAAATCAGATTGCTGCTGAGTATGAGCGTGTACATTATGCTAGAAAGAATCCTTCTCATTGTGGTTGTGTCATGAGAATTGCGCATGGTCTTCCTTGTGCATGTGAGCTATCTAAATATGTTCTTGGCAGCATCCCACTAGATTCAATCCATATGTTTTGGAGGAGACTAAGTTTTTCAGACCAAGAGTTATCTGAGCCCCAAGTGACCATAAAGGATGAGATCAAAACCTTATCTAAGCGATTTGAGGAACTTGATGTTTGTGGTAAAGTAACTCTAAAGAGTAAACTTTGGAAAATTGCATACCCTGATCAAAACTCTATGTTTTTAATATATGGCTCCACATATGTGTCATCCTGCATCACAGGTGGATGTCTGGCCGGATCAGCAGATTGTGCCGGTGTCATGAATGGATGAGAAATCATGAAGAACCACTGCATGTAATTTAATGCACATTATCCTGATACACCACAAATTTGCCCCACTGCTGCAAGATAGTCAGAGTTATGCATCCACCTGTCGTCAATATCTTCAAATGATAACATTGAACCCATAGTCTGTGTAGGAATGGTCTGAACATATTCAAATTGCCGCACCACCCTCTCTGGTCGGTGTCTGACGACAATGGGACCCCATCGTATATGATCTGAAAAGCATGAAATCAAATCAATATCCCGCACTACACGGTGGTCACCGTAAGACATCCATCAAACATCAGCAATCGTCAGTCCATCTAGACGTTTCCGGTACGTCGATGCTAGTAATGACTTCGAAGAAGCCTTCGTAGCAATCCACTGGCAGACACGTGGTGACATCTCATCATAGTCTGGATTACTCAAAGACTCAACAACAGAGGGAAAATGCTCATATATCCAACACTACAAAGATTAGATCAAAATAAAACCAATGTCAAATTAACATATTAAAAACATATTAATAACATTTTAAAAACAATTAAATTACAATAATTACCTATAATAGGGTGATGTAACCAGCAAGCTGTCGATCGCCGCTCTTACAAGCATCATTCAAATGATCATACATATGAACTAGGGTGGCAGCTCCCTATGCGTAGCTTCCACTCTGACTCAAGTCTCGGAAAGCATCTAAAAAAACAACATGAACATGTGTTGCACTCTTGTTAGCAAAAAGAATGCAACCTAACAAATGCAACAGATAGGCACGAGCTGCAACAGTCCAATGTCCGGTGTCACATTTACTTTGATAAATATCTCGTAGCCACGATAGGCGTACGTATGCCCCATGACATTGTGTTGTCTCAGCTCTAACTTCTTCTCCGAAGACTTCAAGTAACTCCACCAACATCAAGACCGCTTCATCGACATGCAGAGTCTCGAAGCTGTGGAATGCGCCTATAATAGGAAGATGAAGCAGAGAGGTCACATCATCCAGGGTGATGGTTTACTCTCCAACATGAAGATGGAAATTGCTAGTTTCCTTATGCCACCTCTCTACAAAAGCGGATATAAGTCCCCGATCGCCAGTGTCTACTGAATATGCGATCAAAAAACTTAATCCTGTGGCAGCGACTAGCCCTTCAATTTCAGGAGCAGACTTCCCAAATTTCTGAACCTTCCTTCCATGGGAGGATAGCTTCAATTCAGGACGTTCCTGCAAAAAAAATTAAATGATTCGACAACTTATAAAAATAATAATTAAAATCATGACAAATTTAAATAATAACAAATTCTTAACAAATAAGTTTAATTAAAAATTTTAAATACCTCTCCATTCCATATGATGACTGCAACATGGTCACCATAGTCAGTCAACACTGATGGGTCACGCGGCCACCTGGAAATCCCTCAGCATCATCAACAGCTTTTTCAACATGTGCATGTACATCTTCAGTCACAACATGATCATCCTCAGCAACAGAGGTAGCTTCCCATTACTTATATGCGGATGTTGTAGTCCTTCGCTGCTTGGGAACATCATCTGAATGATGATGATCCTCTCTCCCCAGGGCTCTACCTATGACCCTGCCTAAGGCATGACCTAGACCTCTAGTTCTAACCATAATTTGCAAATTTTGACACATGCATTTTTTGGTTAAATTCAATATTTACTATTGAAATAAACATAAACAACTACAAAATTTATAACTACAAATAATATATGACTATTTTTCATTGAAATAAAATAACACCATTTAAAACTATTTCATAACAACATATATGACTACATAATTAAAACACAAAATTCATAAATAAAATAAAAACTATATAATTAAATAATATATGACTATTTTTCATTGAAATAAAATAACACCATTTATAACTATTTCATAACAGCATATATGACTACATAATTAAAACGCAAAATTCATAACTAAGTAACAACTACATAATTAAATAATATATGATTATTTTTCATTGAAATAAAATAACACCATTTATAACTATTTCATAAGAGCATATATCACTACATAATGAAAACACAAAATTCATAACTAAAGTAACAACTACATAATTAAATAATATATGACTATTTTTCATTGAAATAAAATAACACCATTTATAACTATTTCATAAGAACATATATGACTACATAATGAAAACACAAAATTCATAACTAAAGTAACAACTACATAATTAAATAATATATGACTATTTTTCATTGAAATCAAATAACACCATTTATAACTATTTCATAACAGCATATATGACTACATAATTAAAACACAAAATTCATAAATAAAATAACAACTACATAATTAAGTAATATATGGTTATTTTTCATTGAAATAAAATAAACATAAACAACTACAAAATTCATATATTTACCATTAAAATTTATAACTATTTCATAACACCATGCAATCATACATATTACTTTTTAAAACACAAATAATACCTATTTTTAAAACAAAACTAATAAATAAACTACCTATTTAAAAACATTTTTCAAAACATAAATACCTATTTTAATTTTTTTTATTTGAATTAAAAAAGGTCATACGGATCAAGTTGATTCGTATGAGTAATACAAACCATATTACTAACATGGATCATGTTGATGCGTACGAAAACACAATACCAAAAACGCAAAAGATAGCCATTAACAGAGAGAAAAAGCTTACCTCGACAGTGGAACAACACAACGAAGCTGCAGGTCCTCAATGTCGACAATGAACGGAGGAGAAGAAGCTCGAATGAAACAACGAAGAAGGAGCTCCAATGGCACAGCGAAAGCAAATGAAACTGCGACACAGGGAAGAAGAGGGAAGAAGATGCTCGTACGAAACACATGAATAAAGGTTGATGGGTGTACAACTTTTAAAATTATATGAAGGGCATTTTCGCCCATTCACGTTAAATGCTGGGTGCACCTAGCATCACCCTAGTAACATTAATACAATCAAAGCCCTAACTCCTTTTTTTTTCGTGAAGGTACTCTTAATTAATTTGGAGGACTTGGGCCTATGAACAAACAAATGTGGGAAATAGGGTAATTGTGTCGTTTGATAGGTTTGATTTTCGTGTTTACTTCCTGCACTAGTCATTTTCATCTACACTAAGCATTGATAGAAAAATTTCAAAAATACCTTTCCGTAAGGCTCACACGGATTCGCAGTCCGGATTGGCAATCCGTAATCTGTATGAACATACAAATTACCTATTCGTATGAATATACAGATTGTTAATTCGTATGAACATAACATATGGATTACGAATCCGTAAGTCTCTTATGGATTACAAATCTGTATGTTTACTAGCAAGGATAATTTTGAAAAATTCAAAAAAGTGTTGGGTGTAAAAGAAATCTACTTGGTGTAGGAAGAAAAGGCCTTTGATTTTACGAGGTGAAAAAGTTCAAAATTAAAAGAAAAATGTGTTTTGTTAGATAATGGTTTGATTGCATAATATATTTTTCATCAAATTCAAATGAAATCGACTTGATAAAGAATGAGTTAATTTGATTTGAGAAAAAAATGTTACACCAACATTGTCATCTAATAAAAAAATATCGATTATAATAAATTTATTAACTTTTACAAAATTATTTAGAGTTATATCAACTGTGATTTTTTTGATAATATAAGGACAAGTAGTGTCATGATAGCATGATACCATCAAATAAAACCTTTGTGGTAGATACAAAGTACAAACCCGCAAAAAAGTGAACAGAACAAGTACAAATCAAAAGGTATGCACCTCCTGGTCCTGAAGCTTGAAGTATACAATAAACTAACTACACACTCGAAGCTTTAAGCTGGAAAAAAAAAAACCCACCTAGCCACCCAAAAACACTCCACATTATACTTATCCATCAACACCCCCCAGCCCAAGATCATCACTCTTCACCCCACACTTCAATAGGTAAGAGCCACTCAACAACTAGACTATCCAAATCCAACCATTATCATCCCATCGAACCTCTCAACTCTATGCGATGCCAATGACTCAAACCAATAGATAGCCACTTGTCAGCTTAATATGCACTCTCTAGGACATATTTCCCACTGCACAAAAGGAGTAGCTAAAATCTAGCTCACTAGATTTGATCCAAAGACTAGCTACGAAAGAGAATATCATTATTGGGTTTTTTTTTACCCATTTACACCTTCTCTCTCCATAATATTCCTAAAATATACTACTTTGCATTCTATTTCTCAAAATACATGACTTTTGAGGTTCTTTGAGAAGTTGTCATTTGCCACCCCGACTTATGAATGTTGGTTTTAATTTTCTTTTTTAATTTTTTTTTTAAAATTTATGTTTTAATTTAAATTATTAAAATAATTTAAATATTATATTATATAAAAAATAGTTTTTTATTAAAATAATTTTTATTTGTTTAAGAAAATGATGTTATTAAGTATAATTATTTTTATTATATTATTTAATTTATACAAGACTTAATTGATATAGACTTTGTTTGATAATATTTAATTTATATAAGACTTTTGAAGAAATTAAAACTTTCAAATAACAATTGAAAATAATAAAATGAATTTGAAACATAATAAACAGAACGTAATAAAACTAAAATAACGCAATGTAATAACAATAACAATTTCAACATGAAAATGACATAATTAATCTTAGTTTGAAAGGTGTTGTATGGTCTATGCATTAATAGGTTTGTATATCGCAAACCCATAGTACAAGTAGATGGTACATGGCTTTACGGGAAGTACACTGACACATTGTTGATAGCTACATTGTTGGTAGCTACAACACAAGATGAATTTAACCATGTCTTACCCATTGCCTATGCCATTGTAGAAGGGGAGATAACTTTGGGTTTTGCATGTTACTCTGCAAATTAACATTTCTCTCTCATTTCAGATAAACACCCCTTGAATATAAGTTTCTACAACAACACAACTAATGTATGGTAGGACACATCCCATTCCTTCTACCTCCGCCATGTTGCACAAAGTTTCCTTCGCGGTAACTCAAACTGCAAACATTTGAAATAACCACTCATGCTGGTTGGTGAAAATCTATTTTATTTCTTCATTAAACTTTACTTTGAATCAAATTTCATAACGTAATAGATTGATTGAATATTTACCAGATACGCATGCACTGACGACATCTCTGGGGATATCCGTGCGAATAAGTCAAGTGCACCTAAATGGCTTGATTAGTGACCCAAAAAATATTGGGTACTTCGATGAGGGGAAACATTGGGGACATATGACTACAAATTTGTCTGAGTCGATTAATTAATTTCCATGTTAAAAAACAAGACATTTGCTAGTGTCATTGTTGGTTGCAGAGACGTATTTCAATACAGCAAAACTCGTTGCACTACTACAAAATGCGATTTCGACATCAGTCGAAAACGTCATTCTACATTGGTGCTCGACCGTTGTAGAATATGATGTCGTTGAAAATTAAACGTTTCGACATCGGTCGCCAATACACAGATGTAAAAAACACGTTGTTTTCTACATCGGTCCTAAGTAAACCACCGTCTTTGAAAAATCATTATTTACTATGTTGCTGACGTCATGAACAATGTAACAAATGCGTGCTTTCACATCGGTGTTGATGTAAGCACTGATGTAGAAATTACATGTTTCCACATCGTTGCTGACATAAGCACCAATGTAGAAATATGTAATTTCTACATCAGTGCTTACATCAGCACTGATGTTAAATGTTGAATAACCTACAATTAAATTTTAGGTTAATTAATAATCAATATTTATATTTACAATATTATCAATATTACTAATAATCAATAAATATTATTATATAATATTAAAATCAATATTTATAATTACAATATTATATATGTTACTAATAATCAATAAATATAATTACATAATATGAAAAGTTGTATTTATAATTACAATATTATCTATTATAAATTATGAAAATTCTAGCAGAATTGCCAAAGTTGAAAATTCTGTAAGTTTGGAATCTTTCTAATGAATTTCAACTTTATAATTTTTCTTGCTACTCCTAATCACTCATGCAACATATATTTCACTATCTTTGCAGCAATGTGTGATAGGGAACAAGCTTCTCGGTCAAATTCCTAAGGCTATCAAGGAAAAGGCAGATTTACAATTAAGAAAATTAAACAATACTTAAGCATGAGGAAATTAAATAATAATTACTAATTAACTACCAATGTCAATTATAGATCTTAAAGACGAAAAAAACACACAGCTAGAACTAGCAACATTAAATGAATTCATTATCTCACAGGAACATGTCAATCAACGTTGCCAAAAAGTAAATTATTACTTTTATGAAGCCTATTATACAATACAAGTACTTGAATGTTAATCAAATCCCCACTTACAGAAAAGGGTAAGTAAATTTTACTCTAAAACTTTTGCTTCAGCTTTTTCATGATGACCGATCATAAACAGAAACACTTGTGTACATGAAATAATTGTATCTGTTGTTTTGCATAGTATTCTAACATTTTTTGACTGCTGCCAAAATTTTCAATCAAGAATCTTCTTCATCAGACTCAAACTCCACCTGTAAGTAGACTAAAGAAATTAGTGGCTATATTTAATATCACAATAAGAAGGTATCTTTAATACAAGAAAATAAAAGAGCTAAAAATTAGGTCTTAAAACTTCAATTAAGCAAATGTTGATCTTCAGTATCTCAGCCAGACTTTGAATCCAAAGAAGCACAAATAGACATCAATTGCTATTGTTGTTTAATCATCTGTGTTTATAAAAGAAATATTCACAATTTCATCCTGATACCACTTTCCCAGTATAATCATGCTTTCAACCTGCATGGATAAACTTGAGTTCTCTTTGTCTACTTTCCCGAAAATCCATATAATGCAGCTAGTGTAAGGCCAACTTGTCAGTTTCAACTTTCCACTACCAATAGTAGTATAGTAATTACTTTTTAGTATTATAGTAATTACTTTTTAGTAGTATAGTAATCTACTCTTGGTTTGATAATCCCAAAATTTTATGTCAATGAAGCAATCATTAAAATTAACATAATGTATCTAAGAAATTGCTTTCTACATATATTCTACATTTTGGCCCAAAAATACCAAGATAAATAATAATATGTATAGATATCACAGTCACACTGATTGATACTGTAGCCGGAGACTATATTTGGATTTCATCATGTTACCTATACTCAGGCAAAAATAAAGAAAGAATATTCCCTGCAATTATATTTTGAAATATCAAAGAATTTTCAGTTTACCCTTGGCCACAGAATCCTTAACAAGCTCCATATGGCATGAAGCTTTCTGCGCTCCACTCAAACCAGAACAGGTGCCACTAGCCCCTAAAGTGACAGCAAAGTAAAGATAAATAGTGTAGAGGAGAGTTAGCAGAACAAGAGTAGATAAGAGGAAGTGATGCCTTTGGAAAAGTGTGGACCAACTACCCAGTTCATCCTTTTTAAACTGCCTCCTGAAAGATGGAGACTTGAGACGAGGAGATGTCAGAATGGAGTCAATAACCATGGCTTCAAATTTCAATGTCAACCTTTATCAAACCCCTGAAGTTGTACATCATGCAAAAACAACAGTCAAGTTGTGATTCTATATATATGATATGTAAGGCTTAAATTATGGCATATCAATATTGTAATAGCAACCTTATTCTTCCCAATTCTTCACTAAGTCTACACAATCATGCACACATAACAACGTATATTTTTTGGCTTTCAGAAAATATAACAAGGGTTTTAATATCAATTAGCAAAATCTCCTGAAATCATGGCCAAATATCACTTCAGAATCTATAAGGGAAGTCTTCATCTTTGCCTTTGGTCTTCCCTCAAACAAAATCTAGTGTCTCACGCCTAATAATCCTTCAAAAGGAATAGGCAAATGCCACACACAGACAATAACTCACAAAATCAGCCATGAGTGGGAATTCAGAGATGCCAAATGCAAAACCTTCAAGGTTATAAATAATTGTTCACAACTATGATTTTGGCATGTCAAGGTCTTTGGATTCTCTACAACCAAATCACTAATTGTGGCTGCAATGGCCACATTTATCAGCAATTTTCCACAATGTTAAGGATTGCAACAACCGCAACACGATCTAACTTAAAACCTTGAAAACCCTCAACAACATATTAACCTCACAAAAAACAAGGCACGTTCAAGATTTCACTATGACTACAGAGACAATCAAAACTCTACACTAAAACAACAAGACTCCCAAATCAACAAGATCGACCCTTTAACATCAGGATGAACCTAAAATTTCTTATCAATCCATAACAGTTTTGTCTCTAGTATCCTAAAATATTTTGTAAGTTCTATAGAAAGGAGTGATATTATATTCTTACCAAGAATTTGAGGAGAAGACGTTGCTCTACTTGACCCTGACCTTCTTTGGCTTTTTGACTCCTCCGTTACCAGGAATTTTTTGTGTGTTCACTGATAAAGGTCTTCTAGAGCATAACTAGGAAGCCATAGTCACAGGCTTAGTTTGTAAATACTCCTCCGGTACCCACCGCTGGGCATAGACCTCGAGGTGCAGCAGAGATAGTGAAGTTCGACAAAATGCAAGTTGAGCTCGATGACTTGCGGAGAAAAAGTCGCCGTCGTTGCCGCTGGATGACTCGCGGCGACTGTTTCAGCGGCTGTGGACCGACGACGAGGAGATCGAGCTCTTGCAAGGGTTCCTCGACTACATATCGCAGCGAGGATCCTCGCACCACAACGACACCGCTTTGTTCTATGACCAAATCAAGTCGAAACTCCAACTCGATTTCAACAAGAATCAACTCGTGGAGAAGATCCGAAGGCTGAAGAAGAAGTATCGGAACATCCTCAACAAGATTTGCTCCGGCAAGGAATTCTCCTTCAAGAGCGCTCACGATCAAGCCACCTTCGAAATCTCGCACAACCCTAAACCCTGTAATTCTTAAGAATGAAACGATTTTCAGGAATTCCACGGAGAAGAAAACATCGAAACGCTCTCGGCCTCGATCGGCGGTGAAAATCGAGCCAAATGAATTGAGTGAGATAATATAGGCAAGGGTAGAGTGCGAGTATGAGGGAAAAAGATGAAAATTTAGGCGAGATTCAAAGACGGTGTTTATAAAACCCGTCTTTGTATAATGCAGTTCAACAATGGTGTTTCAAAAACGATGTTGTATCGCGCAGATGACGTCGTTTTTTGCAAAACCGGTGTTAAAATAAATCTTTTACTTACTAAAATGCCACCGCCACTAAAATAACATCGTTTTTGGAACCACCGATGTTGAATGCGCGATGTAGAATACTATTATTTTAGTAGTGTTGCTATTAGAGGCTGACAAACCCACACAATGATCAACTCTGGCTTGTAGTATTCCGAAGTCCTCTCCGAGGCAATGAATAACGATCAACAAGAATCAAATACTTCAAACACCCATACCACTTGAAAGGTTTAGGGTCATGTTACAATCCCAAAATTATGATTGTGGTAAATATCAAGCTAAACACGTACCGTGTTCTCACGTCATGATTGCATGTAAATTTGCTAATGTTAATCCCATGAACAATGTGCATGTTAGTTGTAATTCAGAATATTAGTTGTAAAGTTTGGTAGTTTGTTTAGTTAGTTGAGTGTGATAAGGCAGTG
The DNA here is from genome assembly GCF_000004515.6 of Glycine max. Taxonomy (NCBI): domain Eukaryota; kingdom Viridiplantae; phylum Streptophyta; class Magnoliopsida; order Fabales; family Fabaceae; genus Glycine; species Glycine max. The sequence goes on along the minus strand of NC_038251.2, from coordinate 16,817,361 downwards.
ATTGAGGCTGAACTTGAGCTGTATAAATAGCCTCTGTGTAATTCAATTCATAATGGAATTCATCTCATTTTAGTATATGCTTTTTCCTGGCTTTCTCTCTTTCTCCCCAACAGATTTGGTATCAAGAGCACTAAGTCTTGGGACTAGGTGGGATAAGAGAGGTGTGAAATGAGAAAGAGTGGTGAGAGATTCAAACAGTGAGGATCCTTCGAGTGTGAAACAGCTGAGAGTTGTGAGATTGTGAGTGAAGCAATCTATGAGGCATTGAGAATCAAGATTTGGCAGATTCTGGATCTTGTTGGATCTTGCAAAAGAATCTTGGTGATTGCTGGAAAAGCTTGAGTGTGGATAGATCAAGATAACATCATGAATGGCCATGTACCTGGAAATTTACCAGTTCTTGATGGGAAAAACTGGTCCAAATGGAGTGTGCAGATGAGAGCCCTCTTTGGTTTTCAGGATGTCTATGAGGTGGTTCAGAATGGGATTGAAGAGCCTACAGCCAGCACACCAGATGCTCAAAGACAAGTTTGGAATGATTTGAAGAAGAAAGACTGTAAGGCACTCTTTTTCTTGCATCAATGTGTGGACTCTGCACATTTTGAAAAAATTGCAGCTGCCACAACGTCGAAGGAGGCATGGGATATCCTAGCAAAAGCATCTTCTGGTGATGACAGGTTGAAGAAAGTGAAGCTAAACGCTTTGAAGAGAAAATATGAGCTTCTCCAGATGGAAGACAATGAGAGGATCTGTGATTACTTTACAAGATTGTTCAAAATTGTGAATCAAAAATGCAAGAATATGGTGAGAGATTCAAGGATCAAGATTTGGTAGAAAAGGTGATGAGAACTCTAACCCCTCGATTTGATGGGAGAGTTGCTGCTATCGAAGAGGCAAGGGACCTGTCTGAGATGAAAATCGAGCAGTTGCTTTATAAGCACATGAGCTAAAGATGAATGAGAGGAGTCCAACAAGATTGCAAGATCAGACCTTGTATGCTTCAAAATAAAAGCAAGGTTGGAAGAACAAGAAATGGAGAGGAAATGCTAAGAGATATAGCAACAAGCATGAAGGAAAAAATCCTTCATTTCAAGGCAAGAATGATCAAACTGACTTTGCTCTGGATCACTCAGTGCCATATGGAAGAAAAGGAGAACCTGGTTCAAGTAATAAGGCTGCAAAAGGAAGGTTTGACAAGAGCAAGATCAGATGCTACAATTGTCAAGGCTGGGGTCACTTTGCAAATGAATGTGGAAGTGCAGATGTAAGAGAAAAGAAGAAGAAATATAGCAAAAATGAGGCTCATATGGCACAAGCAAAGCAACAGAATGAAAGTGAAAGTGGTTCAGATGTGGAAGCAGTTGTGTTGATGAAAACCATATGCAATTTCAACAGCAATGTGGATGCAAAAACATGGTATTTGGAAACTGGATGTTCAAATCACATGACCTGCAATCTGAATTGGCTTGTGAATCTTGATAACAGTAGGAGGTGCACCATAAAATTTGCAGATAACAGTACTGTGAAGAGCATGGGAGTTGGAAATGTTGCTTTCAGAAGGAGTGATGGAAGTCTAGCAATAATAGAAGAAGTGATGTATGTGCCAGATATGAGGTGTAATATGATGAGTTTGGGTCAGCTTCTTGAAAAGGGTTTCTCAGCATCCTTGAAGAACAAGTTTCTGGATTTACTAGACCCAGGTGATGTAAGAGTGTTCAAAGTTCCATTGTCTAAAAATTGAACCTTTCAAGTGAATATGAATAATGCTGATGTGCAGTGTCTAGCATCAACTGCCAATGAAGATGAGAGTTGGCTTTGGCATTCTAGACTTGGGCATTTGAATTTCAAGGGCCTGCATCAACTCCAGTCACAAAAGCTAGTTGATGGTCTGCCCAGAATCAGAATTCCTCACAGAATCTGTGAAAGATGCTTGACAAGTAAGCAACCTAGGAACTCCTTCAAATCTGAATCACCTACTAGAGCAATTGAAGTGCTAGGAGTTGTATACTCTGATGTATGTGGCCCACTGGAAGTGTGTTCAATGGGAGGTAACAAATATTTTGTGACCTTCATTGATGAGTTTAGTAGGACGATGTGGTTGTACCTGATAAAAGCCAAAAGTGAAGTGCTTTCTGTATTCAAGGAGTTTAAAGTGTTGAGTGAAAAACAAAGTGGAAAAGCAATCAAGGTTATTAGAATAGATGGTGGAGGGGAGTATACATCAAAGGATTTCAAATTTTTCTGTATCCAACATGGCATAATTCATGAAGTTACTGCTCCATATACTCCTCAGCATAATGGGCTAGCTGAAAGGAGGAATAGGACTGTAATGAACATGGCTAGATGTATGCTGAAGGAGAAACACCTGCCCTCAGAATTTTGGGGAGAAGCTGTGTCCACTGCAGTCTATATACTGAATAAGAGTCCAACTAAGAAGCTAAAGAATAAAGTGCCTGAAGAAGTGTGGACACAAAGGAAGCCAACAGTGAAGCATGTGAGGGTGTTTGGGTCTTTATGCTTCAAACATGTACCTGATGAGAAGAGAAAGAAGCTTCAAGACAAGAGTGTACCTATGATACTGGTTGGATATCACCCAACTGGTGCCTACAGGCTGCTTGAACCATTGTCTAAGAAAATCTTCATAAGTAGAGATGTGGTAATTGATGAAGATGGCTCATGGGATTGGAAGAAGAAATCCACAATCAGTACCCTAGTTGAAGAGGAGAATACTGAGGCAGAAATCATTGAAGAAACTGGAATTGATGTTGAAAATGATAGGTCTGCAGCTGTGCATCTCAGACCACAAAGGGATAGGCACTTGCCTTTGAAGTTTAAAGACTATCATGTGGAGTTGCCTAACATTCTTGGCCAAGCAGCAGTAACTGAAGATGAAGAAAAAGTAGAAGCAAAGAGGAATGCAAGTGAGTTTGTACATTTTGCTTTCCTGGCAGATGTTGAACCAATTGATTTCAGAGATGTACTGCAACAAGATCAGTGGAAGGCTGCAATGGAAGAGGAATTGAGGGCAATTGAAAGAAATCAAATCTGGGATCTTGTTGACCTACCTTCAAATCAGTCTCCCATTGATGTGAAGTGGGTATTCAAGCTGAAACTAAAGCCAGATGGATCTGTAGCCAAGCATAAAGCAAGGTTAGTTGCAAGAGGTTTCCTCCAAAGAGCTGGTTTGGATTATTCTAAAGTATTTGCTCCAGTAGCTAGGCTGGAAACCATAAGGTTGGTAATAGCACTAGCCCATAATAGAGATTGGTCCTTATACCAACTTGATGTAAAGTCAGCTTTCCTGAATGGTACCTTGGAAGAGGAGGTGTTTGTTAAACAACCTCCTGGTTTTGAGATCAAAAGCAAGGAAGATAAAGTGTTCAGATTGCATAAGGCATTGTATGGCCTAAAGCAAGCTCCAAGGGCCTGGAACGAGAGAATAGACTCTTTTCTGATAAAAGAAAGCTTCCATAAGTGTGAAAAGGAACATGGAATATATGTAAGGAAGAATGACAAAGAAGACATGATAATTTTGTGCCTGTAGGTTGATGATCTGCTGATCACAGGAAGCAATCCACTAGCTATAGAGAAATTTAAGGAGAGATTGAAGCTTGAATTTGAAATGACAGATCTGGGATTGCTGTCATATTTTCTAGGAATGGAATTCAAGAAAGCAAAGGAGTTGATGATCATGCACCCGCAAAAGTATACAACTGATATGCTCAAAAGATTCCAGATGATGAGCTGCAATCCAGCATCCACTCCAGTTGAACCAGGCTTGAAGTTAGTGAAGGATGAGTCAGAAAAATCAGTGGATAGCACCCTATTCAAGCAAGTTGTAGGGTCATTAAGATATCTCTGTAATACAAGACCAGATATCTCATTTGCAGTGAGTCTAATTAGCAGATTTTCAGATGATCCTAAGGCCTCTCATTGGGCTGCTGCCAAGAGGATTCTGAGAAACCTTAGAGGCACACTCAGCTATGGTATTTTGTTTACTAAGGAAGCCAATCAAGATGGTTTCATAGACTAGGTGGAAATTTCAGAATTAATAGGCTTCTCAAATTCTGATTGGTGCGGAGACAAGGTGGAAAGGAAAAGCACTACAGGCTATCTTTTCAAGTTCCTGGGTACATCAATAAGCTGGTGTTCCAAGAAACAGCAAGTGGTGGCTTTATCCTCATGTGAGGCAGAGTACATAGCAGCTTGCTATGCTGCATGTCAAGCCTTGTGGTTGGACTCCTTGCTCGAAGAATTAAAGGTGGAAATTCAGAGGCCAGTTAGATTGTATGTAGACAACAAATCTACTATAAGTTTGGCCATGAATCCAGTAACACATGGAAGATCAAAATATATTGAGACTAGATTTCATTTTCTGAGGGAAAAGGTGAGCAAGAAGCAGTTGGATTTGAGGTATTGCAACATTGAAATGCAGCTGGCAGATATTTTTACAAAAGGATTAAAGGTGAATAGCTTTGTAGTGTTGAGAGACAAGCTTAGTGTTTCACCTATGGAGATTCTGAATTAAGGGGGTGTGTTAGTTGTAATTCAAAATATTAGTTGTAAAGTTTGGTAGTTTGTTTAGTTAGTAGAGTGTGATAAGGCAGTGATTGAGGCTGAACTTGAGTTGTATAAATAGCCTCTGTGTAATTCAATTCATAATGCAATTCATCTCATTTTAGTATATGCTTTTTCCTGGCTTTCTCTCTTTCTCCCCAACAGTGCAAAGGATCGTTCGATTTCAAACTCGTATTCCAAATGAAGAAGAAAATGAGCGGAAAAGTAGGAAAAAAACATGAAAATTTCTGATAATAAAGACATAACAAAAACAATTTCATCTTCAGTTTTACTTAGACAAATGTTATTGTTTAAGTATTTTATTTATAATGTAATGTAATGTTTTTCTATAAATAAATTATTAAAAAAGTATTATTATTTTTTAAAAAAATTAATGACATAAACAAACAAATTATATTTAGTAAAATAATATTATTAAAAGTTTTAATTTTTTTATTAAAGCAAAAATAATATTAAAAAAATCATATATATTTTTTAAAATAAAATGTTAACTAAAAAAAATCTTGTATAAATTAAATATTATCAAACAAAATTTATTATCAACTAAGTCTTGTATAAATTAAATAATATAAGAACAATCATTATACTTAATAATATTAGTTTCTTAAACAAATTTGAATTATTTTAATAATTTAAATTAAAAAAAAAATAAAACCGACGTTAAGAAGTCAGGGTGACAAATCCTGATATCTCAACGAACCTCGAAAGTCATGTATAAAATACAAAATAGTGTATTTTGAAAATATTATGGAAAGATAAGATGTAAATGGATAAAAAACTCATTATTGTTATTGGATCGATGACATGACTGTAAATTGTACACTGTGAGTATGATATTATTAAACATATTTGATTTATTTTATGGGATTTGATATATTTTTTAATTTTAGAAATAAGAGAATATGTCTCAATTTGATTAGTTCGAATAATTATATATACTAAAAAATAATGCCATATAAAAAATTAAATTAAATTGAAGAAAAGACTCAAGTTTATTTTGATAACTATCTCTTTTAATCATAATAAAGTTATAGTGTAAATATAAGAGAAAAAAGAAGATGAACAAAGCAAATGGGATTTTGAATCTATTCTGTATTATGAAAAATTAGCACCAAGAAACTTTAGATTTGATCCACTACTATCCTCAAATTTTGATAAATTCTAAGCCCGGTCAACTGTGTGTGGGTATATACATAAATTAATATTTTATTTTTTTCTTTTATTTTAACGTATAATAATTTTTTAATATTAAACTAAAAATTTGTCAATACTTATATTAATTAAAATTTTATATACATGATCATTATGTTAAAACAATATGATTTAACTATTAAATTGATAGATTTAATGGTTATCAAGATCTACTTTGACCTTAATCCAATTTTTGTTAACCCGCAAAATTATAAATATTTCTCTTTAATAGTTTGTCAGCTGGGTCATTAAATGAAAAAAAAAATGCTCAAGAGGCAAATTCTAATATGGTGCAAGAAAATAAAAACCACATGAACTAGCAATTGAATTTTTCCAAAGAGCATCTACTAAAGCTGACTGATATATATGTTATTTCCAACCTTGTGCAGTTACCTCTCTATTTTGATGCTCATGTAGAAAGTTCATCAAAGTCTATATAACACTAAGATGCATCATTAGGACTAAAGTCTATATAATTTTTTTTTTATAAAAAAAAGTCTATATAACTTTTCACAATGTGGACCACAAATCATGTGGATAGGTATGGTATAATAGTGAAAAATTATAACACTACCATATTTATTTATATGTTTGTTTGGTTTTCTTCTTTTTTTTACTTGGTTTCAATTATGGAGCCCTTAAAAAGGCAACACGTCCGTAATTAGTCAATGGACCGCATGTCGCAGAAAGTGGTTAGTTTCATGCCATTTTTCAACGCAATGTGCCTAACACTGCATGCTCTTTGATAAAAGAAATTGAAATTGAAACAGTAATAATGGTCGAAGTGGGGGGTTCAGATTTTCTATTAAAACAAGTGTAAGAATATATGGTCTTTGATTTAATAATGAGATTCATGTGAAGGAAAAAAATATTATTATTATTATTATTAATAAGAGGAATTCCTATTTTACGTTTCATCCTATTCCGAAAAATTAATGTGATGGGTATATATAATGGGATAGCATCACTGTTGTGTCATAAGCATGGAAGGTTATTAAAATTCATTGATTTGATTGATACGAAATTTAATCTAAAACCAGCTGATATGGGTTTGGTCATGTGGACGAAATGAGCCCATGATGCCCCACTAGGCTGATACACTTTCACAAGTAAATTAAAGGTTGAATTATTTATTTAGTCAAGAAAAAAATAATTTCATTGTTTGTATGATACTTTATTAATTTTGAGGATTTTGATATTGTTGATTTCTTAGTCAATAGTCATCAAATTATATTGTTATCCCATTATTAAATATCGAAAAAAATTGTTCTCACTTTATTTTGATATTTAATAATAATTTTATTATACGTTTTAATTTAGCTGTTTAAGTAAAATATTTTTTAAAAATAAACTTTCTAACTCCCAAAGTTAGTAATTAGCAAACAAATATTCCAATTCAAACTAAAACCTCAGCAATCAGCAAACAAGACAACATTCTGATTCAAACCAAAATCTCAGTAAACATACTTGATCTCTTATAATCTTTTTTCTAAAACAGTTTTTTTAACAGCTCTTGTAATCTTTTTAAGTCACTATTAAAACTTGAGAAATTCTATAGTACTCCAATAAAACAGTAACCAATTCTGGCAAAGTGTCCATGAGTTTTTCCTTACTAGGGAATGACGGGGAAATTGATGATTGAAAACACTAACAAAGAGTTAGGTCTTGGCACAAGGAAAGAGGTTCTTGCTAACATGAATTTGCAGGATCACAAGAAACATGAAATGTTAATTCTGGAAAAATCAGAAAAAAGAACTAGGAATTCATTTGAGGTAGAACACATTCGTATTTGTTGTTGAGCTTGTGAGGTTAAGCTTTTTTTTTCCAAAAAAATATTTTAATTAAACAGAGATCCACCAAATTGAAATATACAGTAAAATTAATATTTTTTGACTGGATAGTAAAATTATTAGTAAATATAAAAATAATGAGATAATAATGTAACATGATAATTATTGGTTAAAAAATCAATAGTATCAAAACCCCAAATTTATTGGGATACCATAAAAACTCTCAGTTAAATAACTTTGTATAATTGTATCACAATTAATATTTTATTGTAAATACAAATAATGTATATTTCACATAATAAATGTTTATTTTGAATAACTAAATAGCTACTTCTAAATATATAAATTACAATTAAAATTTATAATAAATAAATATTTTAGATATATAAACTATATTTTAGATTTATGATTTATATTGTGATATAATATTATTTTTAATATTGGTAATTTATTTTTAAAATATTAAAATTCAAGTTAAAAATGATAGATTGAAAAAGATGAGATATTAAAAAATTATCTAAAAACGCTCTTGTTAAAGAAAAACTTTCAAAATTACTCTTGTTGAAAAATGATAACCAAAAGCATTCTCGTTCAAATAGTTATTCTAATTTATATAAAAAGAAGGATTTATATGTTAAAAACATTTTTTATTGAGAATTTTTATTATAATACAATTTATATATTAAAAAATATTTATGTATTTATAAATTTTAATTATATACAAACAATCATTTATGTTGTATATTATATAGACTAAAATACTAACTTAATCCTAAGTGTTAAAATTTTTCACATTAATGTTAATTTTTTATTATTTCAGGTTAGTATTATATATTAGTATTGTTTGGTTAGTGAAATTTTAGGAGAAGAAAAGGGCATCCCACTCTAATAAGGCAAAGAAAGTCTCACTTTAAAGAAATGAACGAAGACTCAAGTCTACAACCGGATGGAAGATTATATCTTGTTTTACTCAAATAATTTTTTATGTTGTGTTTGATTTAGAGTATAAAAATAGAATAGATAAAAAAAATAAAATAAAGTGTAAAAAATGCAAGAGATTCACATTTTTTTTTTCTATATTTCTCTTTTCTCCCTCTTAACCCAACACAGTCTTATCCTTAAGATTAATAATATATTAGTATGCTATGAAAAGAGTTTTATTAAGATAATAACCATTTTTTTTATGAAAGGCGAAGATGGAGATAATAACCGTTTAAAAATGTTAAATCAATATAAAAGCAACTTCTTTTTTTTAAACTACATGTATGTTTTAGCAATTGAATACTAATATGAAAAGTTTTGTAGTACTATTATACACGTTGTCATTTTTTTTTTCCTTATAATTTCATCATCGTACATTCTAAAGCGGTTCCGTAAAACCCGTCTTAGAATGTGTGCCATAAAAAAATTATTCTTCTTAATTATAAAACTATCACCGCGTGACTTTTTAAGATGATTTTATATGACTGTCTTAAAATGTGCGTCGTAAAAGAACAATTTTTTAGTAGTGAAAACACATGTAATATTTGACAATCACTCAAAGTTTGTTAAATTCCAAATTTCCCACTAGGACGCCTCATTTGACCGTGGAAGAAACAAAACAAGATTGAAGGCATTGAAAATCGGATTGGAATTCGTCTCCCAAGTTAATGGATTGAACTAAAAGCCATTTGTTATAAAAAAAATATAAAAATATATGAGCATTATAAGAAAATTATAGACGATTATTTTGTAACAGATTTGAGAAAATGACTAGAGCAATATTTGTAAAAGTAAATAAGATTCTTAAGTATGGGCATTTTTGAGAGATGGAAAACCTAAACCTTCTTGTCATTTGGAGAGACTGAACAGAGCATCATGATACAGACATTGTAGAAAGACTCACGGTGCCTAAGATCTTGACCTCTCTCACTTGAAGGGATCATTTTTTTTTTTTTTGGTGAGAAGCATGGTTTTTTTTAATGATTTTTATTTACATTAATTTGTGAAAAAATAATAGAAGAGATGGAAGAAGAAAATAGTTTCTCATTTTATTATTTTAGTGTGCATTTATCACTTTTTTTGTTTCCTTTTCTTTTAGTTAGGTTAAATGATTTTTAAAATAAGCTCTTAAAAATACTAAGTAACTCACCTTGATATGACAATTTTTGTTAAGCTATTGGCACAAATAGTCACGGCTTGTTCCTTAACTAAATAATTGATGATTTAAATTTGATCTTTGGGTATGAAATAAATTATGTTAAAAATGAAATATTTATCTCATATGTATTCATGGTCTCTAACAAAAATTAAATATTATTTACAATGGAACCATGGGAGTTACTTCGTACCATATCCAGCAAAAAAATGACATTTTTTTAATTATTTCTCTCCAAATTCCCAATTTAAGATCTTATTTTATTTTTAAAATTTTATTACATGATATAGAAGAATATTATTGAAATAAGTAAATAATATTGTTAAATAAAATTTTGATATTTCAAAATATTTACAACTCTATTCTTAAATTTTTATTTTTTTTGGTTATATTTTTTTTAACAAATTTGTGGTTAATTTTTTGAATCCTTAATCACATACATTTATTTATTAAATACATTTTACATCGTAAATTAAATACTTTTTAAAATATTTACACTTTTGAATCTTTTTTTTTTTTCAAAAAATTGTTTTAACATATGCTTGGTTAACGAGAGTTTGAGTTCTATGTCGCTCTTCTTTATGTTGATGGACCTTCTAGTTTTGGATACTTTTGTGTCTTAATGATATTTTTTCATTTAGTTTAAGTTTAATTATATATGTATATCGAACGTAAAATTGTTAAAGTTTGGTGTTGTTGGGACCACTATGCTCACGGTTGATGCCTTGATAGAGTTGAGGCATGTTGGTTTTGATATAACCATGGAATTTCATTGGCCATCAAGCATGCGAGAGAATGACGGCGTGTTATTAGCTTAGGATTCATTTTTTGAAATGCTTTCTACAAATTAGAAACTACACAATTGATTTTATCTAGGTGAGAGAATGTTAGAATATTTCGAATAATTCTTAAGGGTTTTAATTAATTATTAGAGCCTGTATCATCATCTTTTTCCATGCAAATTCAAACATATGATTTTCAGTGGATTTTAATTAATTGAGCCAATTATATTATAAAATAATTAATTTATATATAAATATTAAAATTTCTAATATATTTTTAATACATAAATAAATTTACATAATAAATTTTGTGATAATTGATTTTGATTTAATAATTAATTTTTTGATATATAATTTTTTTTATTAAATATATGATTTTTATTTAAAATTTATATACATAAAAAAATATACTATTAGATCAAAATTAATTATAATAAAATAAAAAACAAAAATCTACTTAATGTAATAATTATAAAAAAATTATAATTAAATTTATTAAAAAAACATTAAAAATATATTTTTTATTTTTTTAAAAAAAAATTAGAAAATACGAATATATAATCCATATTGTCAATTCATATATTTATTAACAGGAATAATTTTAAAAAATTAAAAAAAAAGTGTTGAAAATCTACACAATAATATAGAAAGAAAAGGCCTTTAGCAAAGCAATATGGCGGCGTTTTACACCAACACATGGGGTTTCTCCACATCGAGAGTGCTCAAAGTCCTAGACAACATCTTCTCAACTTCCTCGCAGCCATCTATTTTAAGGTGGAAAAATAATGTATTAAGGTGGGTCCAAGTGATACCCACTTCAGAACCAAAGATTACGACTTATTAGAGCAGTTCCATCATCAAGTGTAGTTATGAAGCTTTATAGAAACAAATGGAACACAACCATATAGTTACGAATCATGTTCCCCATCTAAGTTTCTATAACTACATGTACATTATAGCTAAATGAAGCCATCAAAATAAAACTCATGCCACCCTACATATCTACTCAAGCAATCTAACGAGTTGGTGAACCATTCATAGTAAGACAAGTGCTTCAATTTGGTTTTGCATATGAGATCCATTGCCAAGCCCGCACTAGTATGGTCTCCCAAATATTTTCAGCATTCACTTCATGATTGTCGAAAATAACATTATTTCTCAAGAGCCAAATACCCCACACCATAAAAGTCATATGATGTTGTTGAAAGGAGTCATGTGGGTTACAATGCATAGCCGTTTCTACACCTAACCAATTCCAGCATCTAGACCAAAGTGCATATGCCACTGAACACGAAAACAACAATTGTTTAACTGATTCCTCTTGTTCATGGCACAAGGGGCAAGAGAAATCCAAGTTATGGATACTTATATTTATTTTCCTCAAGTTGACTTTTGTTGGCAACCTGTCATGCATGATTCTCCAAGCAAAGAAACCCACGTTAGAAGGAACGGGAGGTTTGTCCTCCTCCCCTTGAACATTCCTCAGGAGTCCATAGACATTTCTCACAGAATTTACCCGAGGCACGGTTTGTCCACACCAATTTGTCTTTTTGAGAGTAGTTAAGTGGCACCTTATCCAGGTCCTAAAAAAACTCTCAAATTCTTTTTGTATTTTGAGCTTTAATTTCTGATATATTCCCCAAATTTTTGTGATTCTATTCTATTCATGTTTTTCACTCATTTTTCTATTCTATAATTTTGTGCCTATACTTTATATATAGTGTATTTTTTGTGAACCGGGAATGAGAAGTTGAAACTGATTATGGTGGCAACCTATTTGGTTTATTAGTGTACTCAATGAAATCATAGACGCAGAGAAAAAGGCTCTTGAGGAATGAACGAATATTATCATTTCTTGTGCTTCTCACTAGCTACAGATTTCTTTCATCTAAGTGTTTTGTTGGGGCACAATTGGGTTTATGTGTAGAGTGTAGCGCGCGCCTAAAAGTATTCGAGTTTGATTCATTCAGATTTATGTGTTTGTGTTAAAAAAATGTCAAAGCTAGACCTAATGTGTGTTCATGATGTTCATCCATATTTCTTAATTAATTTACCGTATGTGGAGTTTGATTTTTAGGGTTCTTAATTTTTCCAAAATAAAACAAGCTTGCCAAAAATTATTTAATTCGTGATGTGCTCTTGACTTAACCAATTTTTGCCGATAATAATAATAATAATAATAATAATAATGTTTTGTTGTCAAGGACCAAAATTATTGAGGACAAAAATATCATAAACTAAGACTAACAATTTTTCATTCCAAATTTATTAAACATTCAAAAAAGTTCAAAGACAGAACATAATTAATTCTCATAAATAAAAAAGACATTAGCTAGTATATCAAATGAGACCCATAAACTAATCCCGTTACATCAGCATTCAACCTTCAGAGAAAAGAAAAGTCACTTATCAACTGGGTAATTGCTAGACTTATTAAGAAAAGAAAAAACAAGATAATCAATAAGTAATTAGAACCATAACTCACCCAAAAGATCTCAAACTTTTATTTACTTGAGGTCATAGTCTTTTATTTTTTTTAGGTACTCCCACTATGCTTCAACTAGGATATCAACATAAGATAAGAGATCTAAGCAGACCAACTCAGGTGGGCACAGCAGGATTTGGTAGGAACAGCTGACATCACAAAGCTATTTTTTTTTCTTTCTCTTTTCTGAATATTAGCACGAAGCTCTTACCTTTCCTTTCTCACAATCAAAGTCACCAAAACATTGTTACGAGCTCAGTTTTCCACCTTAATTTATTCCCTAGCGAGGCCCGCTATATCAATTCTTGCTGCTAGTTGGGAAGAGTTGCAACACCCATTCACCTAATACAAAAGGAAGCTCTAGTAGTTAGTTAGTTGTACCTATGGTTACAATTTAGTTGCATTAATTAATTCGTCTTAATCAATTAAGTTAGGTGCATACTGTGTGTATTTCTAAACATATATATAATTATTCATCTTTTCTTCTCTCGTACACAAACACTGGTACACTCCTAACACAGAATAATTAGTAACGAAATTTTATTTTCTCTCTATTAAGTTTTTCTATCTACCATTCGTCTACTATTCAATTCAACTATGTAGGTACATGAATGAGGTCCAGTGATATTATTTTATTGAAAAAAATACCCTTGACGTGCCTTTGTGACTTCACCTTCGCACATGATTTTAACGTATGTTTTGTCCCGTAAATGCTCATGTTCCCAAAGGTAAACAAAATGTTTACGATACTTCTCTTGAACTTAAAGTGGCAGTATATCTCATCTCAAGCAAGCACGAATGAAACAACGTAGAAGCTCAGTTTTATTTATAGATATATGTTGTGCTTTGTTAAAATCGGGAACAACATATTTTAGAGAAAAGAGAGATTCAAAGTAATATGTTTGAGATTCATGTTATATTATGCTGATTTTTATTTTGAGTTTCTAATAAATTTTTTTATTATTTTAAGTCTCTAATATATTAAAAATTTTATTTTAAACTTTTATTTCAACTATAATGCGTACCATCATTTCAACATATCTTTAATTTTTTAATTATATATCAGTTGTTTGGGTGGTGACATGTCATTTCTGGATTGAAAATAAATATTTAAAATAAAATTATTAATATATCAAAAACTTAAAATAATAAAATAAATTATAAGAACTAAAAATAAAAATCTGACAATAAATGATTGACTTACAAATTATTTAAACCTTAAAAACCAAAAAGAGCATGCCAAATGCGCTATTATCAATGCAGAGTACTCGGTTCACAGAATCGTTAGCAAAACTTTGACTCAAGATCTCAGGCGTCAACCATGGGATGAAATTTATGCAAAAGTTCACATCATATCATATGTTTTGGACTTTGGTACAGACTTTAATTATTTTGACTTTTCATGTTTTAGATGATTTTTCTTATGCTCCGTAAGTAAACAGCATTCAATTTTGGACTTCTTTTATTTTTATTTTTTAAAATTTATAGATTGAGTAATAAAACTTAAAATAAAATATATATAACTTTTATTATATAATAAACTATAGTTTTAACCACTCTTTTATTATGCGATTGATGGTAATATTTCAATAAAATCCGTCAGTTGTTTTTCTAAAATATATGTACTTTTTTTGAAGAAAAAACCTAAGTCACAAGAATCGATCATTAAAGACAAGATAACTTTATACACACGAGAGGACCGTTCCATTTCAAGGGCTTATTAATTATATGGTGGTTGGAGATGAACATTTCAGTTGTCTTTGATTTTATCCCTTTGCATCATAAGACCATTCACCACTAATTAATTTATTTATTAAGACCTTAGCCCCCCACCCGAAAAAAAAAGCCCAGAAGCCACCATGCATAACAATACACAATACAATTATTAAAGATGACGATGATGATTCAATATTATTATTTTATAGATTATAATTTATCTGAATAAAAAAATTCAACTATTATTTTGGTAAATTTTATAAATTCAAAGTAAATTATTTATTGTAAATTCTATTTTGTCTAAATAATTTGGAGTGGTAAACAGAAGAAATAAAATAAATTATATCAATTATTTTGGGACAAAATGTAAGTATATATTCTGCTAGTTGAAACATGTCGAATTTAAATTTAATACTAAATAATTTTACACTTTCTATAAACATAAATCTGAAGACTCAATCTCAATTTCTTTCTTAAGTTTTAATTAATTAAATTCAATGGCAAGTGACAGAATCACTCCTAAACAATGTTATTTAATCTTTTTTTAACAAATACATATATTAATATAATTGTGATATATACAAGCTACGTGTGGAAATGACGAGCATGAATTAGATGATAGGCCAAACTCCTTCCTTTGAAAGTGTTTCTCTAAATATTTTATGGGACAGAAGATCTGCGTCCGTTTGGTTCACTTAGCTACAAAACAGAGAAAGTTGAAATAACTAATAAGAAATAAATTCATATCTCTTAAGAATATGAATTGAATTGCTGCCAATATAAAAATTATTGTTAATAGATAATCTATAAATACATTTATAAGTATTCTTTTAAGTAATGAGAGATGTCCTAATTTTAACAAATCTTTGAAATCCAACTCATTTTAACTTCCCTTCAAAATAAAAATAGTACCATGCCTAAGATGATGAATCACCCTTTAAATAAATGGAACAAAGGAACAGTTATAAGTGTCACAGTAGTACGAAGGAAAGTGAGGCTTCTCCTAACATAACAAATTTGTTTCTGTTGATGTGTTCATGCAATCATGCATGCTGGGGAAAGATAACTCTACGTGGGCCATCATGAACAATTGAGCATCACGAGTAGAACAAGCTTGGCCACTCTCATCCTCTTCGTGTTACGTCATCTCTCTCATCTCTATCCAATTTTTGGTAGAGAACAAATTTAAGACAAAGAAACATTGCCCATGCCAAAAATTTGGACATTAATATTAAAGGTACATTTGCATAGGGTTCATAATGAATCAAGATCCTCTAGGGTAGCTAAAAGAGTTGAATATCATCCTTTATTTCTTTCAAATTATATTTTTTTTATAACTACAAACTTGACAACTTGTTTTTCAAAATTACTTGTGTTTAAAAAAATTATAACAGATAATTTATAATTATAATAATAAATGTATTCCATTATATTAAATGAGATTTTTAAAATTGGGGGAAAATATAAAGATACATATGAAAATCAATACACAATAATTTTTTTTTTATTAATATGGTATAAAAATTGAAAATTATATTCAAATTAAAAATTAAAATAATGTTAAAAATTATTTTATTTCAAATAATTATATTTTTTAATGTATTAATGTATTTTCATTGTGTCATTAATTTGGATTTTGGTAGAAGTGATGTTGTTACTACTCTTTTCATTATAAAATAATTATCGTCTAAGAAAAAAATTATCTCAAATAATTTTTATTTTACGTTTTTAATGTAATATTAATTATTATTTTTTCTTTTATATGCTTAAGGACTATTATTATGCTGCATTATTTTCAACAACGAAGATTAATAGTAATAAGATTAATTTAGGAAAATTGTTACCTGATCTCTAGTCTATTTATTAGTTTTTATTAGTATCTATAAAAAATCTAAGACAATAATTATGAAGAGACAGATGAATTATTAATTTTTAAATTGCCGGCCGGTTAAATTTCACCATAGTCATCTAAACAATTAGTTTATAAAAATACAAAATTTAGGAAATTAGAGCCTCAGGATTAAATTTAAAACTGCGTTTTATGCAGTTGGCGTTCCATTCAGTTTGCTTTCAATGAGATTAATTAAATAAGTAAAAAAGAAGAAAAAAAAAAAAAGATTTTTTCTTTGTCGAGCTTTGACCTTATATATGAATTATCAACGTCTGACCATATATATGATCAGATCTGATCTGGTGTGATGGAGTACTGGTACATCATATATCACAACAAAGTGAACCATTGACCCACATTTGATTCTTCATTTTAATATTGAATATTGATAACGTTTTTTTTTTTTTTCCGATTTACATGATGAATAAGATTAAGATCATTTAATAAATTAATTAAACAAATACTATGGCTTTTGGCTTATCCAAATTTGATGCAGATAGCATCTTCGTATAAGGTGCGTATACTGCATTCCAACCTAAGAAGGGCCTCTTAAGGGCCATCGTCTTAGGTTAATTAATTAATTTTTTCAATAACTAGGTTAATTAATTAATAATTAGTTACGTGATAATAATATTTGATTGATATATAGTTATTGACAATTGGCGTTGTCTTAAAAAAAACAGGACAATAGGAATCTTCATTATATTTGCAAGCAGTTCATTAATTTCATCATTCTGCACTGCAGTACTGGCATTCCTTCCATGTCAAATCGTCGAGGGACTTCTCATATTAAAAAATATTGAATTTTAAAAATAACGGACAAATTAAAATGCTTTAAACTGTTCATCCAATCGAAATTATTTATAAACCGATTGATTTAAATTGAATTTTAAGTTTTTCTTAAAAAATTGACTTAAAGTGACCCGTTCAAATTTAATTAGATTTGATCGTCAAATCTAACCTAAATCATCCTGTATACATTTTTATTATGATTGAATAATTATGTAAAAGAAAATTATATTATAAGTGTATAATATTTTTTTTATATTTTATATGTTAAAAAATTATATATTTGAAATTTCAATTATATTATAATTTATATATTTAAGTATTTATTTATTATTAATTTTAATTATATAAAATAAATATTTGTTCTGTAGGGTAAAATACTAGTTATATGTTGTTGGTATATTTTTGAAAGAGTCAAAAAAATTGTCAGTATTGGTGTTCGACACATTAATCCCTTAATCAAAGTTTACATTCGACCTCAGGCCTAAGCATAAAGTTATATTTGAATATATAATTATTTCAAATCAGAATATATAATTATTCAAATTACCACAATTATTATATTTAAATAATTCAATGAATTAAAAATATAAAAAGTTTCTCTAAAATTTTCTTGCTTAATTGCATAAAATGTCCCTAAAATTTTATTATAATAAAAAAATTAAAATAATCTTAATTACCTTAATTAAAACATATACTAATAATTACTTTAATTATTTCAAATTAGAAAATATACTTATTCTAATTACCTTAATTACTATATTTATATAAAAAATTTAAAACCATCTTAATAACGTTAACTAAAACATATACCTGAGTTAATAACAATTGATTAAATTATTTCAAATTAGAAAATGATTCTGATTACCTTAATTACTATGTAGAATTAACAAATAAAGAATAAAATCTCTAAAAATGAACAATTTAATTGCATAAATTTTTTCTCTCAAACTTATTTACTTTTGTTATTATTATAAAGATAAAGATAAAAATATTCCTAATCATACCATAAGATTATTGACTTCTCCATGCTATTCACTTTAGTTTAATTATATAATATTTTCATTATTCTCCTAAAATATTTTCCTGATATTTGTTTGTTTTTATTTTATACATCTAATAGAATAGCCGTTTCGTTTCGACGCGCACGAAGCTTCTTCTACTTCCACTGCACCACATTCGTTCATTCAATTTTAATTTTATTTTATTTTTTTACCCTAATTACTATCGCCAACCCCTTTTTTCTTCTTCTTCTTCCTTCTTTCAATTTCAATTGCATGGACCATTTCCCATTCTAACATATACAATTTTTCTTTAATATTTTCTCGTCCCTGAGGCAGAGAAAAAAAATCTACCTGAAGAAGTTGATGAATTAATTAATCTTAAATGTTACTTCTCTTTCTCTTTCTCTTTCCAACATCAACCCCTTCCTTTATCTCTGCCTCAATCCTCCCTCTCTCTTTCTCTCTTTTATATTCTATTGTTTCCTTTATTCCGCTATTTCCTGGTAAGCTTTTTTTTGGTGGGTTTTCCGATTTCAGCTTTGTGTTTGTTCAATTCAATCTTATTTTTTTCATCTTCTACCCTGCTCTGTTTTGTTTTCCTTTTTCATAACTTTATTTTTTGTTCGTGGTGCTTGAATTCTATTAGTTTTTGTTTTGATATTTTTTCTGTAAATTATTCAATTTGTGCATCGGGTTTTCACCCTCTTTGTGTTTTTTTTTTTTTTAGTTTGTGTTAACAGACAGAGTAAAACATGAAACAGAAGATAGTAACTGGTGTAGCTTTGAAGAAGCTATGAGTTTGGAATCGGATAGCATGTGTTATTACTTATTAGTACTAAAATGGATTTTTTTTCTATAAATATTTTAATACTTAAGCTTGTTTCTTGAAGGCAAGTTATATGTGGAAGCTTTTAATGAAATGATGCGATTGTAGGTTCATCGTTCGATTTGCTTTATTGCTAACGATTATAGTTTGCTGATGACAGTTTTGAAGAGCTCAAGATCATGTATTTTAGGGTGTGAGCTGTCATGTTTAATGAATAAAATTGAAGTTCTACTTGAAAAAGACTTGTTTTTCAAGCATATGAATAATCAGTTTTTGGTGATTTGTTGGTATATTTGGTCATAGCTGTCACTATTATATGTTGGCTTGCATGATAATCAAGCATTCACATTTTAGAATGGATATGAAATTTATTGTAGCTTTAATTTGAGTGATACTTTGTTTGAATTGATCTTGCTTCTGTGAGTTTTACGTATCTAAATCATTGTTATGTTTATGAAGGAACAAATGGCTGGAGTGACAAAGGAGGACGAGTCGGGTAGTCCTAGTTGGGGTGCTTCATTTTTTACACAGACAACAGAGGATGTGGCTAGAGCTGTTGCTGCTGCAATGAATTCTCCGAGGCCATCTGTGGTATATTCATCGAAAAATGATCATGGTGGAAGCCAACTTCAAAAGCTACAGTATCAAGTTACGAAAATGATAAAAGGATTTTCTCGCCCTACAGAAGTTAAATATACAAATTACAATCCAGAAATCTTGACAACTCAGAAGCGTCAATGGGCTGCAAACTTTCAGTTACAGTACATGGTAAAACTAAAATCTGCTTATTCAATACATGAGAAGTGAGAACTAGATGTTTGTTATACTCTCTTTAGTATAAACTATAAAGAAATTTAAGTTGGTTGATACTGTTGGATTTTTGGTCCTTGGTATTGAATTTTTTTTTTCCCCTGTTCTTACTTTAGCTGTTTCCCCTTTCACCTTAAACATCAAAGCTACTCATGTTTGTTCTTGCTACATGTCATTTTCAGTGTTTAGTTTTGTGCCTTTTCTTTTAGACTCAGCACTAAAACTCATACTATTTTGTCCTTGGAATTGGATTGTTCTCAGACACTGATACATTCCCTCATATTTGATTTCACAGGACCATAAATCTTGGAAGGAGCCGACAAGGCTGTTTGAAAGCATGGTGGTTGTTGGACTTCATCCTAATTGTGATATTCAGGCACTGCAAAGGCAATATTTTTTAAGAAAGTCTGAAGGCCCTGGTAAATTGAGAAGTGCACTTGGTTATCAGAATCAATCCCGTGTGGAAGCGGAACCCAATTTAGAACCTCAGGTTTTTATCATTGGTTGCACAGATTGAATTACTACTACTATTGTGATAATTATTCTTACTGCCTCTTGTCCTAGTACTGTTTTTTTTCTTTTTTACAACAGTATTATTGCTGTGTCCACTACAACTTTCATTGGCTTCCGTTTCGAATATTAGTTATGTGTCAACATCTATCGGTTTAATGAAAAGTTTACTTTTTTTTTTTTCCAGGTTTTATTTGTTTACCCTCCAGAAAAACAGATGCCTCTTAAAGACAAGGATCTTCTCTCTTTCTGCTTCCCTGGAGGCTTGGAGGTTAGGTGTATGCACAATGAACTTCTAATTTCCCCCCTATCCATTTTATGTCATTACTATTACTATCATCATCACTATCATTATCAATAGTATTTTCAGATAAATATTGAGAACTGATTACGTCTAGCATTGGGGAATTATCTTGGCAATTAAAGGAAAGAGTTGTAGCTTTTTGATAGATATTTCTCCCCCCATTTTGATATTATGGAAAAGGCACTGGTATTTTCTTTTTGTTTTTATGGACCTCTAGCATTAGCGTATTGTTTGACAAACAAAAAAGGTTAGGGAAAGTTGTAGCTTTTTGAGTGATATTTCCCCCCTCAAATTGATCTTATGTTTTTTTTTTTTTTCAGCAAAAATAGTAATTATATTAATTGAGTACCAGGGGTACTAAAAGATACAATATAATAATCAGTGTTAGGCTCGAGATTAAAATAGATGTCTGAATCAGTAACTGATAACGAGTTACATGCTACATCCGTATGCTTAAATAAAAATTCTATACATGACTGCTGGAAAAAGCTGCACTAATATTAGAAGACCAGTGATCTTATGTAAAAGAGCTTTTAATTCATATAAAGGTTTCAAACCTTATCTTCCTGGGTCTGTCTGTCTTTTGTGCTATTTTCTTTTGTTTTTAAGGAGTTTGAATTTACTGATGTTGTTATTTTGAAAACAAAGAACATAATTAATGCCATCTGAAGAGGCAAGGATGGGGTGGGATAGGATAAATAAGGCTCGACACTTGATTCCCATGAAAGCCTAAAAGACTAAGCACCGCTTGGATAATCAGCTTAATTAAGGTCTTAAAGAATAAGTACTTATTCTGTAAGAAGCATTTATGTATAAGTTGTTTCTATAATCAAAGGGGGAAGTAAGGTCAAACTGTTTTATATAAGTTGTAAGTTGTTTTCATAAGCTGTCCTGGAGAGTTCATTGAAAAAATCTGAAAACAGCTTATGAACGTATCATAAGCTATTTGCATAAGCTCTCCCAAACACTTAAACAACTACTTGTGTCATAAGCCCAAATAAGCTGTAAATAAGCTCTTTCAAATGGGGCCAAAGAGAACATCATTGTTATCAAATAAACACTTAAATAGATTAGGTATTCACAGTATCTGGAAACAAAAAGCATCTTGATAAATCAGAGTGATCAATATTACTTTGAATTTAAATTTTTGCATCAATTATTCAAATACTGAAAAATATGTACAGTGAGTAAATAGATTTATTTGTTTTCATGCCAATAACTTATGTGGAGCTTATATAGGTTTTTCTTTTACCTGGATCTGATTTTTAGGTTAATGCTGTTGAGAGAACCCCTTCCATGAGTGAGTTGAATGAAATTCTATTTGGGCAGGTATTTATGATATATTTTGCTTCCATTAATATTATGCATTATGCAAACTCTCTTTTTTAATATGAAATTATTTTGCCTTCCCCTTTTAATTATTTGACCATTAGTAACAGACTGTCTGAAGTCATATATCTCCTTGTCAATCTGGTTACTTTGCATCTACAACTTCATTGTATACAGACCCAGTGTATTAGATGACCAATTTATACGATGAAGTTGGAGGGTGTCCAAGTTTTTAAACACTGATGCTTAACTGTGTTTGTATATTGATTTATGCAGGAACACCTTAAACAAAGGGATCTGTCTTTTGTATTTAGGCTACAGGTAACTTTAGTGATCGAATTGTTACATTGATTCAACTTCCTTATATTTTCTGATACTAATGTTCTCTTTCTTCCTTACATCTATCTTTTCTTATATATTCTAAGGATGAAAATTGGATTACAGTAAACTTTTTAGAAATGTATTTTGGAACTATATATTTCATAACAGAAATATACTATTCATCTATCTTTTCATTTTTATTTTTCCATCCAATGTATCTTTCTAAATTATTCTTAGCAATTAGCAAATGTTATTTGAAAATTACTGAAACGGAGTTACTGTTTAGGATTATTTAACCATTCAATTGTATAACACTATTCAGAGTGGTTAATGAGTAACAGTAACTTGTTCCTAAGGTGCAAATATTTTAATCAAGAATTCCTTTTTACCATTTGAAGAGGTTTATGGCTGGACCAACATTAGTTTGGATTCTTTTGCAGATGTTTTTGGACCTTAATTTACTTCAGTTATCATTTTTAAGTTTTGAGGTTTACCTCTTGTGGTGCATAAAAGGCTTATATACTCTCATTCAAGCTCAGAAACTGCTTCTAGTTGCATGTGCTAAGCATATATATGTTTTATGCCATTCTAAAATTAACTTCAAATTTCCCTGAGTTCTGAAGGAAAACATTTTTTGTCAGCCTTGTGATTTTCTATATCCCTTCAAACTTCCTTTTCTTTCCAAAATCACCTACGAAGTAAACAGTGTCTTAAGGACCTGTTGATTAGTCATTTGTTTAGTTGATCCTTAAGTTTGAATACTTAATAGCTTCACCTTTAATCGTAAGTCTCCCTTATTGTTTTAACTTTTTATATTGTACTCATTCCTATACTCACAATGCTACTTTCTTTTGGGCTTTTTATAATGCCACAGGGTGCTGATAATTCAACACTTTACGGGTGCTGTGTCTTAGTTGAAGAGTTAGTGCAAAAACCCTCTGGATTTCTCTCCTTGATTTCTGATAAGCAGGCGACTTATTCTCCTTTGAAACGCCAACGCCATATATTAACCACACAGAGATGTTACTGCATTCTCTCAAGGCTCCCATTTTTTGAATTGCACTTTGGTGTATTGAATAGGTAGGTATTCATAACAATCCTGAGTTCCCTCCCCTATGAGGGTGAGATGTTGATGATATATGCTATATCTTGTCATTTATTGTATTAATTTTTGGAAGGATGGTTCTGTTAGTATTAACAAGTGATCTGTTGTGTCTTGTATGCACCAAAAGTGTGTCAAGTAACTACTACTCATCTGCTGTGGGTTTATAGGATTAATGTGTAGTACTTTCTGAAACATAGATGTGCTAGACTACTAGTATTTTGTATGTTTTGTGAAATTGACTTGTTAGTGTGATTGCGATATTAGTAATACGAACATTTTTTAAGTTTCAAATGGAGACATAAAATGAATATTTGCATTTCTTAAATTAATGAACTATGGAAGTTAAAAGGCATGCAATAAGCAATGTTTAATAGCAAGGGATTCATGTACTCAGGCTAAACATCCACACCCTGACGTAGGTTGCTGGAGGAGAAAAAGCCGGTTTTATTGATGTCCAAATATTAAGTGGAGCAAATAATATATTGGCTGAAAGTAATTGGAAATGGTTCAATTTTTGCGGGAGCTAAGATGTAGTTTGTTGTAGCATAAATTTGGCTTGTGCATAAAGGAGTTAACTTTACTATTGTACATAGGTGAACAAACTTTTAAACTTGTCTGTTGTACATAGGAAAATATTAAGTGGTTCATTTGTCCCTCGGCTTTAGATTTCTATGCTTGTGACTATTTTTATTACCTCTTGCAGGGCCTTCTCCAATAAACTTAATAGTTATATTTGAAAGATAAAGTGAAATATTTTCCACCATTTAGATTCTTAGTGTCATAAAAAAGGATAGATCAAGACTTGAAAAAAATTGGTAGACACCATTAAGAATGCCATTGTTTTTGATAGAGCCCAATGGAATTGATTGATCCATGTAACAAACTCCACCTCATGGGATAAGGCTTGTTTGTTGTTGCTTTAGCTTTTTGTAGCTTACATGATGGCATGTTGTTTGTTATCTGGTATTTGGTAAAATTATTTGAACTCTGCATATTATATTCTCACATTTATTGTTATTTGTGATACTTAGAATGTTAGAATTGTTTGCCATCTAACCTGACCATGTATGCTATAATGTTATGGTTTTTGCTTGACTTATTGTGCTGATAACATTGTAGCATCTTCATGCAAGAACGGCTAGAGCGGTTGACGAGAATTGGTGGAGATTTAAATTTAGAATATGCTGAAGATAGCTGCGAGGAAGAAAATTTGGAGGAAAAATCTGAGTGCATGTTGGTGAATGATAGATTAGAAGATAGACATGATGACAATCCAATGATTTCTCAATCAAGCCTAAGAAATTCCTCACCTGAAAACATTGAGAATGATAGTAATTATCCCAAGAAACAAATGGTTAACGGGGATCTGCATACCTTTAAGGAGAGAGTCAATGATGACAATGCTGTGCCTAGTGATCCTGAAACTGATAGAAAAACTGTCAGAGAAGAATCTGGCCCTACCAATGCTGAAGAAAGCGATTTGTATGGAGATGCTTTTGTAACAAACAAACAGTCTGAAGATAGGCGTTTACCAAATGCCATTCTACCACTCCTGCGCTATTGCCAGTATGAAAGCTCTGAATCTTCTTGCAGGTACAAGACATTGATTGTCCAGTTCATTTAGTCTGTATTTATGCTAACAAACATTATGTAATGGAGGTTACTGTGCTTTCACATGGATGTGTTTTCTTTTGTGGTCAGATCTGAAAGTACTACTAATAAAAAAATTTGTACAAGTGTCATATGATGTACTTTAATTCTTTATAGGTCCAAATATAAAGTCCAGTACATTTATTCCTTGACATCATTTGACAGCAGATATGTTGGTGGATTTTGATTTATGGAAGGTGGGAGTCATAAAGTTGTATTTATTAGTTTTACTTTATGTTCCCTGGTGTATTCTTGTGCATGCTACATGAAATGAGTTGATGTGGAATAATGTAGAGACATAGAATGAGTCACAGTAGCTACCCGTTGTGTTTCTAACTTTGTATCTGCTGTGGTTTCTTTTTCTTTTTGAGGTTGCTTTCTGCACATAGAATTCCTATTTTTCTTTCACATTACTTCTTTCTTTCTAATAAATTATCCATACTTATCGAAACAAACCCTGATGAATTTACAGTTATCTTTTAGAGTGACTGTGCTTTATGGTATATTATATATTTATATTATATTTTTGTCCATTTCTTCCAAGTGGTTATATTAAACATATGGTCTGTTTTATGCTGTTTTCAAGGTTTACCTTGTGAAGGACATTTTAGGCATTATTTATTGTTCATTTCTTATAAATGATGCATCTTAAACATTTGCTTCATGCAGTTTTCAGGGTTCTCCTTGTGATGACAGAAATTTTAGGAGTGATGCTGATGATACTGAGACAGAAGATGCTTCATTCTCTGGCCAAGAGGATTTAAATGACCTACAGGATATTCTTGAATGGGCGAAGGTTTGTAAGTTAAATGCACCTTGTGCTGTTATTGTCTGGATTGTGTGTTGATATTTACAGCTGATGTTATTTTTATCAATTTTCAGGCAAATAACTGTGGACCATTACAGATTATAAGTGAGTATTATCGCTTAACTTGCCCTGCAAGGGGCTCAGCACTTAGGTTTCATCCTTTGGAACACCTGCATCCCTTGGAATATCACAGACCAGATGAGACAATTCTACATCTTGCTGGTTCAACTGTTGACTTGAAATCTTGCAGTACGGGTCTGGAATTTGCAGAGGTATGTTACATTAATTATGATTGGATTAGATTGCTTTTTCTCCCCTTAAGTTTTAGGATGTGTGTCTTCTGGGTTGTATCATGTTTGATGATCATATGCTCATAAAAATACTTATTTTTTGTTTGTTCCTGTCAGGCACATAATTCTCTTTTGGCTGAGGAGGAGGCAACTGCATTATCTATATGGGCTGTAGCTTGCATGTGTGGTACCTTGAGGCTTGAAAATGTAATATCTGTTTTAACTTGTGATTTTCTTTCTAGAATCTATGTTCTTATGCCAAATATCTCAAGAATGTTGGAATGACTTAATGTGTCAGCTATTCACAAGAACCATGTAAAGAATATAAAGGAAAACCATTTTGGAAAAACTGATTTGTCCTTTGTGCCATTTTCATTAAATAGTCAGCAGCTTTAAAAAGGAGGGATTATTACAACTAATTTGTAGGAAAGGAAATCAATTCCTAACATTGGGATCTATACATGATAATAACATGACACAGTTGCAAACAGTTAAAAGACATGATTAAATAAGTATGACAGCCTAGATTGCAGTAACATAATGCTTATCCATTTGAGCCTTGGAGTTGAAATGTAGTGATCTGAGTATAGCAGTTTCATATCGTTTGTCCAGGACTTTTACAGCTACAATCACATGTTGGTTTGAATGGTTGTATGTCTATTCTGTCTGCAGGTGTTGGCATTCTTTGCTGGAGCTCTACTGGAGAAGCAGATTGTTTTTGTCTGTTCTAATTTGGTATGTCTTGTGCCTCAAATTAAGTTAGTAATGATATTGTGAATATTATTAATTTTCTCTACTCAATTTTTATAACAGTGTTTTACTGTAATGTTGTGTGTCAAGGATGACCACATCTCATCTTTATTTATAATGGAGAAATCAGAATCAGTATTGATTACATATTAATCAATTACTGATTATTAGGTAATTACATATCAATCAGAATCATAAGTTTTTAAGTAATAATAAATACAAGATAATGTAATCTAACACTTCCCCTCAAGCTCAAGCATATATGTCATGAATTGAGCTTGTTAAAAATGTGGTCAACCCGATAGAAACTAAAGGTGGTTCGCTGGAGATGCGTCACACGCCAGGGCCCTGCGTGGGTTCATGTGCAGCAGTGTTTTGAGTTGGCTGTGCACGTATACGGCATGGCAGTCTTCAACGGTGATGATGGGCATTGTTCACCTATGAAAAAGACAGAAATGTCTACCAGAGATGCCTTTTTGGTGGAGGGAGAGAAGACCAGTGTGACGCTGGCTGGAGATGCGTCATGCGTCGTGTGCGTGAACTTCACACGCTAGGGCTCTTCATGGGGTTGCATGCGGAGATGGTTGGAGTTGCTGTGCATGTGGACGACGTGGTGGTCTTTGGTGATTGGTGACAGTGGTCGAAGGTGAGTTTCGATGAAAAGGCATTGGGAAATCTGCCAAATAAGGGCAGAGCATCCTTGCGGGACTGTTCACCACTAAGAGGGGAAGAGTGAAAAAGAAAAACAAAGAACCATCAAAGCAACACGCAGAACAACTCCGATGATGGCGAAACTATAGGGTTAGGATCGTTCATGGTGGGTGACCTCGTTGCTGGAAGCACGGCCAGAACGGAGGCTGCACGTGCCGGAGACGTGTCTAGCGCAGAAGTTGTTTGGCGCGTCTTTATGATGTGCGTGAGGGAGCGTCGGTGGTTCGTTCACAATGCTGTAAACAGCTCCTTGTAGATCGGCGAAAGGTTCTTCAAATGGTGGGGTTGCCGGTCGGAAAGGTCGCCAGAAAAGTGATGATGGCCGGAAAGTCATCGGAGCAGGAGAAAGGGTCGTCGGAAGAAGGGCAGTGAGCAAAAGGGCTCACCGGAATGCGGAAACAAGTCACTGGAAGAAGGGCATCGGAGCACGATTTTCATTATTCCTCTATCAAGAATAACCTAAGCTCTGATACAATATAACATTGTTGTCCTGTAATGTCAAGGATGACCACTTCTCATCTTTATTTATAATGGAGAAATCAGAATCAGTATTGATTACATATCAATCAATTGCTGATTATTAGGTAATTACATATCAATCAGAATCATAATTCATAAGTTTCTATGTAATAATAAATACAAGATAATGTGAAGATAAATGTAATCTTAACAATTTTTATATTGAGGCTTAAGTTATTTGAGTCATTGGTTGGACACTTACACATGCTTTTTTCCTTCAGATTTATTGTTATTCCTTCCTTACTGCCCCCTGCTCTATTAGGAACAGTAGTGATTATATTTGTATTTTCGTGTCTTTCCCTTGCTCTATTAGGAATGGAAGTACTTGAATTTGAATTTTGATGTTCACTTTGGTCTTGCTGACGTGCTCAAACATATTTGATCAGCCATTTTGCTACTTATTTGTATTTTGTAATGTACAGCACCAGAAGTTGTGTTAATTGTTTTAGATCTTGCAAATGCACATATTATTGTCTTTTTACAGATGGATTACATTCACGATGAAATATTCATGGCTATACTGTGCTTTTGACCCAATCATTGATTTGTTGATTTGGAGAATTTAATTGTCAGAAATTAGCATCTCACTTGTATTGTTGATATTTAATCATAGCCTTAATGGAAACATTTTGCTTCTTTCATGATCAGGGAATCCTATCTGCTTCAGTTTTATCAGTTATTCCACTAATCCGGCCCTACCAATGGCAAAGCTTGCTTATGCCGGTTTGGTTTCTCTCTTTTCAGATTAAAATCAATATTAATTTTCTTAATTTTTAACATCACTTCTCCACCTTAGTATTTGATAAGAGCATACTCTTCCAGGTTTTACCAAATGGCATGCTCGAGTTTCTAGATGCACCTGTCCCCTACATAGTGAGTATTCTAGACCTGCTTTACTATCAAGAGTAATATCTGCTTTATGTCAGAAAATGATTACCTTCGCATAGCGAAGAGCCTCTGGGCAATGGGGTACGAAGTTTTTTTATTTATTTGGAATTTGGATTTATCTGTTCTTTTAGATCCATGTTCAGGGCTTGCTCTTGTACACGCCCCATTATTATTACTTAGATAATGAAATTGAATATAGTGTGTTGGAGTTTGTAAAGCCCATTTAATAGTATCTTTCACAAATTGGAACATTAATATTAGAGTGGCCACTGTAGTGTTTAGTTCTAAATTTGTTGTCAACTGTTTTTTATCTTGGTCTTTTCTATTGATTATATGATCTATGAGATCTAACTTACTACAAAATTGATACTCTAGGTTGGCATCAAGAACAAGACCAATGAAGTTCAGTCAAAGTTAACTAATAATGTTATCCTGATTGACGCCAACAGAAACCAGGTTTTTTTTTCTTTTTCTGTTCTCCAACGTCATAAATCGTAGTCTCCACCCCCTTCCCCTACAATATTGTATTTATTGAGGAATAATTTGCATGACTAATCTCTCCTCTTATCTTGCATAATTCATGGTTGAAAATGAAGGAAACATTACTACACTTTGTTCAATTCATACTGCTTGATTATTATCATTTGCTTGTGACATACATTCACAGTTTCATATTCTGTGTTCCTTAAAAATTATCTGTTATCAAATTGGCAGCTATTTCTTTTTTTGGTAAGAAAGTGCTCAAATTGCTTATATATAATTAAGGCTTATAATTTGCTGAATTTTGTGAATATCAATGTGGACTAGGAGCTTATTTTCTTTTAGTTGTGTGGTAGATTGATGGAATTTGGCCTTGGCAACATTCAATTTTACTAATTTGATACCTAAACTTGTTGGAATTGTGATTGTTCCTTTTCCTTTGATTGAAGTGTATTAACAGATGCCTATTTTAACTTTGGCAATGTATTTTGGCCTCAAATGTGTAATATGTTTCTTTTCATTGGTCATGTGATTGTTTCTTGCCTATTTTAACTTGTTGGAATTGTGTTTGTTCCATCTCTACGAATTTTTAACATTTAAAGGGCAAATATAACCACAGCCAGAATTACATTTTACTAATTTACACCCTTAAATTTGGACATTAATGCAATTAATTTAAAGCATTTCAGCAGCTTACTAAACTCACAAATCTTATGATCCCATTAAAGCTTCTTCAGTTTAAGTCTTTTTAAAGTCAGTCCCCATACCAAATTGAGAAGTTAGATTTTTATTTTTTTTATATCTTCGAGCTTATGATTTTTTTGCTCTTGCACTCGATGTGACAACAGTTCAACAAATTGTTTTATCTGACTAGATATTGTTTCTTAAGTCAAAATGATAAAGTAACGTCTATGGATGATATATTGTGGGTTTGTGTGAGTGCAGACTTCCTTCAATATTGCCCTGAAAATGATTGGGGCTTAGCTTCTCAATTTTTGCTTTTTATATTGTCATATTCTAACTTCTATTATAATTTATTTTCCACAATAGGTGAAGTCATCAACAGTACCTCAACTGCCAAGGCAGAAAGAGTTAATGTCTTCTTTACGTCCTTATCATGAAACTCTTGTGGGAGAAAGTTACTTGGGTAGGAGAAGGCCAGTGTATGAATGCACGGAAGTGCAGGTGTGCTTCCCTTATGCATCATTTCGCCATTATACATTATGCTCCCCTATGTATCTCTCCTTTTGCTTAATAGCTCATCATTATATTGTGGTTTAAAAAAATTCAAGTAGTTTGTGATAGATTTGTAGAATATTTCCATGTCATATTGTTAACAACCATGTCACCATAATATATCGTCATCGTGTGTTGTTTTCCCGCAGACAGAAGCTGCTAAGGGTTTTTTATCGGTGTTAAGGTCTTATTTGGATTCTCTTTGCTATAACATTCGTTCTCATACAATAACCAATGTACAATCCAATGATGATAAGGTCTGTGTTTTTGTCTTAACAGCAAACTGCATTACATTTTTATTTGTTATCTATTACATTTAACTGTAATTCTCAACATATTCAAAGAACCTACTACTTGGACTTCATTTTATTGAAAAGGAAAATATTGTATAGTTAATCCCTTTATATAGTGGTTAGTTTTTAATGATCAATTGATTTTTTTTTTCTGGAGGGGGGCGGGGGGTAAACTGTAAAGGTACATTTATAATTTTTCCCGTGACATGGTACATGAGCTAGACAAGTTTAAATAGTTTGACTATGCTCAACTTTTACCGCCGTTTTCTTTGTCTCTATGCAAATTCTTTTTCATTGAGATGAAGATGATCATATTCTTAAGTTCAATAAGCAGAATTGTGATAGTAATTGAATAATTGTAATTCTTATGCGTGTTGTCATATGCAAATATTCTAGTTAATAATTTAAAGATATGATTGCTTGTACCTTCAGGTATCCTTGCTTTTGAAGGAGAGTTTCATTGACTCGTTTCCTTATCGTGATCGGCCTTTCATGAAGGTTTGACTTATGAACTTTACATCATGATTTATGCTAATTATGTAAAAACTATCTTTATTTACTTTCTGGTTTTAAATGATCTGAACTGATTTACAAAAATATTTGATTTCCCAGTTGTTGAGCCCAATTCCAAATCTATATTTGTGTGAATATCATTGGAACTTATTGATTGTCATCTTGGAATCACACCTAGGGCACTGTGTAAGCAGTTTCTTGCGGCAGTTTTTCTAGCTTAATTGACAAGACGAAGATAACTTGTCAAAATTGTGTTAAGGTGGTTTACACAATACAGACTTTTTGAAATCTCCTTATTGAACCTGTTTGTGGGATATCTATGTATCTATTTATATATAACCAATGACAAGCTCTTGTCTATTGGCATCAGGCCAAGCAGGAGTGTTGAAGGTTTCACTAAAATCTTGAGTTTTACCATGTGTCCATGGAGTGTCTTGTACTACTTTCTTAGCTGGATTCCATGTAGTTCTTGCTTGGGGAATTGACTTGTTCTACCGTTTAGTAAACGGACGTGATTGTTGAGTTCTCTACTGCATCCACCTGCATATTTGTGTGGGAAACCAAGTGAATGTGTATGATGAGCAGTAATTTATACGTATACTCGGATTAAATGTTTAGTACAGTACTTATTTGTCACCGTGATTAAATAATTTAGGCATGTTTATCTTATCTGTGCAATTTATTGACTCATTTCTATCTTTGCATAGCCTTTATGTTCTTAGGTATTATTACTAATGCGGATTTCTCCTTTGTTGTCTTGTGCTAAACAGCTTTTCGTGGATACACAGCTCTTCTCTGTTCATACAGATATTGTTCTCTCTTTCTTCCAAAAGGAATAGCGCTATTTGGGAATATTACTGCCTTGCAAAGCTTGAACGCAAGTTCAGTGCTGTATAATTTCTCTAAATTGTGTATGAGTTGAAATTTTCTCCCTTCATATAATGCAAAATTCCACCAGCTTAGGCTTGCTGCAAAACTTGTATATAATTAGTTAGATATATATTTAATCTTCACAAGTGCCTTTAAGTTTTCATTCTATGTAAGTGACATTTTTTTCATACACCAAAAGTAAAAGTTATGCTTTATTCTCTAAAGATACTGAGAAAGCTAACACCTGAATCCTCTGTTACGTCTCACTGAAACTTGATCTCGATATGACCTTAAGTACAATGGAGAACTTGCTAGCAGAAAAGCCAAGTACGTTTTATAAATCCTCTTTGGGAGGAATCATGGATATTCATCATAAAGATAAGACCAAGTGTACGCTCGAATATTTGTTATAATGTTCCTCCAACTGAAAGCAGCATGTTAATCAAATTTCATATTGGGTGCTTGTGTCAATAGCACTCTATGATCTTCTTGTGTTCATATGTGGAAAAATAATATATTTAATGAGAGTATTTGTGTTTGATTTTTCATCATGTGTAAAAAAATTTGAATCAACGGTAATTACACATTGTAAGTGAGATTGGTCTTTAAAATGTAAGGGTTGGAGAACACTTTTGGTTTATGACAAAGGACCAAAATATAGTAACCATAGTTTACGTTAGAGCACTTACACTAATGATAAGTGAATAGTTTATCACTTCAAATACTAGATTAACATTTATTATTGTTTCTCTTACATCATATCAAATAATTTACATTTTTCTCTTTTCTTTTGTCTCTAATTGTTAACTGGTATTTGCGTGTCCACCTATTATTTTTCTTTTGTTTCAGAGTCTTCTAATGTTTTGTTCATTAAAAAGTTGAGGGCAAGCCAAATATCATTAAAAGGTTGATTGTGTGCAACTTAAAAGCTCTACTGAATCAAAGGCAGTAAAAGCAAAGGTTTCGTGTTTGGTGATCCATGGCCACTAACAAATGGGTGGTAGCTAGCAGACATGGACATCTCTCTGGGTCCATAGTCCTTACTACAGAGAAGGAAACAAGCGTTTCGAGTGCTTCATGGTGTCTCTCACGGGGACCAAGTTTTATTAGATTTAACTACCTCACGCTGGTTTAGGTACTTTGCTCAGTTAACTGATATGACTTGACTGTTTCCTAACGGGAAAAAAACACATTGTTGAATGCACTCTTCACTAGAGATCTCTGACCTTGTCGTATTCATACATAGATTCTGAGGACGTGAAACCCCGTTTGTTGTATCATAGTATCTCTCAAGTTCTTTGACACGAAAAAGATTAAAAATGGAGCCAAGTACTTAAATGCTGGCCATAGCATTGTTGAAAATACACGTAAAGGCAAGTCCACCTCTTCATAAGATTTCTTTTCCCTCATTATTACTATATTTTTGGATTACCATATTTTTACCGAATATCTATTAATTTTATCGATGATTAGTTTCTCTTATAAAAAACCTAATATCTTTAGAGGAATTTTAATCATTTTTTTTTTCATTTACAAGATTCATTATTACTATATTTTATAAACATATATATAAGGAACAGTAAAAAGGATGGTTCGTTTCGAAATCTTTAAATGGACCATATTACTTCAAGCTATACTTTTATTTAACAAAATTCTTCTTTGAAAAAATGGTCATGCAGGGGGGTTTATTCTATATTTGTTGACATCGACAAGTTTTCAATCGTAGTAGAGTGGTAGAGTTTTAATGATCTTCAATTTGTAATTGCAAATATCGTTCCACTTGTCATTACAGAGATACAAATTGGTGGAAAATTGATGGTCTACTTGGCATTGCTATTCCAAGTTGGGGGAAATGATCACTATTCAACAAGCGTGAGCTGAGTGTACGACTGTGTGACATTGTGGTCCAAGTCCAAGATCTGACACTCTGCTCCATGATTCAAAGTCAGAATGATGTGAAAAATTAATATTGTGTGTCAAAAAACTAGTAGATGAAACAACCAAAATGTGAATTCTAAAAATATTTGAATAAGAGAAAAGAGTGTGAGCAAAAACTGAATTACGTCACACTTTTCATATGAATAATATACATGCTTTTTTTAAGTTACCTATGTAATTCTAAACCTAATGATAAATAGATTCCCAGGTATTTACTTAATGGATACTCGTACAGGTAAAGGATGAGCACGGGACGTAATATCTGTTTCACTTCGGTGACATTCCTATATATGAAACATGAACCTAAAAGTAAACAAAAGGAACCTTAAAATTTTAAATTATTTGTGAACACATATTTTTCCAAAAAGGAAAAACCCAACTTTGCCATTTTCCAACAAATGCTATTGCAAAGATACCGGCATTTGCCCTCTGGGTGTTACAATAATGGAAACATTTGGTGTGTCCCTTATTGCATGAGACCTTTTATTTCTTAAATATGCCAGTGTTTAAAGTAATACGGTAGTATTTTGGAGCTTTGTGAATTGATCAGCATTTGAAGATGACATGCATAGAGACCATAGGTGCTGATGTGCTTTGATAAAGTGGAACAAATAATTGAAGGAGCACTGATATATATATATATATATATACACACACACACACACCATATAAATGCTCTCAACGTTTTAAAAATCGGAAATTGTTGTCTCGGTCACTTCCTCTTTTTATTTAATGTAGGAGTAAAACTAGACAGAGAACAAAGAGATACTTCGAATGTACGCACCACAATCGAATGATTTGTTAAAGTAACGCACGTAATGTCTCAGTAATATAATCATATGTAAATACTTTGTTTGGGATGTTGATTTTTTTTTTCATTCTTTATTTTTAAAAATCATATTGAATTTATTTATATTTTTTATTCATAAAATTTAAATTTATTATGCTACTTTAAAATAATTGATAATGTACTTGAATAAAATAACTACTTCGCACCCAGACTTACACTTAGAGGTATTCCAACATTGGTAATGTTGATACCAACTTAATCCTCCTTTTTATTTATCTAAAATTAAAGATTTGGTTTTTGAAGCAATGCAATATTTTTTTTTTTTTATTCTAAGATGATATTTTTTCGGTAGCAATTATACTCATATTTTTGTTTTTACTTCGTTTTAGTTAAAGTAACTTGCACAATAAATAATAAAAATATTTTTTTTTGTAATTTTCATAAAATATATCAACTGAAAAGACAAACAAAATGCACCCACTTTAGTTTTTTTTTTTTGTTTTTTATCAACAAATTGACCTACGTAATATGATTCACTAGGTTTCCACAGAGAGAAAAGAAAATTCACTTGAATAGGGCATGATGATCAGTTTACTTTGCAGAAATACATCGTTTTTGAATCAAATCTTAGTTATACTTCAGTTTATCTTGTTTTTATCTACATTTTGACAAAAGAATTTTTTCTTTATCAGTTGACAAAGAAAATGAAAGTGTTCAAAACAAAAAATGGATTACAACTTACAGATACGTACAGGAATAATTCGTATCAGCTAAATGGACTTTTTTCCTGTTATAATTATTGAATCCTCTAGCTTCATTATCTATTTGCACTTAAAGCCTTAATCTTTCCCGTTTCATTTTTTTAATCATAGCACCTATTATATATCACTTTTTCCCCCACTTTTGGCTTTTTCTTTCTTTTCCTCTACATTTATAGACACTTCAAGCTGTAGAAAGATTATTTAGTAAACTTTATCTTACAAATCCTTCTATGTTATATAAATTAAATATTAATTAAAATTGATATCTTTTGAAATATTTAACATTTTGTCTAATAATTTTAAAATAACATTTTAAAAGGATCAAAAATTATTTCACTACTCTATAGTATCATAAATTCCGTGCATGATGTCAGTAAAGTTTGAGAAATGGACAAAAAAGAAAGTTAGATGACTGAACGAAAATAAAAGAAGAAAAGGTTGAATTTAAATCAAGACGTGGAGGAGTAAATTTATTATTATGTAAGAAAATAATATTTCCTCGGTCCTATTAAAATTTTCTTGTAAGAAATTTTTTTTTTTTATCTTAAAATAATTATTATTTTAATTTTTTAATATAATATTAGTTACTTTTTTCACTTATATTTTTTTATAACAATAAAAAAATCTATAAATAAGTTAATAATGATATAAAATTAAGTATATTTTCTTATTTATTTATTTCTTTCTTTTGATGAGGGGATGGTGGTGGTGTACGGAGAGGGTAGATGGTGTTTGGACCAATTGGACCAGCCAGGGGGGGGGGGGGGGTATGTGCTGAAGAACGCACACTAGTATAGTACTGTTACTGTAAGCTTCTGCAAAACTTATACTAAAAGAATAGCTCAGAGAATTTAATACAACCAAACAATATAAATATCAGACCAACTATCCCTCTCTTTTTACTTTTATGCCCTCCTCTCCTTTGACTACCATTTGCTTGTTTATTAGCAGCATAGTACCTCTTGATTAGTACCATTTTGCTTCTTGATTACTACCTTAATTGCATTTTTGTATTGTCATTATCATTATTTACTAAATTTGATTATTTTTCCACAAATTTAATTCTTTTTTATTTTAATTATTTTATTTTTGTTTCTATTTATTAATTTAACAACCACTAAAAAAAAATTAATGTGTAGTAAAATATTTTACATAACAGTATAGTAGAATATCACATACATGACAGTATGATATATTAAATTTATAGTGTAGCAAAGGCATCCGAAAGGTCCCCTTAAAAACCGGTTTATAAGGGGGTAGTCTACCCAGCTATATAAGCACTTATTAAGTTTGTTAAACATCCGATGTGAGACTATTCTCAACACGCCCCCTCGAGTCAGGGCTCGTCACCACAAAGCAAGGGCTGGCGGCACCCACCGGGCAGAATATGGCTCTGATATCATATTAAATTTATAGTGCAGCAAAGGCATCCGAAAGGTCCCCTTAAAAACCGGTTTATAAGGGGGTGGTCTACCCAGCTATATAAGCACAAGTTTGTTAAACATCCGATGTGGGACTATTCTTAACTTGATAGAAGGTTACATAAGTATTTTAATTTCGTTACATATTAAATTTAAGTCAAAAGTTATTGAAAGGAACAAAACTGTATAGTTACAAATAATAAGGATCAAATTTGAAAAAAAAAAATATGACATTCCCGAAATAAACAATATAAAAGAAACTAAAAGTGTATCAACAAAATTCGGCACAATCGTGAATAACTAAGTTCTTTAAGCATGTTGAAAGATAGAACTGTCAAAGTAAGTTGAATGTGTGGACCAGCCCAACCCCAACACAAGTTTGGACCAGGTTGAAAAATTTAACCTATTCTAGTTATTCATAAAATTCAACTTGGCCTACTTAGGATCCATCCCATTCGGGTTGGAATCAAGCCGGGTTGACCCTTCTAAAGAAACCAATTTTTTTTATAAAAAAAAACATGTTTTAGTAATTATGTTTTGTGTGTTTTTGTCATGTTTTACAAAAGCTCACTTCTTCGCCCATAGTTTCAAATCAAATGGCAAAAAGAGATGCTCTTTAATTATTTTTTTTTTTTACAATATGTACTTTCTATATTAATG
Source organism: Glycine max (assembly GCF_000004515.6). Classification (NCBI taxonomy): domain Eukaryota; kingdom Viridiplantae; phylum Streptophyta; class Magnoliopsida; order Fabales; family Fabaceae; genus Glycine; species Glycine max. The sequence goes on along the minus strand of NC_038251.2, from coordinate 16,779,215 downwards.
GTTTAAGAGAAAATGTTTATTGAATTTACAAGTTAACTTTACTTAATTTTGTCCCTGTCTATTAAAAAAAACTTATTGTAAATAAAAAACACTAGAACATTTTCTTAAAAAAGATAATTTTAAAATAATTATTTTTATTTAGACGGGTCAATCCGTTTAACTTATTAACCCATGACAGATCAAGTCAAACTGATGTAAGAACTCACCTACAATATTACTTTAAGTATCATAACATATGATAGCATACATAGTATTATTATTATAGTCCTATCATGCAAAAATTTGAATAAGCTTGGTCCCCTCTAACATTATCTACATAACTAACAAAAAAAGGAAGAAAGTGGACGATCTCTTGCAGCATTAGTACCATCTACTCTCGTGTCAAGCACGACCATCACAATCATACAACATAACACAGACACAAAAGTAAGGATAAGCTTAAATAAAATAAGGTATATCATAAAAGATAAAAGCATAAAGAGATAGTTTAAAGAAGAAACCTGAACAAATCATTTCATTCATAAGTCAAATCAAACATGTGATATGATGATCTCAATTTCACACTTTAATCACATATGCATATGCATCTTGAAATGTTTTGCGGACATAACTTCATGGAAATTCTTATAACTTTTGGGCGATCCCCATAGGCCCCATCCCTTACCATGGTCCAATTATCTGGTCATTCAGGGAGTCCATTCTTGTTAGCCATCACGAAATCTCCCAACACTAGGTTAATAGTCCATCAAACATTTTCAACTTACGTGTCTACCCACATGCAATGTCATGTATGCACTTTTCATTAGACCAATATGATACCCCAAGTTCATTCTCATTCTCAACAACACACTTAGAAATCATCTAGTAATTCCATAAGTCTAACCAGACATTCTACACTCTCACACGTCACCATTTTCTTTTCAAGGTTTATAGTACCAGACAGTCTATCTCTATGCTAATTCCACAATTACTCATATTCATTGTTTGAAAAGAAAAACAACTATTAATTATAATAGGGATTCTATACCCAAGGTAAAAGAAGTGAATTCTAACATTTTTGCTCAGCCAACATTTTGACTAAGCCAAACTTGTTTGTCTCGCTTAGTGAATTCTAATTTTTTTTTTTGTTGGTGAGGTTTGCTCGCTGAGCGAGAATGACTTACTTAGTGAGTGTTACGAAATTTCTAAAATCTCTAATTAGAGGGCTTTGCTTGCTTCAGCAAGAATATCTCGCTTAGTGAGTTTTAAGAAATAACAAAAATTCCTAATCAAAGGAATTTGCTCGCTTAGCAAGAGTGACTCACACAACGGGACTGTAGAATTCTACAGACCACGAATTGACTTCAAAACATAACAATTTACCCCTCAATCCACCACAACAACCCAAAACAACTTAAACACTCAAAATCCAGCAACCAAACCTCATAACAACATCAAAACTAAATGAAAATCATAAACCACATAGTTAAAGCTCTTGAAAGAGAAGGGTGCAAGATGAACTTGGTAACTTCTGAGTGAACTTTCTCCACTTGTGATTTTTAACCAGTCAGTAGACCCTAGGCCAACATCAAAATAGCTTCAAGCTAGGTTCTAACACCAGATTCATTATAGAGCTCACGCAAGGAAGAGGGAAATTGAGCTTAAGAAAACTAAGAGGAGAAGGAATTATTGTTTGCCAATGGAATCAAGAAATGAATTGAGGAATCAAGCTACCATAGATGATTTCATCATGCATGCTCTGCTCTAAAGGAGAAGAGACTTTGAGCAGAAATTGGGAATGAAGAGAAAAGAGAAGGGTGTAGCAGTTTGGGTGTGAATGTTGATGTATTTGACTCATTACTAATAGACTACTCCTTTCCTCCATTCCCACCTCTCATAAACATATTTTTCTGACCAATTATTTGGGTCCAGAAATGCATAAGCCACTAACAGTCATACACCACTCAAAACAATCATATAAATGTAAAGTCAGTCACCACACCGATAACAAAAATAACACACTCAAATTTCTATCTTGCAAAATAAAATAAATTAAACATTAAATCACACTAAAGAAAGAAAAAAAACATGACATTATAATTGACGTTTAATAGGTTCATCAAAAGGTAAGTCGAATTAGGTTGGTCCATCTTTTGAACAACGGACGATGGGTTGATCTGGGTGGACCGAGTTAGTCCACTCTGACAGTTCTATTAACATAGATTTGATTTTCTTATTGTTTATATGAAGAAGACTTTGAGAGTTAGTCTCATGATTTTTTTTTTTTTATTATGGGAATACTTTAATTAAAAAAAAGTGAAATTAAGTCTATTATATGTTGTTTATTAATTCTATTACTATGGTTAATGCACAAGCTTTTAGTTGCAATTTTTGTTTAGATTCTAATACTCATAAAAGTCTCATTGGCAAGGGTGATTATGGGTCGTGAAAGTATGTTAATGTGACCGAGTTAAAAGAAAAACAGGTGATTAAATTTAAGTTGGATTTATCCTGGGCTGTCTATTGGTTTTGGCTAATTCAATCGAACCCGATAAGTTTAGATTAGATTGAATGATTGGAAATAAGATTATTTTTTTCACTTTTTCTAAGTATTTATAAAAGTAAAATAAATTTTATATGTTTAAGATTTAACATAAGTTTATATGCATTTTAAGTATTTATGTAAAATATTAATAAAAATAACAATAGATGGAAAAGATTAAAATGGCTTAAATTAGCTAGGTTCAATAAATTTGAAAATATACAGCTTAATACCCAATTCAATTATGTTGAATCACATTCTTTTTAATCCGATGAATTACAAGTACCATAAAATACTTCAAATTTTTAATTTGGATTTGATTAGTCGGATTCACAAGTGGAATTAGATCCACCATCACTCAAAAAAACCATCTAATTATAATTATAGGTGCTTAGCTTAGACTAGATGCGCCAAATAGATAGCACGTGCTTTCGACAATTCATTGTATTAATTAATTAATAATGGTGCTGAAACGCAAACAATCTTTCGTTCTGTCATGTTCTTATTGTGTTAGTAAAGAGGAAAAAGATGGTTAAGCATGTGAGGACTGTCTCGTGTTAAATACGGATCTGCAGAAAAAAAATGTGATGGTTTCTTCAGGAATATTGCTCTTCAATGTCTAAGGTAAACGGAGAATCAAGATCTAAATCCGAGTCATCTGAGCAACAAACAATTCCTACATGCTTCCAACAGTTCTACATTATTTTTCTTTAACGTTCTTGTCACTTGTTGGTGCATGTTATGGGATATAATATAATAACTAGAATTAGTTTGCGCATTACGTAATAGAAATGTTTGTTTTATATAATTATAATTTATAATTTTTTAATATAAATTATATTTTAAATTTATAATAAATTATTTAGATTGTAAAATAAGACTTTTTTTAACTATTTAATATTTTATAATAAAGATATAATATGATAAACTAGAAGAGAGACAATTTAGGGGGTTAAATATAAGAATAAAAATGAAGAATAGTTTAGGATATTGAGATTTTTTTTAGTTACATGGAAAATGTGAGATGCACATTCAAATGAAAAGAAGAGAGGATATTAAAAAATTGTATAATTAGAGTGTCAGAAATAATTTGCAATAGAGAGAAAGAAAGTAAAATAACGATCCGGCAAATTTAATATAAAAAACATTTAACGAGAAAAAAAGCACAGGAAGAAGAGAAAAAACTCATTATATTGAATATTAGTAAAAGAGACAAACGAAGACAGTAGATATAACACTATTATCTATTAATATTTGTGCATATAAAATCCTAGCTCATAACCATCCTATCAAAATATCGAGAAAATAAAAAAGCATCCCATCAACCATAGACCTAACCTACCACTAATGAACTCTAAGAAAATTTCAAAAATATCTTTTCAAATTGGTTGCATTTGAGACTATTTTTAACTCGATCTCATGTTTGATATAGAGAGAAAAATAAAAATAACTGAATAAATTACTATTTTAATTTTTAAATGTGTAAATATATGATAATTTAATCTTTGAAAGAATAAATTTTTTAATTTAATTCTTAAATATATTAAAAGTGCAATATATAGTTATATACTAGAAGGTTGAGTTATTTGAAGAAAAATAAGTGAAAAATTGAACGAAAATAATACTATATAGATGATTGATATGAATGAAATAGGAAAGATAAAATATAATATAATTATAAAATGATATTACTATCCTTTAAGTTATTGAAGGAATACTATATAATCAATTTTTGTGCCATTTGTTGGGGAGATTCAAGGATACACATGTGAATTATGAACCATCACATGATATTAGGCTTTAATTCTAAACTTTAATGATCAGGTTTATGAATTTTTTCCTCACTTATATGTTGCTCAACCTTTTTATTTTTAGGTTTCACCTCATACAATCCAACAACATTTAACTGATTTTATTTTGAAAAAAAAAATCATCTTTATGGATGTAACCTTGAACCAGAGAAAGACGATTCGTGTTTCACAGAAAGACAAAGCGTGCTTGCAAGAGCAGCACCGATGGAGTGGAAGAGCAGCGATGCAACACTTTCAATGACCATCGATGAAAGCCATACACCAATGCAAGTTCTTTTCTCAAAAGACTTCGGTGCTAGTGGTGTAGTGTAGTGTGTCACTGAAAAGAAAAGATAAAAAGGGTAAAAATGACTTTATGCCGAGGCATCCACAAATTTATTATCTCACCAATGGAAGAAGAGTGAAAATTTCACCGTGGGACCCACACTATTCAATTTTATATGTCTGCTCAACACACGATACCAAACGCACATTGCTTCATTCTGTCGTCCATACCCAAACACAACGTCAAAGAAAGTGAAAAAGTGAGAATAATAGCTCTTTGGAAATGCAAATTCTAATTTAGCCCGTAAAATTAGATTTGTAATTTTATTTTTTAAAAGTATAGCAACTATACACGATAAGGTACAATTGCAAAAAGTTAACAACAAACGTTGACATAAAATATAAATATACTTCCAATAAACTCTCTAGTTATGTTTTTTTAAACCAAAAGTTATGATATTTCATCTATAAATAACATGTTGGATAAAATCACAATATACATTTAAACATAATGCTAAGAGAAAATAAGTAATGCAACGATTATGCAATAACAAATTATGTATATAGTAAGTCTGATTATTTTTATAACAATTGAACTCAAAGCCTATGACGATCAAACTCCAACATTAAATTTTAAATCAAGATTTAAGCAGAAGTGAAAAGACTTCAACTTTTATAATGAGTGAAATTTAATTATAACCCACTTACAGCTGTAGAGTGTGTTTGAATTAGTATTAAAATAATGTTAAATGAAGAAATTACAGGTTTCAATATAAATATTTCAAAAGTCCATAGGCTTTGAATTCAATTGTTTCCCCCAAATACATAATACTTGGTTATTTCGGCATAACTGATTAATTAACTCATACCTCTCTCCTCCTCCAAACACAAACAAGCAGAAAAAACAATTAAGATCCGTTCGGTAGAATAAAAAAAATAAATAGAAGTTTGTATAAAATATGAATCCCATGTTATTTTACTATTCATTTTTGTTCATTTCATCCTCTCTAACTTTAGGGTGAGACACAAAGGGCAAAAGGGAATAAAAAGGCCAAAATCATTTAAAATAGAATCCTGTGAATATGTATAAACATATGTGAAACACCAACACCAACATACAAACACATATACATGTGAATATTTGTAATGTTCAAAATATAAAATATAGTATGAGTGTCATATCAGTATCAAATATTGATATGAACGCATTTCGGATACCAAAAACAATAAGAGTTTGGAATGTATGTGCTTCATAAATAAACACACAAATGCAATGAAAAAAGTAAATAATCCCAGAAGAGGGTGAGGCCTGCAGTGCTTGTTTTCTACGTTTACGAAAAGAAAAAAAGGTGAAATTGTTCTGGGGTCTGAGGTAAAGGAACAGTAAAAGCTCCAAGCATACAAGCTTCTTAGATAGGCATTGGTTTGAGACACCAAAAACTCTTTAAAAATAAAACTATTTCCTCTTTTGTTTTTTTTAGGACCCTTTCTTTCACTTTCTCTCTCCCTTTAGTTTATGGATTTCCGTAGAAGGTGTCAGAGACAAGAGCTGCCAGAGAGACAGCTTAGCTGCAGAGTGTGGCAGAGCATCAGTAGTCATCAGATCAGAGCATGCAGCAGCACTGTAATTAGAACCATTAGTTTTATCCATGTAAAGAAGATTCTGTAACCCAATGGTTCCTGAAATAAATATACCTACTCTACTCTGCATCCCCTATTATAATATTAATACTACTACTATACTATTAGCCCACAGACACGCCACTATCTCTTCTGTTAAATAATAATAATAATAATATTGTTTTTCATGATATTTTGTTGATATTTCTGTGCTCTATATTTTGATAAAATCTAGATTTTAGCTTTTAAAATTTTATATCATTCAATTCAGTTTCTATATTTACAAGAAATTTCTTTAGTCCATCTTTACATATTAGTGCGTTTTTTATTTTACTTTTTAAATGGATTAAAATGACGTTGAAAATTATTTTATTTTATTTTTAAAAAAATTATTAATATGTTTTCTCAAAACACATTGAATCATGATTGGACTCCATTTTTGTTTTTGTTTTCATTATCATTTTACAATAATGGTTACAAATTTGTTCTTGCATATTATTTTGATTTTGTTTTATTTCTTGAAAATTATTTTCATGAATTTGCAAACTAAATAAATAATGTAATCTATTTTTCATATAGGAAATGACACCAATATTATTTGTGAGAATGAGTTAAAAATAAGTTTTCGTAAAATGCAAAAGACTAAATTAAATGATATATAACTATAGGAACTAAAAATCAGATTTTATGAAAATATAAAAACCAAAAAGAAAGAATTTTTACACCATACTTTAATTATAAATTATAGTATATGATAAATTTATTATTTTTTTCATATTAATAATAATAATTTTTATTAACTAATTGTGTAATTTTTTTAGTTTGACAGTATATAACCATTAATTTTTTATATGACATTTTATATACAGGTGATGATATTTAAATACAAATACTCAATTAATACTTCTAAATTCTCTTCTTTATACATTACATCATTATCATATTTAAAATGCAGAGTGATTTTAGTTTAACTAGAAGTTTAAAGTCTTATGCATAAAATTAAATATATTGGAACAAAGCAATTTACCATCCATAATAATCTCATTAGTTTTAACAAAATTATCTCCCCTAAAAAATACTTATGATCTAAAAAAAAATAATAATCACTTATTTTTCCAATTTTTCTACCTCTCAAAGAATGTAAACACTCCAGCGATGTCTAAAAATAATTTCCTTTATATATATCCTTAGTCTTTGGTTTGCACTTCTATTTTCCTCTTCTACTTCTCTACTTACTTTGATGATGAATGGAAGGAACAGGTTCCCCTTTACCCCATCACAGTGGCAAGAGCTTGAACACCAAGCTCTCATCTACAAGTACATGGCTTCAGGCATTTCCATTCCACCTGATCTTCTCTTCACCATAAAAAGGAGCTATTTTGATTCCCCTCTGTCCTCAAGGCTTTTGCCTAACCAGCCACAGCACTGTAAGTTTTTTCCTTTTCTCTCTCTCTCTCTCTCTCTTTTTCTGTGTCACTGTGTGAGAAGTGAGAGTGCAAATCTTTGACAAAAGGGTTTTGTTTGTTTTGTTTTATCGTGACTTGTGTGCAGTTGGATGGAACTACCTTCAGATGGGTTTGGGAAGAAAAATAGACCCTGAGCCAGGTAGGTGTAGAAGAACTGATGGCAAGAAATGGAGATGCTCCAAAGAAGCATACCCAGATTCAAAGTACTGTGAGAGGCACATGCACAGAGGGAAGAATCGTTCAAGAAAGCCTGTGGAAGTTTTAAAATCAACAACAACACCATCATCATCAACAACAAACTCAAATGCTTCTTCTACACAACAAGCAATCTCATCAATCACCAAAATTAATAGCACTCTCTCACCTCTTGCATCATCTGAGACTCACCAACACCACCACTATCCTCAACACTATGGCTCCTTTCTCTATCATCATCACCCTCCTTCAAGGTCCTCTGGCATTGGCTTGTCTTTTGAAGACAACAGTGCTCCCTTGTTTCTTGACACTGGCTCATGCTCTCAGTCCAACACAGACTGCAGGTTTGTGTTGTGTTCACACTTCTTAAGCTTAAAACAATTTCTTCAAGCCTTTTTTTTTTATCATGATTAATTTTTTGTTATCATGTTATCAGTGCCAAGTATTTATCCGTTTTGCTTATGATTAATTTATTCGAAGTGTTTGTTAGTTGTACTTGATTGATTTTTTTTTTTGTCTAATAAAAAGGAGTAGGTATGTTTATGGAGAGAAAGAGGAGGTGGATGAGCATGCTTTCTTCACAGAACCTTGTGGTGTTATGAAAAGCTTCTCTGCTTCCTCTATGGATGACTCATGGCAACTCACACCATTGACTATGAGCTCCTCATCTTCATCTTCCAAGCAGAGGAGTTCCTTTGGCTTGTCCAGTGATTACTCTTGCTTGCAACTTCAGAGCCACTCAAAGCAGCAGCAGCAAGAGCATCATCAAGATCAGGGTTGCTACATGTTTGGTGCTGGTCAAGTTGTGAAAGAAGAACCTCAGAAAACGGTTCATCGCTTCTTTGATGAATGGCCACACAAAGGAAGAGAAGGCTCTTGGCTTGATTTGGATGACAAATCTTCCACAACCCAACTTTCAATTTCCATCCCCACATCTTCTCATGATTTTTCAACTTTCAGTTCCAGAACCCACCATGGTAAATTGCTAATTTAACTTCCACATTCATGACAATTACTTTGATTTTTCTGTTTCTTCCTTATTCAATGCTTTTTAATTATCTACTTAGGGATAAAACATAAACTTCGTATAACTACTTACAGATAAGAAAATAAGAGAAATAAAATTGAATCGAACTTGTCTAATAAGATGATAAATTATGTACTTTAACTTTTTTCTAGGAATCAGTAAGTGCATGTTATGTTTGTATTAAAGCTTACAAACTTAAGTTTGAGTTAAACTTAAGTTTGCAAAAGCAACCCAAGTCTTCCTTTTGCAAAACTAAGTTTCAAGTCAAAATTTTCATTTGCAAATACACTTTTGGGGCTAACCAAACATGTTACTAAAATGAGTTAATTCTCCAAAACGTTCAGCACCCAAAATTACTTTTTCAATTGATAACCAAATATGCTCTAACTCTTTCATCTAATTTTAAAATTTAAGTATTTAAGTTAATTTTCATTCCTGAAAAAGTTTAATTTATTTTTTCTTTTTAATTCTTATAGTCTTGTTAGTGATCAGTGAGAAATTTATTTAAACAAGTCCTTGGTATGATAGTAATAACTTGGCATCTTTCTATAACCTTCTTTCTGGTTCTTTCTGTTTTGCAGATGGTTGAGTGTAGGTTTCCAATAATGGGTCCTCTGTACGGAAATCAAAGGCCAAAAATGTACCTATAAGGGTGGGGTTTAAGATGCTTTGGGGTCTTATTTCCAACCACACCCTCTTCTTTTTTCTTCTGCCATAAAGGCACTTGAAAGGGATTTCTGTCTCCATGGAGAGATCTAATGTGTAATGCTATATGATGCTAATGCTTTCTTAGTTATAAGTGCTTCCTTCCAAACATAGTATAAAAAATTCTCTGTGACAAAGCCTGAACTGTTTAATATTTGAGCTAACATTCAATTGCACATCTATGTATTTTTGGTTTCATCATTTTCTGCTTTCATAGCTAGTATGAAATTGGGTGCACTATGGCCCACACCCCACAGGATTGCTTGTTTGTCACTTGTGTCCATTTTAAGTGTATTGCCCCTTTGTAATTACTAGTGATTAAAGTTAAACCAAAAGAAGTTTTTTTATTGCTAAATATTAAATATTAGTTTGTTAGTTTTTTTTTTAATAGGAAGAATCGAATTCACTATTTTTTTCTTTTTAATTTTAACAATCTAACCAACTTTATAATTTCCCAAATTTTAACAATCCAACCAACTTTATAATTTCCCAAAACGAAGCTTTCTTTTCCTTTTTTTGTCACAAAGGGAAACTTATTGATTCCTAACTAATAAGGAAGTGCATATATAATATATTTATGTAATATGGGGAAACACCGTTTGGCCATGAAAGAAACAGGGTGTGGCCAAAGTCTTTTCTTATCACTATTTCGCATTTCTATTGCATAGCCTAAGTTTGTTTTTTCCGTTACGTAGATTCTTATTGTCCCGGACTCTGGATACTATAAATTAACACATTTCAGAAACGTTGGACAACTATGCTACTATTATCAGCAGCATATGCCTGATCAGATATATGTGCTATGAGCATCATCATAATAAATAGATACGTGGAAAAATCAGAAAATGCTAGTTCTGCATAGGATTTATTTTGTTGTTGTTGTACATACTTCGAATAAATTATAAATCCGTTCTTAACATGGTGATATATATATAATTAATATTTTGGATTGTAAATTTATATCATTCTTTTACAAATGTCGATTTTATTAATTTAATGTTTTTTAGAACTAATTGGGTTCAGTGTTTTTTTAAATAAAAAAATATAAGCGACATTTATAAATTTTAAGGATCATGTTTCTACCTCTAAATTTCTTAATGACCAAGCTGAGGGATTTATTCGGAATAAGACTTTAAGTTCAATTCTTTATGTATCACAAGTGTATATGATTTTGCTTCTTCGCATTTTAATTGTGTCAATTGGATTTTTTTTTTAGGTTTTCTCCTATTATAATTAAGCCCTTTTATCCTAATTTTGTTTAATATTTAATTCATAAATTTGCACTAGATGGAAAGATATTTCTTGTTACTCATTGATGTCATAAAAATAATTTATCCACAAATAGTCAACATGATTTTGGGTCATGGTAATTTAAATAGTGTTTTTTTAGCCAGTACAACATATTTACTCATTGTTGTGATATGTCCCGTTTATCTGTCATGTCAATTAATTTTATCAAATATTACATGAAATCAAGACGAGGAGATTTGACTATAAATAGAGAATCTTAAAAAAAAACTTAACTCAATTAATCATCGCAAAATTTGAAACCTAAGAATTAAAAATCGCATAATCACAATATCTGATAGAATAAAAATACAATTTAGCCAAACTTTTATGAGTAGACATATCAACACTTTTTTTTTTTTAAAGGAGCACTTATTTAATATGTTAAAAACAAGATTTCTCCACTGTTGTTAAAGAGCGTGTGCGCTCAATTGCTCATCTAACGTTGTATGTACTAACTTTTGGGAGGTGTTTATATATATAGCTCAATTGTTTAAGAATTGTTTTTCAAATCATCCTTGAAAATTTCAAATCTTTTATTTTTAGTTCCTATTGTTAGTCCTTGTTACAAATATGTTAATTCATTGACATCGTTATGCCCCATGTCAACATAGTGTGATGTGATTGTGTCATGCCATTGAAGGTTGCCATGTCGATAAAAGTGTTAAATCACCTTTTCAACAGAGGAACTATGTGAAAACAAATTATTGAGACAAAAAAAGAAAAAAAAATTATAGGAATGAAAAATAAATGAACTAGAAGAAAAAAAATGACATTTATAGGAATGAACAAATATTTGAGTCATAGAGTAAGTGACAACCAATAAAAATATGTTTCTAACTAATGTATAAACAAGTTTGCAAATCAAAATAACATTATAAAATGTATAAACAAGATTTGCAAATCAAAATACCATCATAAAATGTAATACGACAAATTCTTTTGAAAACACGACAAATGTATAAACAAGTTTGCAAATCAAAATAACATTATAAAATGTAATGAAGAGTACAAGTTTTATAAAACTTGTTCAAACTAAAAATGTTTTCCCACATATTCAACTCCCTTTATGTTAGCACAAATATAGGACAAAAGGAAGAAAAAGTACAAACTTACAAACTTTTATGTTGGTGCATTTCATCACCTGATATGATACTATGTCCAGTCCTTAGAAACAATCAAGATTTCTACTAAACATATATTTATAGGAACCTTGTTCCTTATTGTTACAAGTATTATTTTAACTTGTTTCTTTAAACAATGATAAAGTATTCTTTCACATGCCTCTCCAAGCAGTATAATCAAGCATTCTTTAACAAGTTTCTTGAGACAACCAAATTTCACAATGATTGAAGGTAAACATGTTACTCTAAACTATCATTTGTTAAGTTCAAATACAATAAATGATAATAGGGTTATTTAATTTGTTTGTCCTTATTTTAGGTAAGTTTTTGTTTTTGATCCCGCATAAAAGTTGACCAATCATTACTCATGATAGATTTATCCGACTTGAACATATATAAAACAAAGAATACTTGTGTTTTTTAGTTTTAATAAAAAGAGTCTACTCATAATTAAATTTCATTGATCACATTGCTATGTTTATTGTTTTGATAATTTGATAATTACTTAATTTCAATTCATACTCAACCCCCCCCTCCCTTTTTTCTTTTTCTAGTTGAATAAAAAAAAGTGTACCGGTCCTGTAAATTTGATCACACTTACCACTTTAGTCAAGGAGGAAGATAAATTTTATTAGACTTATACCCATCAATTTCAAACAATCAAAATTCAAAATATCAACCCGATTTAACGAACTTGTTAATATCGTTGGACCTATAGTCAAGTTGTTTCGGACTCAAATTTGTCACACCTCATGATGTTCATATTATATAGACGTAATTATTCGAGTGATGTTATCTCATGCGATCATTGTTTTAAACAAATATTTTCTATATAATTTTTTATACAATCTCGTATTTTTATTTTATCTTGTATATTCTCAGAATAATTTGTTGGTTAATAAGTTGCAGTTTGAATCCAAACAAATAAATATACAATATGGATGGTTTATCCATTTTTTTTATATAGATATGCATTAAAAAAAACAATGTAATTTATCCTTCGTGATGTTTAAAAAAGGTTAGAGTTATTTGAAAAATAGTGAAACTGTTAAACTATTAACAGATAAAATGTAATTTATCCTAAAACAGTAATCTCATTTCTGAAATGATTTTGTATACATGTACTTCGTATTATTAAATCAAATAATTTTAAAAGTGTCATCCACAGTTAAACATGAATGAAAAGTCTAGTCAGTTCTAATATTGGCACTTAAATCCATCATCCCAGTAGCTACAAAAGCCCGTCCACGGGGAATAACAGATTCTCAGTATTTTTAGTGGATGTCCAAATTATTTGGGTAATTCTTTTTTATTTAATTTTTTTTTGCCGTATTCCGTATTACATTTTTAACTGTCGAAGCCTGAGGGGCAGATAATTTTGTTAAAATCCCCTAGTGTACTTTATGGAAATCCATTTGATCAAAGGTCACTTACTCATGAATGGGCTACGAATGACATCTTACATTTGACATAATAAAGCTTTTCTTTGTTTCTCTTCTTTTTTTCTTTTTTTTTGCCACGAACGTACATACGGATTGGCTTTTCTAAATAAAACCTTTTTTTAAAATTTTTCAAGTATATATACATAAAATTTAAATAATGTTATCACTCTTACAAAATCACTTGGCGGATATTAAAGACTAACCTGTAGGGTCAATATTGTTTCTCCTCATCATTGCCATCATCTCCATTTGTCTTATCCCCATCCCTTATTTCTCCATCACTCAACTGCATATCAGCAGAGTTTTGTCTTACTGGACTTGACTGCCTTTGTAATAATGGTTCGTCATCATCAGATTCCGATAATGCTTGCCTTCGTCGGGCTATGCTTGAGGAAGGTGCAGCCTAAACAAGAAAAATAAGCAGGAAATTATTTCATCCAACCGAAAGGTAACCAAAAAAAATTGAAGTTTCAGAGATTGAATGCAAATCAAATTGAATTATTGGATGAAACAAAGAGGAAGATGGAAATAAAATTTGTTATCGATATTATAGTGAATAACTAAAAACAGCAACACAAGTTAAAATGATTCCTACATTGTGTTAGGAGAGAGGATCAAAGCCAACCACAGATTGGCCCAAAACCTTTCCTAATGTTACATAGGAGGAAGAAAGGCCAAAAGGTCCGGTAATAGAATGGTTAATTGTAGATAGGAGGAAGTCTAAACAGAATATAGTTAGCACAGTTAGAGAGAGAAAGGATAAATAAGCCTTTCAAGGTTGATTAGGGGTATTGAGTAGTTTACATTGTTGTGACAAGGAATCAGCCTTGTGTGAAAAGAGATTGCTCCTTTGTAAACCCTTTGTAGTTCTTGTTGCAGTAATACAGAGCCTATTATCTCTGTTCTACAACTCTCTACTCTCTATTCTCTCCTACTTTCTGTTCTTCCCATCCTATTCAATAAAATTCTTTCTTTTCTTTGCCATTTCAATTCTTGATTCCTAACAATTGGTCCAACCGGCCATATCTTCGAGGGAGAGCCAGTGTTAGAGATGGAGGAAGCACAAATTTGGCTAAGAAGGTGGAGCTGCCAGCGTTCACAAGGACAGACCCAATTGGTTGGATTGTTAGGGCTGAAAAATTCTCTAAGGTACAAGAAATTCCTTCATTCCATAAGCTGCAATATGCATTCATGAGCATGGAGGGTGCTGCGACACATTGGTTCTACATTTGGAGAAAAAAAACCCCAAATTCAGATTGGGGGTCATTTTCCACAACTTTGATCAAAAGATTTGGAGATTTCTATGGTAACCCACATCAAAAAAAGGGAGATTTTTCCACAAAGTTCTTGAAAGAGAGGACCAACACTTCAAAGCTGAAACACAGGTTGCGCAAGATATTGAATGAAGTTGATTCCCGTGCCTCTCAACAAGGCAAAAATAGCATGGAGGGAAATGCATCAGAATGCAGTGATGCAAAGGCTAGTTCTTGGACAAGAAAGGTGGAACTACCCAGATTTGACAGAAGCATAGAAGGGGGAACTGATTTAAAGGGTAGCAGTTTTGATTGTGACAGTGACCCATTGCAGTTCTTGAAATCAGAAAACAGAAGCAAAGAAGGTTCGGTAATCAAGTACCACACCCTTTGTCGTGGAGAAGAAACCAAAAATGATGAAGCAAAATTGGCAAGAGAAAAAAAGATTGAAAAGGTTATGGAGGAAGAAGTCGATCCATCGATAAAGAGAGAGAAGCACAAGGAAAATAAAGTGACGAATATGAGCTGCGAAGATAATTCTTGATAAACCAATAACAGATTTGATCAAGAAGTCGAAACTGATGATGCAACCAAGCCTCATTGTTTTCAAGATTCAGATTTCCATAAAAAAGATTGTTATGATGAAACAAAAATCATTCATGAAGGTGGTTGGAACATCAATGGTGCTGGAACCTTAGAATGTCAACTTGTTAGGTGAGCCTTTAGCATTAAATTTTGTAGTGTCTATGTATGACAGCTCAAAAATGGAGCCAAGGCAGAAGGGAGGTACAGAGACAGTCATGATGATTCAAGTAATATGAAGTCCACCCTCATCCCCACCACCATCAAAGCCATCAGACTTGAGTTTGCATGAAGTGGTCAGCGGGTTCACAGTTGATCCCCCATGGAGGGACACCAAAGAGGCACATCTTGTTAGTGTAAATGATTCAGTTCTGAAGGATGAGAAAGAGGAAGGGGAAGTTTTGGAATTCTACCAAGTATGCTCAACTTTTTACATAATGGGTTAGGCCCAAATGGGTTGTAGAAATGGAATTCATAAATAAGGAGCAGAAAATTGGATAATATGCCAACCAAACTCATTCTGGGATTTAATTGGCAGATCTCAAGCCTTTGGCAGGAAAGCACCACAATGCTATCATAAAAGGCAGATGAAGATCATGGTGATGAAGATGAGGCAAGGGATCCAGCTTCCACAATTCCAACCAGAAACTTGTAGTTTAAACTGGATGGCAGGATTTATATCGCTAAACTTGGATGCAGGTGTAGCTAATGACATGATTATAGAGAAGGGGTGGAAAGAGATTGTTGCATCACCCATGGAGGTCAAGATTAATCAGAATTTGCTTTCATCCCTACCTCCACCAGAGCCACCAAACTCAACCCGCGTGCAAGGTAGTGGGTCATTCCCAGCTGAGCTACAATGAATGCAATTGTCTTCCAGCAATTGGGGAAAACTTGAGGAAGTGTCATTTCAGTGTGTAATTCCAGTTTTCAAATTCCAACCTTGAAGACAAGGTTTTTTTTTTCCTCAGCAAAAGTAAGTATATATATATATATATATATATATATATATATATATATATATATATATATATATATATATATATATATATATATATATATATATAAGTACCAGAGGTACTAAAGATACATTGTGGTTATGTAGAAAAATGGTCCCTAAAGGCAGACTTGGATCAGTCTGGAAAGGGACCAGATCTACATAGGAACATCAGAAATATACTACCTAGAGTCTATAGACCCTATCAGCTACCCTCTGCTGTTCACAAAGCCCTCTCTTAAGTTGCTCAACCATTGATTAAAATGTATTGCAAAATCTTTCTCCATAAATCTTAGCCAAGTCCAGAGTAAGAATACTGCATCATCCATCAACTTACTTCCATTGAAAGCCTCATTTGAGAACACTATCTTGTTCCTTTGCTGCCAAATAGTCCATGTTAATGCTACCCACCAACACTTCCACCTATTGATCCTAATCCCTGCATCCAGCCCATTCCCATGTTGCAGAAAATGATGTCTCGGATCTTGCGGGAAGGCACCCGAGATATTTACCCAAGACAAAGATTCCCACCATAGAGGTGCAATTTTATTACAGCTGAAGAACAGATGGCCTGCATCCTCCTCCATGTTCTTGCAGAATGGGCAAAGCAGGTCATTGACCTGTACATGTCTTCTTCGCAGGTTTACTTTGGTTGGCAGCCGGTCTCTAATTAATCTCCATGCAAAAAATGATGATTTGGTTGGGATCTTTAATTTCCATAGAGCGTCAAAAACTCCATCTAGGTTCTCATCCGTTGATTCCCCCATCAGTATATTATATGCGCTTTGTGTTGAGTATTGACCATTTGGGTCAGCTTTCCACACCCAACTATCTCCTCTATGTGGCTGTATTTGAATCCGTGCTATATCAGCCAAGAAACCTTCAGCCATGTCGACTTCATTATCAAACAAGGGTCTCCTCCATGTGAGACTCCATTCCCAGCCTGCATCTGTATGACTGCCCAGCTGCTGAATGAGGTGCTTTTGCTGACAGGAAATGCGATACAGCCTAGGATATTTTATCATTAAAGATACTTCACCAGTCCAACAATCCTCCCAGAATCTGGCTTTATCTCCACATCCTACTCTCCAAGCTGTTTCATTTTGAAAGGTAGTGCCCTGTTCCACCAAATAGAATCATTACTGCCTCTTGTTCCTTCAGCCAAGCATCTCCAGCCACCATATTTAGACTCCAGTATCCTTGTCCATAATTCCCCATGATGCTGAAAAAGATCCCATCTCCATTTACTAAGCAATGCTATGTTAAAAGTCTTGATGTCCTTGATGCCTAGGCCCCCCTTGTCTTTTGGAAGACACATTATATCCCATTTAATCCACGCAATCTTCTTATGTTTGAGTCCACCTCCCCATAGAAATCTGCATTGAATGCTAACAAGCTTATCCAACACTGAATTGGGAATCCTGAAAAATGAAAAGAAAAAGATAGGAATGGATGTTAGGACTGATTGTATAAGGGTCACTCTCCCCCCGAAAGAGATGTGTCTTTGTTTCCACTTTGCTAGCTTTCTCTCACATTTGGTAATAATAGGATCCCACAACTCACACCGCCTAGGGTTTGTCCCAATTGGTATACCCAAATAAATGAATGGTAAGGACAACAAACTGCAGTTCATGTATGTTGCAACTTCCTTCTTCCAGTGATCCGGTTTCCCAATTGCCCCAAAACAACTCTTCGCAAAATTAATTTTGAGGCTTGATACAAGTTCAAAGCTCCTCAGAATGGCTTTGGTTGCCTTAACATTTTCCATTGTTGCCTCACCGAAGAATATAGTGTCATCGGCATATTGTAAGATGTTGACTTCTACATTGTTTTTCCCCACTGAGAATCCACGGAATATATTCTTGTCAACAGCTTCTCTCATCAAACCGATTAGAGCTTCAACAACAATATTAAACAATAGGGACGCTAGTGGATCTCCTTGCCTGAGTCCTCTTTGTGGGATGAATTCAGCTGAGGGGCTTCCATTCACCAAAACTGAAACAGATGCAGATTTGAGGCATCCCTCAATCCATTGTATCCACTTAGGACAAAAGCTCAGTCTCCGTAACATGTAAAAAAAAAAATTCTAAGAGACAGAATCATAAGCCTTTTCATAATCTACTATGAACACCATGCATGGCTTTTGACATCTCTTTGCTTCCTCCACCGCTTCATTGGCTATGACTACGCTGTGCAGCAAGTGTCTGCCACCTATAAACGCAGATTGCCTTTCATCTATAATGTCTGGCATGACCTTTTTCAACCTTTTCGCTAGCAACTTGGCCACAATCTTATACATACAGCCTATAAGTGAAATAGGTTTGTACTGGTTAAGATTCTGTGGGTTAGCCACCTTAGGGATTAAGGCAATGAAAGATGCATTGAAAACCCTTTGGGAAGATACCGTTGACATAAAATTCATCCAAGAAACGAGTAACATCAGGTTTTAAAAACTGCCAAAACTCCTTGATGAACTTGAAATTTTGTCCATCAGAGCCTGGGCTTTTCTCGCTTCCACAGTCCCATATAGCCCTCCTTATTTCATCCTCTTGGAATCGCCCCACTAACATGTCGTTTTGTTGCTATGGAATCCGACTCCATCCAGGTCTGGTCTGCAATGCTCTAGTTCTTGAAATCTTTGCAAGAAAAACACCCGAACTGCCTCTTTGACTCTTGTCAGTTCCTCTACCCAGGCACCATCAATCATCATTCCTTTAACTGCATTATTTCTATGGTTCAAACTCATCAGCAAATGGAAATAATGTTAATTGCAGTCCCCTTCTCTAATCCATCTTGATCTGGCCTTCTGTCTTAATACCGACTCATGTGATTGGGCAGCTAACCACAAATCTTCCTGTAATCTTTTCCGAGTCATCAGTTCTTGGGGGGATAGGTGTCTATCACTTGTAAGTTCTTCCAGTTTGTTTAAATCATCCTCAATGTTTTGAAACTTCTTGAGTGTGTCACCAAATTGTTCCTTATTCCATATCTTCAGCCTCTCTTTGAGACATTTTATCTTCTCTTTGAGTACATATCCCCCCATCCCCTCTGGTGATTGCTTGTCCAGCATTCCTGAACATTTTCCTTGAATGACTTGTCCTTAATCCAGCAATCAAGGATCCTGAAAGGTTTGGGTCCCTAGTCAACATGTTTAGATCCGAGTAGAATGGGGCAGTGGTCCGAGAAGTTCCTCTGCAGAGTGAATTGTGTGCTTCCAGGCCATTTAGTGAGCCAAGTAAATTTTCTCCCCACACATGGTATCTCTTCTACTTCCAAATCCGCAATCCAATTGAAGTCGCTGACATTCTTATCAATCACCCCCCTCTGACAAACACCTATTTATGATGGGTTTCTAATACTGTTGAAATCTCCCAATATGCATCAGAGCCCTCTATGACTTAAGTTTTTCAGCTGTCTAATAGAATCCCATAAAAGTCTCTTGTTGGTGATGTCACATGGTGAATAAATGTTGAGTATGTGAACTTTCTGAGCCTCCTGTATCCACACCCCTTCCAACAATATAAAACCCCTACCACTAACCCTCCTTTCCATTTTGAATGCTTTCTCGCTCCATAGACATAGGAGTCCCCCTGCTGTATTTGATGCAAGGTACATTTCCCAGCTGACTTCTGGGTCCCCCCAAAGTGCTTGGCATATTGCCTTCTCAATTTGTTCCTTCTTAATCTTCTGTATACATAGCAGATCTATTTGGTGTTTCTTAATCATTCTCCTAATTGTTGTCCATTTCACCCCCTCCCTAACCCTCTCACATTGTAAGACAGAATATTCATGGGATAATATTCCTATTTCCCAATCTCTCTGCCTCTGTCCTGTCTCTTTTCTCCATGACCCTTATTCTGTCAATAACTTCGTCGTGCTCTGCCCCAGTTGTGACCCCCAATTCTTTTGCCATGTTCCATTGATATGTTGCCTCTTTGTGCTGGTCTATGTTGACTCCATTACTGGTTGATGTTGCCTCCCCATTTTCAATTTGCTTTTCATTTTGCACTGTTGCTGCTTCTGCGAAAGTGTTATTGTCATTGTTGTCTATTATTTCTTTCTCCAGGTCCTCATAGTGTGTTGTTGGTTGTTTAAGCTTTGTGATGAAGTTACACCAGGCCTCATGTCGTGTGCACAAACCTGGGCCACCTCCTTTTTGCACCCCCTGCTTCTCGAATACACCAGCCAAGCACCTGTTTTTTTCTTTTTATTACTTAATGGGCTGGGCCCAATCTGTTTTGGTGTTTCAGCACTGGTACTATTAGTAATGCCCACTAAATTTGGGAAACCCCCTCTGTCCACAGCTGGGTCACGTGCTTGGTTTACTCTTACCATGTTTGACTCTGCCATGTCATCATCTTCAACACTTCCTTTTTTATGAAAGGTTTGTGCCGTTAAGGTCATTTCTTCGAGCCAGTCGCCTAGCTTGTTCTGGGCCCTGCATGGTCCATCATCATGAGAGCTATTCTCTGCCACCACCATGGACCGCGCGGCTTGTTCTACCCCATATCCATGCAAGTACTCTGACCCGCGTGCTTGCTGAGTGTGGCACTATGCCCACTGTTTGCGGTCACTACCCAGTGGTTTCTCGCTATCATTTGGACCGATGGGTAGCGGCATGTACCCCTGGGTCGAGAGGCCACCATTCGAGTTGCCGGTAGGCCTCCTCGGCGTGGCTTCCTTTCCCGACGCGTCGTACACCTTCAATGCCGGAGTTCCGATGTCGCTGCCATCGGAGTCAATTTCCTCCGAAGACCCAAGGCCACTCCCGAATCTGCAATTGTATTTGACAGCGCTGTTTCCATTTTCTTCAACTATGTGGACTTTGAATAGCTCCCTGCCGATGTGCACGTTCACTGTACGTTGGATTATGGGCCTCCACGGGGTTCTGATGAGTACCCTTTCCCTATCCAACCTCCGAAGCTCTTCAACATCATCGTCCACCTCCACCAAGTCCCCAATCGTTGCCACAATCTTCTGGATTTGCTCCAAGGTTGATTGTTAGGAGGGGTGTATTGTTAGGATATAAGGAGAATGAAAAGTTAGTTAAGATAGTTAGTTTGTTAATGAGTTAGTTAGTTAGTTGGAGGATTTTATTAGATATAAATAGGGGAAGAAGGATAGGAGAGAAGGAGATCTGTTCATTTGTAGATTGAGCATTAGCTCTTTGTGAAAGGAGAAATCCTTTGTGAAGGAGAAACCCTTGGAGGAGAGTTTTCTCTCCTATTTTCTATTCTTTTCTTACTAGTCAATAAAATCCTTTCTTTTCTTTCTCATTTCAATTCTTGGTTCCTAACAATTTCACATTGTTATTGGATTCTACTGTCATGAGCTTTCAATAAATTGGTTTAACCAACAACCAACTCACTTGATAATGCTACAGTTAGACATTTACCCCAAATTCAAACAGATGTTCTATAACCAATTAGTCCATCGCAAGATGGAGAAAAATAAGTTTTCAAAATTCATAATTCCAATTAAATAATAACTTACTGTTTCCTCATCTGCATCAGAATCTTCAAGCCCAGCCGCTGCAAGAAGACCCTGAGCATTTTCCTCAGCATCATCATTCATCTGAGTTTGGGGCTCCTCTCTGTAGTTTATATCAGCTTCTTCATCCTCCATTCCCTGTTCATCCATCAAATCATCTTCTGGTTCCTCTGCGTCATAGCGCAATTTAGAGTGCTTATCCTTTTTTCTCCGTTTTCCACCTTTTTTTCTCTTCTTCTCACCAGTCCCTCCCTCTTCATCGTCTGATCTTTCTCTCCGTTTTGAATGACTGCTGCTCTTCCATTGCTCCTAGAAATGCAAATTGGAAGTTTAGGGTAGGGGGCATTTGACATGTAGAACATTTTTTATTTGAAAAAAATATTTCAGAAGAATCATGTTTCTAGGCAATCTTACAGATGTATTTTGTATGCTTAAAAGATTCCTGGCAAATGTTATCATGAATATGGCTTAAACTTTCCTACCTTCATGAGAAACTTGGATTCTCACCCCTTCCCATGGGAATGTTTTGTTGGAAAGTGGAAACATATGATTAAAAGAAAAATCCTGGAAATGCTTTTTAAATAATTCATTCCTAGTAAACTTAAAAATAAATCCCCTTACACTACCTTTAGAGTTTCTGAAGCACGTTCTTATTTTTGGCTAAATCTTACCTTAGTCACCTAACACCTTTACTACCATGAAGTCATGATGGCATTCACAAAGGCCCATTCAAATACAATAAAAATTCCATTTGGAACGGTAAATTCATCTACAAGCACAGCACTGTAAATATGTAAATGTAATGTTAACACAGCAGTAGAATTGAATTCAGGCTATTGTTTT
This sequence comes from Glycine max, assembly GCF_000004515.6. Taxonomy (NCBI): domain Eukaryota; kingdom Viridiplantae; phylum Streptophyta; class Magnoliopsida; order Fabales; family Fabaceae; genus Glycine; species Glycine max. Next base: position 16,756,588 of record NC_038251.2, on the reverse strand, counting down.
CAGCCAAGAGTAAGGATACTAAATTGCAATTCAAATCATGAATCATTATGCTGATTTTTTAATGATGAATTGAAAATTGTATTGAATTATAAGATTCAGAGACACAATGAATAACTTGTTTGAAATGATTTACGGTACTAATGTCACAACAAAATCAAGTGTCATAAATGAGTGTAAAACCTCAATTTCAGAAGTATGAAAACAATAGAAAGGAACAGCTAAATAGAGTGCATAGAATGAGTGAGTGACAATATGAAACCCCTGTTTCAGAATAATGAAATCAGATAGGATGCATTCGATGGTGCTTCTTGGGTTCCTTCTTAGTATTTAACAATTTAAACTTATTTGACTTTTCAATTTCTTAGATGAGAAATGGAGAAGTAAAAAAAAATAAAAATATTGAATCGCTAAATCATGTAATTCACATCAATGACATGGAATCACATCGATTCATCATTGTATATCACGATTTAAAACCATTTGCAATTCATCAAATATGAAAAAAAAAGGTTAGCCGAAATATATGGATGCCTAAGACTCTAAACTATGGCCACAGGCATGAAATAAACCTTCAATAAAAAGACAAGCAATTGGGAAATTTAGAGTCTATTTCTGTTTGTTTGATATTATTTTACAAAAATAAAAAGCATTTTGTTTACAAAAAATTACTTTCAGTTATTGAGTTGCTTGGATAAGAAAAAGATTTAAAAATAAAAAAATCAGACTATAAAAAAAAAAATCTGTTTTCTGCTCTTAGAAGCTGTTAAGAAAGACTTTTCAAAATAATCTACTTTGATAGATGAGGGAGAAAGTAGTTAGCAAGACAGACCAGTTTTTTAGATGAAATATCCTTATTGAATTTTCAAAATAAAAACAAGTATTATTGACCTTTCTTGAGAAATGATTTGTGAGGTCCTTTATTGTAATTTTCAAAGGAAAAAAAGTATTTTCTGTTACATTTAAAAATCTCAAACCACTTTTAAAATTAAAAGAGCTTTTTATAATTTTAACCAAATACAAAATCGCTTCTACTTTGCATAAAATCTCTAGAAAAATACTTTTCTACACAATCTTAAAATCACCTTTTAGGCACATAGTTTAGTTACCACAAGAACTATCAGTTTGACTCTTATGACTTCTTTTTACTCTGCTTGTAACTGGTGATTAACCAGTTTCCGTACCAGAATTTTTTTTAAAGAGAGAACACTTTTGTAAAATAAGAGATTTTTCATCTCTTTCTCTTTGTAATCCAAATAGTAGAAAAGTAAAAGAAAAATTCTTAACCAAGACCAATCCTGCAAGGGCAAAGCAAAAAACATATCCTAGCCGTAAGTAGCTTTCTTCTCTTGAAAGAATACCTAGGAATCCTTACCTTAACACGCCTAAAATGTTCCTCCTGTTTTTGCACACGCTTTAGCTCGTCTTCTTGTTTTCTCCTTTCCATCTATTTCAAATTAAAATGAAAGGAAAGTAATTTATATAGAGAAAACATGCACATCTCAACCAGCAGGCATGTAGTAGATACTGAGCAATTAAAAACAGCACACCTGAAATTTCCTTTGCTCTTCAGCCTTTCGCCGGGCTTCCTCAGCCAATGCAACCTGACGAGCAAGTTCTTGTCTTTGCCGTACTTGCTGCTCTTCATGCTCAGCTGCTTCAAGATGAACTTTTGCAGCCGAAAGTAAGTGGTTGCAGTATCCAACATGTGTGTCAATTTTCTTCTCATCAAACCCGTGAATATGTAGATTGGAAGCAGCAGACAACTGACTAAATACACGAACAGCATTTTGAAGCTCAGCAACAGTTGCTCTTACCTAACATTAAGAAGCCAATATCAATCACAATGCAAAGCATCAAACTAGACCCTGCTTTAGTGTGATTATCTATCAAGAATAAAAGGTTAGTAAGGGAATCACTTGGAATAAAATCTCTAAAAAGGAGAACCGTCCAGCAGAAAACAAACCCCAATTACTTGACAGCTTAAGCTATCCTTGCACAAAAGCTAGACCTCTCTTAAAAGTTAGACCCTGATGAACTCAAATTATTACCTTGATCCATAAACTAATATTATTTAAAGGACAATGTTAACTAGTGTCCTTGGTATATTGGTTAACAAAAGTAAAGGTGTTAAGTGGAAAGAAAAACTTTTATTACATTGAAAACACGTAATGTTTCTTCACTATGTACTTTTACGGCACTCGTTAGTATCCCTTACTAAGAGAACATGTCCTAGAATAAAAAAGTTAAGATATCAATAACAAACATTCAACATTCCAACTCCATAGCAAAGCAAATTAAAGTAATAAAGTGAAGATATCACTCAATACTTGACCCAATTATATTATACTAAGCATTTAAAATAGCAATAACAGATATTTAGTAGTTTACCGAAACAGAACAAAATAATAGTGAAAACAGAATTATCTTCACATACTCTAATTATAAATATAAAAAAAAAGTTCATAAACCCAATATATATTGAACATAGGCAATCCAACTGAAGTACCCAACAAAAATCAGCTAAAATTTTACAGAGGCCAAATTCAGGTTAAATCCAGACTTATAAATTCAGCTAATAAAATCTAGAGTATAATTAAAATGACACAAGTACCATACGACATGGATAAGGGAAATTCTAAAAAATTCAAGGCACAATACAAGCTAGACATGTTAACATGGCTTTAAAAAGAAAACATAATTTACGACCTGGATATTTATAGAGACATTGATCATACATCATTAATACACAACCACATCAGTGGATAATAATAGCAATTTATTAAAAGGAAAAACTGTTGATCATAACAAAAAACCATTTATGAACATATTAAGAGAACCATGCTATAGTTGAAGTTGAAGGTGAAAGTAGACATCCTACTGCCATTTATGACCATCTTTAATAATAAATCTCAACAAATCTAGTAAGATATATTCATCGAATAAAAAAGAAACCTCATCTGCAGTCCTCTTTGCTTTTTGTAGTGTTGATGCTGAAAACTTTTGCATTGCAACCCCTGCATCAAACCTTAAGGTATAGTTTGAGGGTGCCAAATGTATGGCCCTCAGTAGAGTTTTTATACAGTCTTGCCACTGTTCAGCCTCGTAATGTGTACGAGCTAAATATAGAAGTATTTGAGAGTCTGTGTTATGATAAAACTTCCGCAAGCAGTTTTGATACTGCATAATAAGAAAGGTCATCAGCATATGATTGTGGTAATATAGACTTGAGTAGGAACTCAAAAGCAAATAAGGGATGCAATGTAAAAATAGCATAAGCTCACCATTTTCACAGCCAAAGTAAAATTCCCCTGAGCAAAATAAACATGTGCCAGATTTATCCAAACATCAGGCATCTGGACAAAAACACTACCACTGGCAGCTTCTTGAACCTATCAAAATTAATAAAAGTAAGGAATTCCAATGGATAAAAGTTTAAGCCCACTGCATTCCAAAGTTAAGCTGACATGTGACAGTAACCTGTGTAAAGATATCCTTTGACACATCAAAATGGCCCTTTTCTGCTAAGACTACCGCAGCACCATTGGCAGCATATAAATTAGAAGAATGCTGAATCAGAACCTACAGATGTTTGAAAATAAAAGGGATACATATCAAATAATATAATCCCATTATTAGGACAATATTTTAATTATGCAAGTAAAGAATAGGAAAAAGCACAGACAATGCACAACTCTGCAGCTGAAATTTAGTTACAATTATGAAGAATGGAGGCAGCATGGATTAAACTCCTGACCACCTATTCATAGAAGCTATAATACCATATCAAGGACCAAGTCAACCTGGTGCTTAAGCTGTTCCCAAATGACTTTAGTTGATTTTATTTCTAATTTTCAAGTGAATGAAATGCTATGATTAATGGAGATATTGTAAGCAGATATATAACTACAGACCAAGAGTTGAGAAGTAACAACAAAAATGCAAAAATAGCTTTCATTCTCATAGACAGAAAGAAAGATGAAAAGACCTACTCTGGTACAAAGTTCTTTGGCCTTTTCCAAATGAGTAGCTTCTAGCTTTGGATTTCTCTTCTCATTGCGAACTGCTGCAAAGTAATTCCAGTTTCCCTATTCAATTCACAGCCAGGGTATCAAATGAATTATCAAAGTAATGCAATTAAGAGGACATTATCACTATGAAGCTACAGGTGGGATGAACACTAGTAGAATAGCAACAGGCGATGTTCTTTCCATTGATATTATAAAAATTGCTGCAGGAACAGGATTACAGGTGTTTTGGGAGCAAAAATAATAAAGTGAATTATGCACTAAAGAGCAGACATACCAGAGAAAGAGTAGCATATGAGTCCTTGCCATCAGTTGCATCACTAGCTGTGCGGAGAGTTTCTTTTGCCTTTACCCAATCATCATTTTTCAACTCCAACTCACCAAGCATAGATAATGCATTGGGACACTTGTTATTCACCTTCAAGGCATCATTAACCTACAGAAAGGAGTGTCAAATAGTAAATCTATATAATATATAATTTATAAATAAGAAAAGCAAGAAGGCCATAGGGATAACAGTAACCAGTTCAATGCTTAACAGAATGTTGTTCCGAGCTTTTGCAATTGCAGCTAGCCTCAGATATGCATCAATATAGTCTGGATACTGGAGAGAAAAGATAATAAAATTGAAAGAAATATATAAGCCAAATGTTAATCACGTCCTATGTAATAAAATAGTCATCAAATAAAGTTATCCAGTTAAACTTTTGCACAATAGAAGCACTCTGTAATTGAGCTATACATCATAATCATGGTGTACTGCAACAATAAAGGCATTACCAGATTTTTTCAGTGTGAGTAAGAAATAACAAACATTATTTATTCAAAAAGGAAAAATTCAATTCAAGTTAGCATGGAAGCAAAAGCAAAGAAGCTAGCTGCAAATCTGATTGAGGATGATGGAGGGAAATATATATAAATTAATATTTGATGATGGTTGACCAAAAAATAAAAAAGCAATGTTTTGAGACAAATAAAATTTTAATTCAGTTATTTGCAGCCCTAATAATGATTTAAGATTTCTGTTCAATCCCAAAACAAAATTAAGTGAAAAGTACCATAAGCACTATGCACATGGGGAGGTCACTGAATGGTTTCGAACACCCTTACCATGTTACAATTGTTAAATGACATTAGATTGCTTTATTACACATTCAACATTTTTAACTGAAATAAATTCTCAAACATTGGTTAAAATTGTTGTTGTGAAGTTACCAATATATCATAAGCAAGACTGTGGAGACACATTGGTTAATCTTGTGAGTCTATTCATTCATACATAATTACATATACATCTTGATGCACAAGATGCTACACTCATATACATACCTTGAACAAGATAAGGCGATAGAATATGCTTGCAGTTCCAGAATCATATAACTGCTCAAGTAACCTAGCCAAGTTAAATAGTACAGTGACTTTATCCCAAGGTACTTCCACATGGTGACCATTGCTTTCAAGGTCATGAAATAATTGCATGTCCTTGAATTGAAGAGTAGAAGTAGCAGCATCAATGGAAGACTTATTTTCCTCATTGATGAAAGATAGCCAAACACCATCACCTAGTGCCTCCTTAAATGTTTGTCGAGCAAGCTAAAAATTTGAAGAAAATAGAGCTTAGCAGTAAGTGTGCAGGGGAAGGAGCCATAACATGAGCTTTGCTTCATTTTAAACAGGAGTACAAACCTCAAATTCCCCCCTTTCAAACTGAAGCACGCCAATATTATTGAGTAATTCAATTGGTACTTCTTGACCTCCCTTCTTAAATAGAGTATGAGCCTGCACCAGATTACAATATCTAGATTATAACAGATTATGGAACTTCAAAAATGAAGTCTTTCATTAAATTTCACAAAGATAACATTTCCAAACCACAAAAGAACAGCATAAGATAAGCTCTTAGTCCCTTACAGTTTTGAATGCATCCAGTGCAGCTCCTGTGTCAGAAAGAATTAACAATTCTCCCAGCTCAAGAAACGCCTGTAATACAGCGAAAAAATTTATCAGAGTCTATCCTAGATCAATTAATGGGCCACCCACCATATTATCCATGCACCAAGCCCAAAAGTGTTGAGCATGAGGGAGTGTGTTGGAAAAACCCAAGTCCCACATTGGCTAGCGATAAGGCCAATATAGAGTATATAAAGCAATGTTGGACAAATCTTGTATACTATAAAAAGGTTCAGTTTGACCAAGCAAGTCAGCAACTGAATCAGTGGATTCAGTTTTTATTAACTAATAAATCTTCCCAAAAATCCAAACAAATCATCCGAAGAATCCTAACAATTAATCCCTAGCAAACTTCTGCAAAAATATATCTATTTTCATAAAGAAAAATAAAATTTTAAAACTCACTAACTCAAATAAAGGCATAATAAATACCAGCTTGAAACCTAATAACAGTTTTCATTGTAAAACAAGGATTTAATAAGCAATCAAACAAGTGTTGCAAGACATGATACAATACATGGAATACTATTATCAATAATCCAAAATATATCTTTGCAAAGGGTGTTGTTCAATAAATTTAAAAATAAAAAGTACCAGAAGCCTTCACCTGGGCATCACGGGGATCAATCTTTGTGGCTTTCCTAATAAAGTCCTGGCCCTTGTCAGTTTGACCAAGTTGAACATATATATGCCCAAGTGCCTATAAGGAAAGAATATATTAATACAACAATAGGGGAGAAGGAAGAAATAACATCTAGTAACAGAAAAAAGCAGAGATAATCCAGTTGTTCTAAAAGCTTTTGCTTCATACACAAACTTAATCAACAATTTCCTTTACTAAGACATCTGTAATCAAATCTACAATATTTTGTACATTGGCTACCCTAAATTTTGGTGTTTTTCGGTAATTTTCGTTAAAAATTTGGGGAAATAAAAAAACAAAATTTCTGTTAAAAAATTTCAATTAAGGAATAATTAACAACCTAACTGGTTAATGATGTTCAAAGAATGATTAATAAGTACATGAGTAACCATTTATTCCTGGTCCTGGTGTAAGAATGTTAAGTATTTACAGTTAGAAACAGATCACTCCTCCTCAACTAATAACCATGAATTCCTTTTTATAATTTTTCCCAAACAAATTTGAAGGAATCAATTAGTGTTGGGCCTGTTAGCACACATAAATATATAGATGATCGTGAAATTTGTAGTCACTGAAGTTGAACAATGCATGATTTGAAAGATTGTTCTACATGTTATGGAATCTAAATTCTAAATCAATTTCTCCAAACAGAAAGGTATGTTCTAAACTGATATTTTCCAATCTTGCACCTTACATTATGGCATACTTAGGTAGTTAAATGACTCTTTCATTGCCATAAAAGCATTCAGACCCTAAAAGGATGATTGATATAAATAAGGGGAAAAATCAAGATTCTTATGATTTTAAGCACTTACTTTCAATGTCTCACAATTATCTGGGTACACTTCCAAGACCTTTTCAAAGTTTGAGAGTGCACTTTTAAAATCTCCCAACTTTATCTGCACTTGTCCCAAACCTGGAAACATTTTAAAAATTGAAACAGTGAATTAGGTGAGCAAAATGTCTTTAAGAGTGTGTTTGAAACAATGTTGTCAAAATCAAGTTTCACATGGGATTGGGATGGAGGTGAAAGATAGTACATTGTAGGAATCTAACAAAAATCGATTCAACTAAAAATGCAAAATTATACTTAAAACATATACAAATTCTTAGAAAATAACAGATAATGAAAATAGCCTCTAAATCCCGTCAGTAAACAAAAGTGGAAAAATCATAAGCATAACATCCAATACTACTCATAAGTCATAATTATTCGCATCAGGTCTTCAAAAGTCATAACACAACTAAAACACAGTAGAAAATAGTCCAATAGAATCAAGAATAATATATTTATTCACATGCTACATTTTCATATTACTGAAACATGGCCATAGACCTAATCATATCACAAAACCAATAACCAAAACATGATTGCATGTTTAATTAACACATTAAACATCAGCTATTACTGTGTCAAAATAGGCAGGTATAGCATCTGCTGTTACATAGAAGCAATGAAGATTTTTACAGCAATAGTTTCATAGCTAATAAAACACTAATCCTTTTGCACGTATATAACAAAGTTGCAGAAATGGTAAAGAGTTTCAGATATTATGTAGCAACTGACCATAATAAGGAAACACAAATTCATGGGGTTTGTTTACTTCCTTGACAGATGCCATGTAATACACCCCAGCTTTGTCATAGTCTCCCTATGATGAGGATAAAAAAATAGTGCCATCAGCAATATTACAGCTTGAAAGCTGGAATTGGAATGCCAAGAAAAAAAACAAGTGACTTATGAACATTTTCAGAATCATCCTTAGAACACTAGATATTCAAGAGGATTGTAGAAAACACAAGCAAGAAAAGATAAGTAATTGTTTGAAAAGGAAAAGAATATATGAATCTATAGCAATTTATTAGTTATTTAAAGTAAGTAAATAAATCCATAAAATTAGAGAATTCCATTGAAATATGGGATAGACAATGAAGATATATAAATCAATTTGACCAATGTGCTAAACAATATCTTGCTGCTAGGGCATTTTATGTTCCAGTAGGATCATCATAACACTTATTGGGAAAAACCCAAATCTTATATCGGCTAGAGATAGTGTCAAGATAGAGTATATAAGTGAGGAGCAACCCTCACCCTATGAGCTAGCTTTTCGAGTTAAGCCCAAACCCACATTCAAAGATGGTATCAGAGCCTATCCTAGATCAACTAATGGGCCACCCACCATATTATCCACGCACCAAGCCCAAAAGTGTTGGGCGTGAGGGGGTGTATTAGAAAAAATCCAAGTCTCATATCGGCTAGAGATAGTGTGAAGACAGAGTATATAAGTGAAGGGCAGCCCTCATCCTATGAGTTAACTTTTGGGGTCGAGTTAGGCCTAAACCCACATTCTAAGAACATTGATGCATCTATTTTGCAAAAGAGCATAATAAAAGTTCAATGGAAGGTGGATGCTATTAAATGTCTATCACACTAGATACGGAGAGACTTTTTATGGATGTCACAACATTGGCAGATAAGTGAACAAAGTACATAAGATTTTGAATAGAAATCAATAGGCAAAAGAGATTCTTTTAGCTACCAGTTCTTATTTGTGATGCTTATTATCCTTGAAGACTGACAATGGTCTGCTTCCATACTAAGTTATTTCTCAAGGATTGGTGAATGGTCATGCTATGGATAGAATACTAGAATATGTAGAATGGAAGAAGGTTTAAATTCGTAATATTATTGAATTAAAAGATAACCAAAGAAATTACAATTTCTCCTACACTACCAGAGCCAAGGCTCCCCTTAGAGAGCACTCAGCCAAACAACCATAATACTCCTCAACATGATTCCCACCTAGACCCTACTCCCCCCTATGTCCGACCAAACTAACTCAGCTACATCAGCAAATCCACATGATAGAAAGCATTTCCTCACTGCCTAGTCCCCCTTCTAGAATTCTAGAATATACCTTCCATATGGGTTGGCTTACGTGGACCTGAGCCTAAAAGTTGATCCCCAACAAAACCCTTTACATCATCCAGCCTAAGGCTTATATCAAGTACAGACCAATAGTGTTATGAGTGAAAATATACATGCACATAGAACTGATAGAAGACTAGAGCATCACGTCATCTTGGAACTCAAACATCCCTTCAACCTCTGATAGAGTTCAACCAACCACACATACCCAGTAAACTTTCAGAACAATGTTGTCAATGGAAAATGTAAAAACAAGCTTCCAACCTTGCTATGGTATGAGCGTGCTAAATTGTAGTAAGAGTGAGACTTTGTTGGGCCATGATTAGTAACGGCCAATGCAGTTTCAGTCAGTTGCTCTACTAAAAAATGTTGTCCAGTGAAGAAGAAATGATTTGCAAGATAATTCAGAGCCATTGCACAGTATGGGTATATCTCAAATGCCCTCTGCATTTTTACCATTCCCGTCCTGATTCCAGTAGCTGAAAGATGTTATACAGTATCAGAATTAGTCCACTAGATGAGAAGCTAATAGTAATTAATATGTATGAAGTGCATAAAAAAATAATAAAGGAAGAAAAAGAAAACCTTCATTAGTACGCAAATCCATTATTGCAAGGGCAATGAGAGACTCAACATTTTCTGGATCTAGCTGAAAAGAATAAAATCATGAAGCATCAGACATCAGAGCCAGCAAAATATCTCAATGGTTGAACCAGTAGTTATTAAGAGATCCACTTGCCTGTAAAACACGCTCAAATGCCTGTTGAGCTTTCTCAAATTGACCTAATTTGTAGCGACATAGACCTATGCCAAGTCTCACAGCTGCTGGGCAATTGGGATACACTTGCAATACTCTCTTCAGGTTTGCAAATCAAAAACAAAGGTGGTATTAAGATTTGTTCAAGGCATGGCAGAACTGTCACAATTTAAGTAATGAGCCAGGCATAATAACAATTTTAGGTTTCTATAACCTTTATTGCTTTCACAAGTTCTATATTTTTACATAGCTTGAAGAATCAGCTGTCAAAATAAAATATTTACCCACTAAATTTAATATCATCCATATAATCTGTTGGCATTATATCTTAAATGCGACAAGTTGCAACGATCACAAGATTAATCCCCAATCCATTCGAATTTGGGCATGAATGTCGTTCAAATTATATGTTGAGAGAATGATTTCAGGGAAATGAAATCCTATCAAAGTGTGTGCAACACTGATCTAGTTTCAAATGGTTATCATTTGAACTTGAATAAATAAAAAAGGAGTTTTGAATATTATTTTTCTGAATAACAATTGTACAAAGGAAGTTACATTGTATTGACATAAACTAAGAATTATAACTATTTGTACACAATAGAGCTAAATTTTACTAAGAAAATCTGCCCTAATAAAAGGAAATAAAGAAACAAATTTGTTACACTTACAAAGGAAAGGAAAATAAAAGGAATAATCTGTTCTAAAATAGTACAATCTATAGTAATAGTCTAGCATTTTTATGTAAATCCTCAATGACAATATGGATATGTGAATGCATATAGATAACTTTGGACATATGTGAACCGTCAATCATCCATCACTTCTCACCAGCAAAGAATATGGCTATACTACCAACCTTATACAACTCAAGTGAATCAGAAAATCGGCCGCGGTTGAACTCAACACATGCCTGTAAATATTTAGTAAGGATATTATGAGAAATGCAGTACATATATGATGAAAATGAAACTAAATGACACCTCAAACTGGCTCCAGATTTTAGTATTCACATTCTGGAAACAAACAGAATAACAGATAAACAGTAGATGAAAACATGTGCTTTTCAAAATGAGTAAAAATGCAGCAGATGTAGATTCCTAGCATATAGTGACCAACAAACAGAGATATTTACTCAATAGTTTGCATCACTGTAATAAGAATACGAAAATGCATTGAGATTTGACACAACCCAGCACAATTGACCCTAAAATTAGAATTATTGGGCAAATTACCAACAAGAATTATTAGAAAATATATTTCCTGTTCATTCATGAGTAAACATTTTACACTTATTCCAAGATTCCTGCTCTTTGTAATTTTACCAGAAACAATTGCTACCCTGATGAATTGCAATTATGTCGGAGGAAAAAGAAAAGACAGAACTACGAGAAATTCAAAATTGCATCAGCTCAAACAAGCCCTCCCCCCCCCTAGAGAAATTATGGAAAGCCATAAATAAAGACAAATCTCATAACCACTACATTATGATAAAAACGAAAGAATAAAAAGTTCTACCAAGATGAAGACAAGGATGAAAATTGGAAAATTAACTATGGAAAAAGGAAAAAAAAATAGGTCAAAAGATCTTTACAACCACACTCTGTATGTTCGTCAAAAAATCTCTCAGAAACTTAACCCTGTAAGGGTGTGTTTGGGAGTTGGTTTAGTTAGTTTTGACTATCTTGGGTTAGATCTAACTATAAATATCCCCTACACCACAATTGTTATTTCGTTCATTGAATAATAGGAAATCACTCAATTCATTTCTCACAAAATCTCTAACCTGAATAACTCCTTATTCCATCAAATGCCTCCTAACATTGATAAGTGCAAAGAATGTTCAATGCATCAAGTCAAAATCTACTAGTCCCAAAAACATTAAAAAATAATAAAAAATTAAAGTCTATCGGGCTACATCACAACTGATGGATGTTCTATGATTACTTCAACAATAAAAGTAATCTATCCTTCTAAACATGGTTAACGAAAAAAGAGTGAACACTCTTCAAGCAATCAACTCATGGCAATTGGGAATAATAGTTTAATGTCAATTTCTAATGGGCAAGTTCCAAAGATGTCATTGGCACTTGGGAGATTAAACAAAGGAATAAAAAGCGAAAATCCTTTGGCATTTGATTTCTTTTCATCTCAAATTGACCCACTCCTTGTCGCAGATCACCCTGACGTATATAAAGAGATTATAACATGCATTCAATGTTGAGTCTGTTTAATCACAGAACTTTTTTGTTCAAATAAAAAATAGTTGATTGAAGAGAAACCAACTTGTAACCATCTCACAACTCTTAAAATTATGTGTTGAAATCACAAATGCTGAAATCTTTTATGAGAAAACATAAACTTAATATATCTACTGTAAAACCTGGCCCAAAAGAGCAGGAACATTATCATGGTCTCCATCTAACACAATCTTAAATGCAGCAGACGCCTGTTCTACTTCACCCTTTGCTAGCAAAAGCTGACCTGTAAGAAGTAACCACACATTAATTTTTTTAAGTATCTTCAATGAATGATGCATTCTTCTGATGACATACGACAAACATGAGGTTTAGAAATCTAGCTAATAGTAACTTGTAAGATATTATCAAGATATAAGGTAATAACTATACCATCATGCACAAATACAACATGTTAGATTACATTTATCTTTAGATTATATTGTATGTATTATTACATAGAAACTTATGATTCTGATTGATATGTAATTATCTAATAATCAGTAATTGATTAATATGTAATCAACATTGATCCTATTTGCTCATTATAAATAAAGAAGAGATGTGGTCATCTAAGGCACACAATATTACACAGTGCACAATGTTATATGGTATCAGGGCAGAGGTTCTTCTTGAGAGAGGAATTATGAGAACCCGTGATCCACCGAGGACCTTTCTACTTGTCTCCCGTCTTTTCCGGTGACTGTTTCTGCATTCCAGTGGACTTTTCTGATCACTGTCCCTCTTTCCCGCGATTTTTCTCCTTTTCTGGAAGCCGCCGCCAAAGCTCCGGCAACCTTTCCGTCCGGTGACCCCATCACCAGCATAGCCGTCCACCGATCTATACGATCGCAATGATGACGACCTCATCGAAGCTTCGATGCTCTCTCACACGCCCTTCCTTTGCACGCCAGACAGCATTTGAGCCCAACTGTTCCGGGGTGTGGCAGCGCATCCAGCCATATTTCCAGCCTCCATTTCCAGTGCCAGGCTCCCTGAAGTGAGGCACACAATGCCCAATCAGTTTCAGGCCATCTTTTGCCAGGCATTATTTTCCGCACTTTGTTTTAATCACGTTTCTTGTTTCTGTTTTCATTTATCATGGCTTCTGCTGGTTCTTCCCCTCTTTGCGGTGAACAGTATTGCACTGCTGCTCTGCCCTCTTTTGGCAGGCTTCCCGACACCTTTTCGTCAGAGCTCACCTTCAACCACTATCGCCTATCGCCGAAGACCATCAAGTCATCCACGTGCACAGCCAACTCAAAACACCACCGCACGCGGCCCCACGCAGGGCCTGGCACATTAAGTCCATGCACATGACATGTCTCCGGCAAACTACCTTTATCGGGTTGACTACATTTGTAACAAGATTGATTCATATGACATATATGCTCAAGCTTGAGGGGGAGTGTTAGATTACATTTATCTTTACACAATCTTGTATTTATTATTACATACAAACTTATGATTCTGATTGATGTGTAGTTACCTAATAATCAGTGATTGATTGATATGCTTTTTTTTTTTTTTATCAGCATTGATTGATATGTAATAAATACTGATTCTGATTTCTCCATTATAAATAAAGATGAGATGTGGTCATCTAAGACACCCAACACTACACAGTTAAACATTGTTATATAACAAAATAATCCCTGAATTTATCTCAAACACCAAACATGTTTCAGCAGCAAAGCAAAAATATAGATGCTTCTAAATAGTCGATATGCCGAAAATATACACAACCTAATGATTTACAAGACCATATGATGAGATATAAAACATAATCTAGTGAACTCCTTTCAAAATATCAAGAAGAAAAGTCCAAATTCTAAAAATTTGAGTTTTATGAATCAACCACAAAAGGGATATTGGATATTTTGCTAAGATATCTATAGGCTACCTAAAGTCATTGCTATAACCCAATCCTAGATAACTCTAACAAGTAATCAAGTGTCCTTTTCATTGTTGTGAAATTACTGACCACAATCTAGTTTCAATTAGACATACTTCAGAAAAACATAAGCAAAAGTCACCTTTCCCAACCCAAGTGGAGGGCTCGTGCATGTCAATCCTAGATGCTTTATTGTAATACTGTGTTGCCAAAATGAAATGCTCCTCCTTTTCTCTTTGTTTTGTCTCTATTTTTCCAAGGTAGCTGTAGTAAGCTCCAAGGGCATTTAAGATAGCAATCCTCTCATATCTGACATCAGCATAATACTCATCAATTTCTGCAAAATGCATTGAAAATGATCGGGCACAGTTAAACTTACTATACTTAATAACCAATATCAATCAATAAGGTTAATAGATCAAACCCATATGCAAGTGAATAGAATATGTACCAATATCTATGAAGAAAGTATACCTGGACTGGATCCTTCCTCCAAAATCTGGCGATATTGATCAATTTTTCCCTGCTTGAAGTACTCCCTCTGCACATAAATGATATTAGAAGTTCGGTGGAGTTCAATTATTATCAAAGCAAAGAAAACAAAAACAGATATTATGCAATCTGTGCATTTAAATGGGGAATGCAATATGTCTGTATAAAAAATACACTGATATCCAATCATAAATGAGTAACAGTGTGTTTGGGTTACCGTTTTTCCAAACGTAACCAGCATTTTTTTAAAAGCAACAAGTGTGTTGCATCTGTGTTGGTGTCTTGGAACACATGTAACGGATGGTGAAACAGTTTACAAACACACACTAAATAGTATATGCACTAATGGTTTTTACAGTGTCAATCAATCAGAAATCATCATGTGTGTAAGTTTGTTGACTTTCACAATAACTACTTTCCAAGTCGTACCAGCTTGGTTAACAATGTATTTTTTATTTTTATTTTGCACTGGGTGCATAGAAATTAAACTCATCACGGATTTGCCATATAATTGCAAACAGGCATCAGAAAAACCACTAGATGATTAACGGAAGCAAGCATGCTCAAAAGAGTGAATAACTGGACGCGAATCAACAAAGCAAAAACCAATCACCAACTATCATTAAACTTTTTATCGTGTTACAGCATGCACAGAGAGAGCATAAGCAAAACTGAAGAATCACAGCAGTTTTTTTTTTAGCCGTAGGAATCGAACACAGGTAACCTGCTCAACCAACTAGGCTAGACGCCCCTCGCTAGAATCCCACGCAGTTGCAACTAGATAATCGAAACTCGAGCATGTTTATTATTCACGAAACTAGTAATTGAAAGCGCGAAACGAACCGCAATGATGAGCCAGAGATCGAGAGGGGCTTGTTCGGCCTTGAGGATGTCGAGGATGTCGGAGGCGTCCCTCGGAAGCTGGTCGAGAGCAACCCTAACCTCCTCCTCCGAATTCTGCACCGGTATGTAAACGGACGCCATTGATTTCGCAACAAGGATTCAAATCAATTGTGGAGTGTGGAACCCTAACGGTCTTAGATTTCTTGGGTTGGTGATAGAGAGAACACCATCACACTCGAGAAGAGAATGCGGAAGAAACCCCTCTTTGCCTCTGAACTCTCAGTAGTACCTTTTTCTTTTAGGTACGAACGAAGTGACGAGAGCTGGATTCGAACAGATATTCAAATTGAGGAATTTCATTTTAATTTTCAGGAGAAATTATTGTATACTTTGGGAGAATATTATTGGATTAATCAGGTAAATCATATTTTTAATTTAGATAACTAGTTAATTAATAAGGTGTCATATGTTAAATGGATTTAGGAGGTCTTTGGAATTAAGATTTTAAAAAACTCTTTCAGAATAAAAAAAAATCTTGTAAATTTTAAAAAAAATTATAAAAATATAATTATTTTTAAGATTTTTTTTAAAGACTTTTTGATTGAGATTTTATGGCTTGGATTTTAATGAATTTATAACACAAATTTATAAGATTTGAAAGTATTTTATCAATTTATAAGATTTGAAACAATATCATCAAATTTTAGAAAACATTCAAAATTACAAGAGTCTATTAAAAAGAAAACAAATTAAATGATAAATTTTAGTAAAATCAATGCAATATTTTTTAAGTTTTAATAGCTAATTGGTTCTAATATTGTGTCCTCTAGTACAATATTTCTCTATATATCTAAAATTATAGTAATCCTTCATGCATTAACATCTTTACGTTCATGTTCCTCTTGAGCTTGAATAGTAGGTTTAACTTTATAGTATTAGTAGTAATGTAGTAATGAAATTGAGGAATTGTCTGTTGGACTCAATTGGAAATTTAGTGAAGAAAATTATGAATTTCTGTAATGTTTATATTGCCTTCAACAAAGAAAGAATAAAATATCCAAATTATGTAAACCAAAATACTTTGGGCTCATGTGATTTTTTTTCCGGTGGATTATATGATTGGCTGCTAGAGAATCTAATGGCATATAGTGGAAATAAACTTTGATTTTATAATGTCCGGGTCTGGTGTTGTTGTGAGATTGGTGAAGATTTTGTGTAAAAAGATTTATTTATATGGGCTATTTCTTTTGGAGTTTTTGTAGGCAAAGGTTTTCATTGTAAAGTTATGGGATAGGCTTGGTTATGCTGGGAAATGAATTTCATTCCCAACATATCATAAGATTCCTTTTCTTGAAAATTCATACTTTTCCAAACCTAGAAAGTTAAAGGAATTTTAGGATTTTTTTTTTGATAAATATTTTTATGCAAATGTCTTCAGGTTGATCTATACCATACTCTAGTCTTGTAAAATGATATTCACTAACTAATAGTCCTCCTGGTGCTACATCATAGGCACATTGGAAACGTAGATAATTATAACCATATACATATAATTCTTTTCTATAACTCAATGTCTCTCTCTCACGGTGTAAAAGAATGGTATTGTTGGTACCCGGATCATCAATGTGTTTCTATTTGCCTACCAAAAAAGTCATTGTTGTCAATGTTTTACATGGGAAGACTTGAATTCCCAAACCATGAGCAAACATGAATTGTGAAGATTTTAGCTGACACATATTTTGAATATGTCTCAAGTAATTTTATATTGATACAAGAAAGAAAAGTTTGATAGCAAAAAAAAAGTTTAGCAAAATCTCAAGAGTTTAGGTTAATTGTTTGATGGATATTTTCTACTAAAAAGTCACTTGAAATCCATCAAAATCTTTTATAAAAAAATCTATTAAAATATTTATACTTTTAATATCAAAAGACTTTTTGTGAGTTATAAAAAATCTTAATTGAATATCAAAGGATTTTATTGTACTCTTTAAAAAATTGGAAATGTCTTGATTGAATACCACAACTTATTGTTTATGCTTTAAAAGTCCTCGTTAAATGCTACATGACTTTTTCATTAAAAAAATAATTTTTTTAAATCCTAATTAAATACACCATTTAGTGATTTTATACAAACAAGAGCGATAAATACTAGAGAGATTTTCATCTATGGGTCTCGAGAAAATCACATAAGTGAACTTGACACCAATTTTAACTCAAAACCTTAAGGCTCAGGTTAATGGGTTTTATCCTCACTTATATGGTATTCAATATTCTCGTTTCTACCGATGTAAGACTTCACCACATATTTGACTCCAACAATCTTCTTCTCAAGTATAAGTCTCTTCCATATGATAGTTTTCTCCTCAAACGAAAGTCATTTTCAATTCATGAGTATTCAATGATGACACTTAGAGCTTAATTGTGGTTGTCCCATCCCTACCTAGTCATTGTTGTATTTATATGTATAACATCAAAATAGAAGCAACAAATACTTGCTTTTTCGCAATGGGAGTATTGGACGTGGAGAAAGAGTCTCTAATCCACATTGCATAATCCATTCTAAACATAGGTTATGAGTGTTCGTAATTGTTAGGTTAAGTTTTATTCAATTTTTTAGAGGAAAAAAAATGAAACTAATCAAAGCTATTAGGTTAAGTTTGACTTGATTTTTATTAAAAAAAAATCATAAAACTCACAAAATCAATTCAATCTAAAACATATATTAGTTCGACAAATCTATCGAGTCTAACATTATAATAAAATTTAACAAAAAATTTAAGAAACATGAAAATTACTATAAGTTTTTATATTTTTAAATAATTTAAATCTAATCTAGAACAAAAAATTAAATATTTATAATGTAAGAAAAAATAATAAAGGAATTCATCAACTCATTAAATATATTTACAACTCTGATTATAAAAAAATTGAGTGTAAAGTATGTTACAAAATTCAGACTTATAATACAAACCAAAAAGTAAATGTGGTACAAATAAAAACCTATAGTTATATTAGCCTTGGGGATTTCTTTGTTTGGTTTAGTATGCAATAAACACAAGGAAGTGATAATATTGTCCCTAGGACAATTATTTAGTGGTTGCCAATTAGTGAAAGTGACAATTTACTCAATTTTAAATCAATTGTAACTTTGTACTTACACAACAAGGTACTAGATAGCACATTGTTTTCATGCTACATGTAGTCATCTCTAAATGTAAGCCTAAGCTTCTTGCTTATTTCATGTCTTCTAAATGGCAAGAAGGTCAAAATCCATACACATTTGCATTTCATTTTGATAGGTAGGAACAATGCAAATACCTAAAATATTAAAATAAATTTTAATTATAATATTTTAATATTTAATTAGGTAATGGATTTACAAATAAAATGTACTTTCATCAACCATAACTGTAGAGTTGAGATGTTTAACATCTCATTGCCCATACATAACTCCAAAAACATTCATCGAATATGTATAAGCTTATTCTTAATTATTGTTGCCACTTGCCAAAAGCGTTCAATTAGATTAAGTAGAGGTTTTGGCCTTTTGAGTGAAACATATTTCTTAGATTCATCAATATTCTAAACAACAAAGATAAAGCAATATTAGTAAACAAAGGTAAGTTATTTCAATTGTGAAAAGAGAAAAATATAAGTAAAGAATAAACAATGGTTGAAACAACCTTCACAAGTTTTCTCGGCCATTAAATGAAATAATTGAAGGTTTGTCCCATTATTTGAACCTCCTTGGTAGGCTTAGGAACTCAGAGCATTTGTATCTTGAACATATTTAACCATTACTGTTGTAGATAAGGGGAATAACATGAAGACTTAAGCTTGAAGCTTGAAGAAGTTTTGTCTTTTGCATGTCCAACTCTCTTGAGTGACATTTGTATTGGTTGTTATAGTGAATGTTGCATCTTAGTCCATATCATATCTTTTGTGCATCATGCATCATAATGTGTGAGTGAGAAGAAAATTTCTAAAGTTAGAAAATTTATTCAAAAGGCAAAACTCTCTGTTTTAATCGACTACAACCTTATCATTATCAATTACAAAGTTGTTTTTAAGACAATGATTGATTTATTCAGGAGTCTCTGCTTTAATCGATTACCATGTGATATAATCGATCACTTCTTTTTCTATAAGTGTTTCAAAAGTAAACAAAAACACTTTAATCAATTACTTTGAATATCTAATCAATTATATTGTTCTTGAGTTGTTTCTAGTTTTTAGGAAGAACATTTTAATCGATTAAAAAGATAATATAATCGATTACTTCATTGAATTAATCGATTACCTTGTAGATTTAATTGATTAAAGGCGGTTATAATTATTTTCTCTATAAATAGTCACCATGTGTTCTCTCTAGTAAAACAACATTTTTAGCTTCTAAAGAGCTAGGATCACGTGTTGTTATTAGTTAAAGAAATAAGAGAAGAAAAGTGCTTAGAAACAGTGACTCAACTTCAAATCTTTTGATTATGAGTATCTTTTGTGATAAGTAAGTTGTGTTACTTTCTTAAGTTCAAGAAGACACATTCTCAGTCAAGCAAGGTTTTGCGGAAATGATTGATCAGGTTGTGTCTATCTTTGACTCTAGTTTTTCATGTATGGTTTTACACATCTCTTGTTTGTGCATGAATTTTTGAAGGCATGCTAGAATAGATGTTTCTAGTTTGAGCTAAGGGTAGGTTTCTCTTAGGCTCTTATTCATAGAGGACCCTAGTGTTGGGTGCCTAAGTTTCTTTTTCTGGGTGGGAATTAAGATTGCTTGTGATTACTTGTAATAATTCAATATGCATAGTAAAAATCTAATTCGGGTTTTGGATTAGATAACTGGATTAGCTTCTCTAGTGACAGAAAGTGAACCATTATAAAAAAGTTGTGTACTTCTTCTCTTGATCTTATCTTTCTTTCTCATTCTGGTCTTAATCAATTTATTAAAGGTTCAAGAAATTAACAAGGATCTTGTGTAAAGGGTGGATTGATTTAGTATTGATTAAGTTTGGTTTATCAAATTTTTGTGATATGATCCATGCAAAAGAAGTTTTTGCAACTCTAGTTTTAAAAATTCATTTTGTTTTGAAAACCAATTCACCCATCCTCTTGGTTTGTGAGTACCATCATCTTTTTCAATCACCCTTATCATATCATATTATATAGTCTTATGGTGTATGGTTGACCCCAAATTATATATTTACCAAATGATTACTAAGCAAACAAGATCCCCATCAACATGCAACTCATATTCATCTAAGATATCAATGAGTCTCTTCACCTAATGAATTAGCAATAGCACAACCTCCCTTTGTGCTCACACGTAAAGGAAAAAATTTGGTTATGGTTGGACATTTGTATATTGATAGGGAAGACCTAGAGATGCTATCTCCTTTTGAAAATAATAAAAAATAATTTTTTTATAATTTTGTCACGAATTTTGACCATAAATCCTAAAAAGTAATAAAATAATAACATTTTTGTCCCGCTTTTCATTCTAACATTGTGACGAAGTTAATATTTCATCCCAAAATACTTGCAATGAATTTAATTTGTCACAAATTTTGTTTCATAATCATTTTGGGCAGAATTTTTCACTAACATGTGACATATATTTTTGTCTCAAATGATTTTTTTTTCTTGTAATGGTTGAAACTCATAATTGTTATTCAATATATACAAATGTACTTGAATCATTTCCTCTTGACCCTTGCTTTGAGCATTTACACCTTGTGTCCCTTACTTGCATACTTCCCTCATGACAAGATTTAAGAAGCCCTAAAGCTTATGATTGCCACATGTTGTCTAAACCAAAATTAACAACTTATACAATTTGCCTTTCAATAATAGATACTTCAAGATAATATGTATTCTTCACACACTCTTTCAAGATCTTCAGGTATCACTCCATTGGGCACATCCACCTGAAATAAATAGGGCCACAAGATCTCATCTCCCTCACTACGTAAACAATTAATTGGACCACGATGTCAAAAAATGAAATAGGAAAATATATCTCTAATTGACACGAGATAATAACAACCTTATTTTTTAACCCATTCAACTTTAGAGGGCTAATGACTTTGTTACATATAGCACTGAAGAATGAGCTCAATTGAGTTATGACATGTCAAACATTTTTAAGCAAGATGTTACAAATAACCACTTATAGTGTTGCATTAAGGTATGACAATCAAGAGACTTTAAACCAACTAATTTGAAATCTTGCATTGAGACAAACCTCTTGGCATTTGAAGAGTAACCCTATAGCACTTTGATGCCTCTCAGATACTAACAAATTTTCTTTTCTTTTTATGTCAATGTATGACATGTTGGGAGCAAATATGCCTGCTTACCATGAGACTATGGACCTACATAGCTCATATATCCATCTTAATTAGATCTTGATGAGCATTCACACCACCCGTTGTCTTACCTTTAATATTGAGAAACATTCAAAATACATAATTGCCTCTACATATATTATTGATTTAACTTAATTTTGATTTTTATAATTGTTAGACCCTAATTATGTCCCCCCCCTCCCAAAAAAAGAGAAAGAGAGAAAAAGTATTAAAAAAAAAGAAAAGAAGAAAAGACAAAAAAAAGAGAAAAAGAAGACAAAAAAAAAAGAGAAAACGTAAAAGAAAAAAAAGAGCAAAAAAGGAGAAAACGTAAACAAAAAAAAAATAGATTGTGTGACCTAATGGGCTCTCAAAGGAGAGCCCAATAGGTCAAGAAGAAGGAGCATATTGCATAAAAGAGGAAAAAAAAGGAAAGTCTCTGCATTAATGACATAGAGAAGCAGCACGGATCCCAGGACAAAAAACAGACCAACGAAGGGGCAACATTTGGCATTGTCATCAAAGAAGGAAGAAGGGTTTCTAGGTATCCCTCATTGTTTTGTCTTCCTCTCTCATTCTTCTCTCCTTTTCCCTCCCTGTTCCTTTTCTTCTTCTTCTATCTCGTTCTTTTCATTTTATTGTGGTCTACTATTTGGTTCGTTTCATCTCGCCGGTGAGCACCTAGGCCGCCGGTGAGATCCGCATAGGTTGACATTGTTGTTTTATTATTGATTTATTTCGTTTGATTGCTCAAATGCCTCCTCCTCATCTTCTTCATTCATGATATGTTTTCATTTTCTTTTGCCAACTTCGGTGAGGTTGCATCGCGCCACTCTGCCGCCACCGCCATTGTCGTTACCCTATGGCAGCCTCGCGCCCTTAGGCCCTTCGACGGGGGTGTTAGGGGCCCTTACCACCCTCCGTGGTGGTTCCCCCCTTTCCCTCGTCGTTTTGGGGGTTAGGCACTTAGGATTTTTCCAATTCTATTACCTAATTGCGGGTTAGGCCGAGTCACCCTTGACCCAGTTCCAACCCTAGTCAAAAAAAAAATGAACAATGTTGTTTACACGTCCCTTATAACATATACACCTCTTTTTCTTTCGGGCCTGGCTCGTTTCTTTTAAGTCTGAAATAAAATAAAAATCGTTATATATACCCTCTTTGTTTAACATATACACCTCCTTTTCTTTTGGGTCTAGCCCATTTTTGTAAAGTTTGAAATAAAATAAATACTGATGGTTACACCCTCTCCTTTATACATGCACCTCTGCCACTTAGGTTGGTGACCAGGCTCGCCATGTCAACACTTCGTCAGTATTGACTAAGTCAAAGTCAACCATTTGACTTTGACAAAAAAAGACAAAAGAGAAACAAAAAAAGAAAAGTAAAAATAGTTATAAATATTAGTGGATATCTCTTTATTTTATTTCTTTATTGTCTATATCGTTTATTTTATCCTTCAATGTGATTTTCTTTTTATCATTGCCTAGTTAGTTAGTTTAATTAATAATGTATTGTAAATATCTCGCTATTCATCTTATTCCCCCCATGTTTTAATCCTGCATCCTTAATTACTAAGTGTATTGTCCACTTCTATTATATTCATTTCTATTCCTATTCTATTTATTTGATTTTGTAGTACTATGTCAATTATTTATTTATTTTTGCAAATCCGCATTAGTATTCTTTAGTACATGCTTGCATTCTGTGCACTTTATGCTGGGTCTCCGACTTGCTTGGTGGTGTTTCAATAACATGTTAGTAAATTTTGAATGCCATGTTGAGTCTCCGACTTGCTTGAGTTCACAAAGTTTTTCACAAAACTAAAGTCTTTTCTCAAAAGGGTAAAATTATCAAATAAATGATCACTGAATTCTCTTTTTTCTCGTTTCGCGCACTCCATGTTGATTCTCTGACTTGCATGGTGGTGTTTCAATGAAGTGTGAGTAAATTTTGTGAATGCACATTTGGGGTGAAGTCTAGAAAGCTGCTTGGTTTTGTTGTTAGCCAAAAGGGAATAGAGGTAGATCTAGACAAAGTGAAAGCAATCCTAGAGATGTCGGGAGCCACATACAGAGAAGCAAGTCTGTGGATTCTTGGGATGATTGAACTACATTAGTAGGTTCATATCATAGTTAACTGCCATCTGTGAGTCTTTATTTAGATTGTTGCGCAAGAGTCAGTTCGTCAAGTGGAGTGATGACTGCCAGGTAACATTTGAGAAAATTAATCAGTGTTTGATGAATCCTCTTGTACTCGTGCCACAAGTAACTAGAAGGCATCTCATTCTGTACACGATGGTGTTATATGAGTTAATGGGGTGTGTGTTGGGGCAACATGATGAATCAGGAAGAAAAACATGTGTCATCTACTACTTCAGTGAGAAATTTACTACGTGTGAAATGAATTACTCATTGTTGGAGAGGACTCGTTTTGCATTGGCATGGGCAACACACTGCTTGAGACAGTATATGTTGAACTACACTACTTGGTTGGTATCCAAAATGTATCCAATCAAATACAACTTCGAAAAGCCCACTCTCACTTGGAGGATAGCTTGGTGGCAGGTGTTATTATTAGAGTTTGATATTGTTTATGTCACTCAAAAGGAATTTAAAGGGAGCGCTCTGGTTGATTACTTGGCTCAGCAGCCCATAAATGATTATCAGCCCATGCATCCCGAATTCCCTGATGAGGATATCATGGCCCCATTTGATGAAGAGGGTGAGGTTGAAGACATAGATAAGTGGACTGTGTGGTCTGATGGCGCATCTAATGTACTGGGGCATGGAATTGTAGCAATGTTGGTCTTGCCAGATAAATAGTATTTTCCTTTCATAGCTAGATTATGTTTTGATTGCACAAATAATGTGACAGAGTATGAAGTGTGTGCCCTGGGGATCCGAGCAGCGATTGAATTTAGGGTTAAGCTTCTCAAGGTGTACAAGGATTTAGTGTTAATAATCCATTAGTTGAAGGGTGAATGGGAAACTAGAGACCATAGGCTGATACCTTATCAGACCTACATCAGAGAATTGATGGAACGCTTTGATAATATATCATTTCATCACATTCCTAGAAAGGAAAACCAAATGGTTGATGCCTTTGCTACTTTGTCTTCTATGTTCCAGATGAGCCTTCATGGGGACTTGCCATGTATAGAAATTAGATGTCACAGTGAGCCGGCTCATTGTTGTTTGATAAAGGAAGAAAAGGATGACAAACCTTGGTATTTCGATATCAAGAGATATATCAAAGACAGGGAGTACCCACATGAGGCCTCTGAGAATGACAAGAGGACACTACGAAGGTTGGCGACTAACTTCCTTTTGAATGGGGATGTGCTATACAAAAGAAACCATGATATGGTGTTACTCTGGTGCGTGGATGCAAGCGAAGCTGAGCAGATACTAAGGGAGGTGCATGAAGGCTCCTTTGGCACCCGTGCAAATGGGCATGCCATGGCCCAAAAGTTCTAAAGGATGGATATTTTTGGCTCACGATGGAGAATGATTGTTGTGTTCATGTAAGGAAATGTCAGAAGTGTTAAGCTTTTGCGGATAATGTTAAGGCTCCGCCAGTTTCGTTGAACGTGTTGTCTATACCATGGTCGTTTTCATTGTGGGGCATAGATGTGATTGGGGCTATTGAGCCCAAAGCTTCAAATGGGCATCGTTTCATCCTAGTCGCTATTGATTACCACACTAAGTGGGTGGATGTTGCTTCATATACTAACGTGACTAGGAATGTGGTGGTTAGGTTCATAAAAAAGGAGATAATTTGCGGATATGGGTTGCCAAGCAAAATCATCACTGGCAAAGCCATTAACCTAAATAACAAGATGATGAAGGAGTTGTGTAAGGATTTCAAGATCCAACACCATAATTTGAGACATTTTTGACCCAAGATGAATGGTGCAGTTGAGGCCGCCAATAAGAATATCAAGAAGATCATTCAAAAGATGATAGTGACATAAAAGATTGGCATGAGGTGTTGCCATTTGCATTGCATGGTTATTGAACTTTTGTGTATACTTCTACGGGGGAAACCCCGTTTTCATTGGTGTATGGGATGGAAGTTGTCCTCCCTTTTGAAGTAGAGATTCCTTTTTTGAAGGTTCTTTTAGAAGCAAAGTTGGAGGAAGCAGAATGGGTTCAAACACACTTTGACCAATTGAATCTTATTAAGGGAAAAAGATTGGCTGCTATGAGTCATGGACAGTTGTATCAGAGAAGAATGAAGAATGCTTTTGACAAAAAGGTGCTTCCACGTAAATTCAATGAGGGAGACCTTGTTTTGAAGAAGTTGTCACTTGTTCAAAAAGATCTTCGAGGGAAATAGGCCCCGAGCTATGAGGGATCTTTTGTGGTGAAGAAGAATTTCTTGGGTGGAACACTGATACTCATAAACATGGATGGTGAAGAGCTGCCTTCACCTGTGAATTCTGACGTCGTCAAGCGATACTATACATGATGCTTGGGGCAATTTGAAGATTTGTTGCTGGATATTTCCAAGGACTCATGTTTATGCTATTATTATAAACAACAATCGCAATGTTAATAATATGGATGAATTTGATGTCATCACCTCTCATTCTCTCATAATAATATTTTTGCATATTTATTTAACTTTCACTGGAATATGAATGTATGTCGTTGGTTTGTTTGCTCATGTGACTTATGCTCCAGAGTTGATCTCCAAGTCTGCCCAATCAAAAATTGTGTGTTCTATACGTTTGGTGGGGTGCCATGAGCGAAAAGTAAAATTGAATAAGCATTTGATTGAATGTGTTTTAAATCAATAAATAATAAGTGCATACATTCATGCGACCTCATCTTATCTTTCTTAAAACCTGTCTTTCTTAAAAGTTTTGTGAAGAGTAAAAGTCATTTGACTTAATCTGTCAATTGAAAATCCTTTAAATATTTCTTGTCCTTGAAAATTCTCTTTCAAGAACTTACACAGTTTCTTTCATTTCTTATTTTCTTTCATTTATTCTTGCTACAAGGACGTGACAAACGACAACACCAGATACCTCCAAACCTTACACTGGGGAAATGACAGCACCATGCATGAGCTTCAAAAGGAAGATAAGAAAGTCTCACCTGGTAGGTTGAAAATCCAAAAGGAAGGCCTAGGCAAAATTTAAGGTAATAATAATAAAATAAAATAAAAAAGAAAAAAAAACTATCAGGAGCGTGTTTATCAGGGGTTTTATCCCAAAATCCAAACTATAAGAGTCTCCAGTCAAGATTTGAAATGACACATGGTCGTGTTTCTTCATCCTAAACACTAATTTATCCCTTATTACCCACTCTGAGCCAAGGTATAATTGTTTTTTAAAAAAGAAAACCTTGAGTAGGAACCACCACTAAACTGGAGGGAAGAGCAATGCAAACAACACATGCATGAAGCTCACTAAGCTTTAGGTTGGGCAACAATGATGTTAAAAAAAAGGAGCAGAAAACAAATATGCCAAAGAAAAGTAAAGCAAAAGTAGACAAAACCCTCCAAATTTTACAAGGAAGGCACAAAAGTGCAATGATGATTAATGTATATGACAAATAAAGTAGAGCCTAACCCAAAAAGTTGAAATGAATAAACGTACAAGCAAGGCTCTTAAGGTTCTTACTCAATATAACCCTTAAACACTCTTTGAGCCTCTTTGATCCTTTCTTTCATAGCCCTCTTACCCCCTAAACACGTTACAAGCCCAATAAAGCCAATCTGGATCAAGGAAGGATTAATTTTGCTTTTGAGTTTGGATTCTAGAATGGAACCTACACATACTTGTGATTGTTATAAAAAGGGAAAAAAAGAAAAAGAAAAAAGAGAATCCTTGAGGTTTGCACTTGCACATTTGAGAAGAAAACTCATTCGACCAAGAGCTCGTGGAAGATGTTCAAAGACAATTGTGATAGTAGGGTACATCCAACGCCAGTCGCTTACATAGAGTCCCTGGGGTTCCTTTTGAATCCAAGGGTAGCCTTTGTTATATAAATTCTTTCGGGATCAGCTAGGAAAGTTTCACTTGGTCATATACCAAAGTGTAACAATCCATTGCCATCCTTTAATGGTGCACGCGGTCGATCTCAAAGCCTTATATTTCCTTGTTGTGCAAAATAATCAAAGTTTTTTAAACAAAAAGAAAGGGACGAACCCTATGATCAATATTTCAGTTGATTGATTAAATGTCGAATGACTCCACTATCGTTGGGTACAAAGCCTACATTTATTGCATTTTAGGGCGAAGTTTGCATGCCTCTTTTCATTCATCAGAATGAATTCCAAAACTCATATGTTTCATATCAGGCTATAAGTGCATAGATTTCTCTTTATATGCTAGTTTCCAAAATCCAATGTCCTATCTTTCGAGTTTGGGATAAGTGGCCCTTTTAAAGAGTCAACCTTTTGCTTTCATATAAGGTTGATCCCTTGGGTGCTAGTACCTATTGGTATGTTTCATAGGACTCAATGTCCTCTATCTTTATGTTTCATAGGACTCAACATCCTTTACTTTTTAGTTTCATAGGACTCAACGCCCTTGCCTTTATGATTCATAGGACTCAACGTCCTTTGCTTTTTAGTTTTATAGGACTCAACGTCCTTGCCTTTATGTTTAACAAGACTCAACGTCCTCTTCTTTTTTAGTTTCATAGGACTTAACATCCTCTCCTTTATATTTTATAGGACTCAACATCCTTTGATTTTTATTTTTTATAGGACTCAACGTCTTATGTCTTTATGTTTCATAGGATTCAATGTCCACACCTTTATGTTTCATAGGACTCAACGTCCTCACGTTCATGTTTCATAGGACTCAATATCCTTTGTCTTTATGTTTCATAGGACTCAACATCCTCACCTTCATATTTCATAAGACTTAACATCCTCTATCTTTATGTTTCATAGGACTCAACGTCCTCTGCTTTATGTTTCATAGGATTCAATGTTCTCTGTCTTTATGTTTTCATAGGACTCAACGTCCTTTTCTTTATGTTTTCATAGGACTCAACATTCTCTGTCTTTATGTTTTCATAGGACTCAACGCCCTCTGTCTTTATGTTTTTATAGGACTCAACGTCCTATGCTTTGTGTTTCATAGGACTTAACGTCCTTTGTTTTTATGTTTCATAGGACTTAACATCTTTTGTCTTTATGTTTTCATAGGACTCAATGTCCACTGGTTTATGTTTCATATGACTCAATGTCCTATATCTTTATGTTTCCTAGGACTCAACGTCCTCTGTTTTATGTTTCATAGGACTCAATGTCCTCTAGGACTCAACGTCCTCTATCTTTATGTTTTCATAGGACTCAATATCCTCTACTTTATGTTTCATAGGACTCAATGTCCTCTATCTTTATGTTTCATAATACTCAACGTCCTTTGTTTTTAGTTTCATATGACTCAATGCCCTCTGCTTTATGTTTCATAGGACTTAACGTCCTCTGCTTTTGTTTATAGGACTCAAAGTCCTCTACCTTTTGTTTTGCGAGTCTCGTTTCCTTGCCTTGTGGTTGAACCTAAAGTTCTTTATTTTGTTGGTACACCAAATTCTTTTTTCCAAAGATTCTTCATTCTTATATTGTGATCTTTCGAAAAATCATCCGAACAAAATTAGTGTCTTTGTCTTTACTTATCTTTTACTTTCAATAAAAGATAAGTAAAGAGGGGCAACTGTCAGACCCTAATTTTGTCTGCCCCTCCCCCCCCCCCCCCAAAAAAAAAACGAGAAGGAAAGGAAAAGTATAAAAAGAAGACAAAAAAGGGAAAAAGAAGAGAAAATGTAAAAAAAAAAGAGCAAAAAAAATAAGAAAACATAAAAAAAAATTGTGACCTATTGGGCTTTCAAGGAGAAGCCATTAGGTCAAGAAGAAAGAGCATAGTGCATAAATAAGGAAAGAAGGAAAGTCTCCGCATTATTGACACAGAGAAGCAGCCGGATCTCAAGGACGGAAAACAGACCAACAAAGGGGCAACATTTGACATTGCCATCAGAGAAGGGAGAGGGATCTCCAGGTATCCCTTATTCCCTCGCTATCTCGTCTTCCTCTCTTCTTTCTTCTTTCTTTTGCGCTCCCTTTTCCTCTTCTTCTTCTCTCTCGTTCTTTTCATTTTTTATCTGGTCTATTATTTGGTTTGTTTCATCTCATCGGTGAGCACCTTGGCCGCCAACGAGATCTGTATAGGTTGACATTGTTGTTTGCTTATTGCTTTATTTTGTTTTGTTGTTCAAATGTATCCTCCTCATCTTCTTCATTCATGATACATTTTTGTTTTCTTTTGCCAACTCTGGAGAGGCCACGTTGCGTTGTCGTGCCACCGTCGCCGTTAACTCGTGGTGGTCTCGCTCCCTTGGGCCCTTCGCCGGTGGCATTAGGGTCCCTTACCACCCTCCATGGTGGTTCCCCCTTTTCCCGCGCCGCTTTGGGGGGTTAGGAACTTAAGGTTTTTCCAACCTTATTGCCTAATTGCGGGTTGGGCCGGGTCACCCTTGACACGGTTCCAACCCTAGACCAAAAAAAAGAACATTGTTTTTTACACGCCCCTTTTAACATATACATCTCCTTTTCTTTCGAGCCTAACCCGTTTCTTTTAAGTCTGAAATAAAATAAAAATCGTTATGTACACCCTTTTTGCTTAACATATACAACTCTTTTTCTTTTGGGTCTAGCCTGCTTTTGTGAAGATTGAAATAAAATAAATACTGATGATTACGCCCCCAGCTTTATATATGCATCCCTGCCAACCATGTCAGCAATCCATTAGTGTTGACTAAGTCAAAGTCAACCCTTTGACTTTGACAAAAGAGAAAAAAGGAAAGTAAAAATGGTTATAAATATTAGTGAATGGCTCTTTATTTTATTTCTTTATTGTCTCTATCATTTATTTTATCCTTCAATGTGATTTCTTTTTATCATTGCCTAGTTAGTTAGTTTTATTAATAATATATTGTAAGTATCTCGTTATTCATCTTATTTCCCCCATGTTTTAATCCTGCATCCTTACTTACTAAGTGTATTTCCCACTTCTATTCTATCCATTTCTATTCTTATTCTATTTATTTGATTTCGTATCACTATGCCAATTATTTATTTATTTTTGCAAATCCGCATTAGTATTCTTTAGTACACGCTTGTGTTCTGTGCACTCCAAGTTAGGTCTCCGAATTGCTTGGTGGTGTTTCAATAACGTGAGTAAAATTTTTGAATGTCATGTTGGGTCTCCAACTTGCTTGAGTTCATAATGTTTACCACAAAATTGAAGTCTTTTCTAAAAAGGGTAAAATTCTCAAATATATGATCACTCATACTCCTTTTTCATGTTTCGCGTACTCCATGCTGGGTCTCTGACTTGCTTGACGATGTTTCAATAAAATGTGAGTATATTTTATGAATGTCATGTTAGGTCTCCGACTTGCTTGACTTCACAGAGTTTATCATAAAACCAAAATCTTTCAAAAAAATAATAAAATAAAATCAACCTAACACACAAGCTCTTTTTTTACAAAGAACTACCTAAATATGATTTCCTCATTGTACCTGGGACTATGTAGGAGCTAGGACAAATCCCTTGTTGACCTAAAAAAGTAAAAAAAAAAAAAAACTAAAAAAAACATAAAATCTCTTCTTTTTTTCTAAAAAAAATGTTTTCTTTTTTTTCCTAAATAAACAAAAATATAACAGACATAATTCATGTTCTCAATGGAAGATAATAATTAAAAAGTCA
This sequence comes from Glycine max, assembly GCF_000004515.6. NCBI lineage: Eukaryota > Viridiplantae > Streptophyta > Magnoliopsida > Fabales > Fabaceae > Glycine > Glycine max. Next base: position 16,724,738 of record NC_038251.2, on the reverse strand, counting down.
CTTTGTTTTTTAGCACACTCAATTAAAGGTTGTCATCTTCATGTCGGGCGTGTGGGACGCTAACACCTTTCCCGTGCGTAAATGACTCCTAAATCCTTTTTTTTTATCAAATTGTAGACCATTCCTTATTTTTTTGGTTTTTCTAATGTTTTTCTTAAATAAACATTGGTGACAACTCCCCAAGTTTTCCTTTTTTTGGAAACAATTTATCTAAATTTATTTTGTCTTCCTGTTGTGGCCCACGTTGCGACAATAGTTGATGAGCTATGTTATGGATCTTATGTTATTTCAACTTGTAGATATTCATCAATGAGGAACCATTGCCTAAAGAAGATATTGATGAGATATGAGACGATTGGACACATTTCTTCCTTAAAATTAGCAATATATGACATTATAGATTTGCTTAGAATATATTTTGGTAATTTAGCATGGTTTGAATTGTATTTAAGTGCAGTCTAACGTACAATATGTCTTAGAAAGTATATTAGAATGTAATGAATAAATTTTTATATTACTATTTGTGTGTGTTGTTTGTTATTAGATTTTTTTTACATTGGTTGTGACTTTAACTGATGTAGAAGGTCACTTTCTACATCAATTAAAGTCATTACAAATGTAAAAGGTGAACTACTTTTTACATTAGTTAGGAGCATAACTTATGTATAAAACGTATATTAACTTATGTAAAAAGTACTTTTACATCGGTTCAATGTTTGTTGTATAAAATTTCTTACATTCTATAACCTTGATACTCATATTGGATCAAAATCCATGTAAAAAGTTTGTTTTAATCGACTTAAAAATCTAAGCTATATTAATGTTTAAGTGAATAAATAAATTAGAAACATGTGCACAAGTAATATATACAAAATTGATAATATGAGTTATTAGATCTTGCCTTTTTTAGGTTGCTAAATGACCTAGGATTACCTTTGTTGTCCAAAATTCTAAACATGAATAAGATGGTGAGTAATATGCATATACAAGTACGTTTCTTGCAATAAGCTCACCATCTATTCCATGCATAGAATAAAATATTGTGCCATTTGTTTAAGCTTACTTTAAAAAAAATATTTGCTTTTTTATGTGTTAATTTATATTTTTAAGAAAGATTATTTTTTGGTTTTTTTAAGAAGCAAGCTTTTATCTACTTTTAAGAAAACACTTTTTTTAAAAAGTGTTTTCTTTAAAAACCATTTTTTTAAGTTTAAACAAACAAACCCATTAGCATTTTTGTTTCTTTACACTTGTCTAGACTATTTCTAAATTTATAAATGATCATAGTTATGAAGTTGCAATGAAGTTTGGTTACAAGAGACAACCTAAATTTAAGGATCTAACTATTATTCTTTTTGTCTCATTATAATTGTTGTCCTAAGTTTTTTACACAAATAAAAAAAACTAATAAATAGATGAGAGATAGTAACGATTTTGCTAAATTAACCTTATTATTTTTAATCTTTTTTTGTTGGAAACAATGCAACAAATAGTAGTTATCATGGATATAAATGAAAAAGAGTAATTAATACTACATTGAAAAGCGAAAATGACAATCATTTTAAAATTTATTTTTTTACATAATAATTATTTTGAGACAGAAGAAGTATTATTATTATTTTTTGTAGAGAGGGATCTAACTACTTTAAAACAATAAAATAAATGTATATTTATCCTTAATTTAAATTAAAACATATCCTATCAAACATGAACATATACTTTGATGCTTTGCATACCTTGTAATATAAAGCAGTTAAATCCCAAATTTGGTTGTGATGAAAATACATAAATAAAAGTATCATTATAAACAAAAACATCTTTTATATATTCATGATTGAAACTTCCCTACAATATATTAGTGATAAAACTTTGACAAGTGCTATTATTTATCACTCTCTATCTAACTAAACATGATGGAGGCTATGGTGGACAAGTAAAGTATATGGTTTATGATGGACAAATTTATAAAGATCGTTAGATTTATTCATAAAATAGTGAGGGGATCACATGAGTTGGTTGCAACCTTCTTGTATTAGATATAATAATGAAAAATATATAAAAATACAAGGTTGATCTAGTAGGTGGGAAAAAATGAAGGAAGAAAGGAGGGGGAGGATCACGGTTCGAATCTTCTCGGTTAACATTTATAACAAAACTAACATTTGTCTATAAAAAATAGTTTTTATTGTATAAATGTATTTTACACATCTTACCTTATTTAAAAAGGTAAATTCCTTCTTTTTTTCCCCAAGAAAACCAAAACATAATCATTTCCAAAGTTGTCATCTCCTTTTTCACCAAACAACAACGTCTAGCCTTTTTATTGTTAGGGGTGTGCATAAATCAATTCAATAAAAAAACTCAACCGATTCCAAACCATTTTAGCTGGTTTGATTTTAAATCCAAATAGTTAAACTATTTGAGAAAATCGATTCATAATCAAACTAGTTTTAAAAAATCAATTTTGAACCATTTTTAAGTCGGTTTCAAGAACTAAACTAATTTCAAAATATTTTTTTTTTAAATTTGATTCGGGTGAAAACTAGTTCAATTAATTGAACCGATTTTGTAGAAACAATTTGGTTAATGGAAGTACTTTTGTACAATGGTGCATTTTTTTCAAACTAGTTCAGTCCAAACCATTTTTGTTTCACACCTAATTACCATGCACTTCTTCAATTGCTTTTATTTTATTACAAAAAACACTTATGACACCCACTATTTTTTTTCAATAATTATACATTCATATGCTACAGACTTAGAAACCTAAATTCCAACCACCAAAAGATAAAAAAGCCAAAACTTCTCAGGATTTTCACACATAATACAAGAAGGTTACCAAACCACCAAAAGAAGCACACTTGCATATGCTCACCGACGGCGCATCTTGGCTCGTTTCGATGCAACCTCCACAAATGTTTCAACTCTTGCTCGGTGCCACTGCGATAGTAGTAGTCACAAATCGGCTAACATCAATGTCATTAATGTCAATTATGTCTTCATTAATTTTCAATACAAGGGATGCAAAAGTCATTGTCTAATTTTTAAAAAATGGCTAACTTCTAAAAAAAAAAGAAGGAAAAAACCTACTATATCCAGTCAAAAAAATGGTCCACCATAGACCATATGGTATCTTTGCTTATCGAAGAATCCGTCACTAAGCATATAATTACCTTTAATCCATGTATTCTAATCCAACGCAAAATTGGCTCCCGAAAGAACTAGAACTACAACCTCATATCAATTATTATTTCTATTTTCACACAAATTCTAATTCACATAAACTTTAATGCTTTAAGCATGTTGCACAACATTCCGTTCATGCGCAACACATAGAAAATAATAAAAATGCACAAGTTGATCGAAAGAATGTACCAACATAAACCTTTATATTCTTATGTCTTTGTTTCGCTAAGGAACTTGCACAACAATTATCATAGTCATCTTACAAAGTGGATGTGGAAGGGTCATGGTCATTGTAGCCATTTTGTGTTGGCATCGTAACCTTGGTTAACCTCACAACTTTAGGTTTAATCACAAGATTGAGAGAATCTGTAGGATTAATACACAAAGAGTTTTTGGTGCACCTAAGAGATTGAACAAAGGGTATCTTAGTAGTTGTAGTTACACTTTTGCTAGGGAGTTCGTTATTGTTGTGCTTCACTTCTTTTTTTTTTGCTCAAATAGGATGCCAATAGTGCTTGATCTCATTCTTAGTGCGTCCAAGCAACCTTCCTGCAATGAGAGACCATCTATGGTGCATATATATAGCAAATGGCCCCCAAAAAATTAATAATAAAAAATGTGTTAAATATATTATTGATTTTTTAGTAAAACAATAAAATTTTGGTTTTAATTAATAAAACAAGTCATATACATATAATTTTTATTAAATTATGGAATAAAACATATGATTGAGTAATACGAAAAATATTGTGGAAGACTTTAGTAAAAAAAAGATGTTTGTCAAGTTTATATCCAAGTTATACAAGACATATATGATAAGTAATATATACACTACTTGAAAAATGTGTTTTTACGACGTTGATTTAACGTCGGTCGATCAAAACAATCTTAAAAATAAACGTGGTGACATTTTGGTAAATAAATACAACCATTTTACGACGGTTTTTTTTTTGTTGCAAAAATCGTCTTAGGAACTACCATTCTACAACGGTTTTGCAAAAACCGCCTTAGAATGGTTGTTATTCCACGAAGGTTTTTATAAAATTTCATCAATTTTGTACACAATTAATATTTGATGTCTCCCTCTCCTCTCTCACACTCTCTGTATTCTCACTCTCCGACTCCCCCTCCAGGTTTCCAAAAAGGTCTTGTAGTTCATCGTCATCGAAGGTTGGTGGTGTGGATCTAGAAGGAAGGCCTCATGGAAGGATTCAGAAGGTCGCTCCCTTGCCGAGACGAATGTTGTGGTGCTCTTTTGCCTTCTCGGCATCTGGGAATGCTTCGATATGCTTCTTTTGTCTTCTTGACGCCTTTGGTGGAGTCGCTGATGATAAGGGGGAGCTCTGGGACGGACTCGGTGTGGTGGCTGTGGGCGAGGATGAAGGAAGGAATGGTAGAGGCAGTGATGGCGGAGGCGATAGTGCACCACTTTTGGTTCACGTTTGTGCCAGCGACACTAGATCTTGGTCATGGCGAACATGCGGTTGTTGCGGCACATGTTTCCGAAGGCTCCTTGGTTGGCGTAGTGGGTTCCGTTGTTGGGATCATGGAGGATATGAGGGATGGCTTGGCCGGTTCCCTAAGACTCAACAGAGGTCTAGTGGCCGGTACAACAATTAACGGCATATGGCTGGCGGCTATTCTTGGAGATGTTCGAGTGTACAAAATTGATGAAATTTTATAATTTGTGGACCTTAACAGTTTGTTGAAATGGTATTAATTGTGATACTTTAGGGTAATGTTCAAAACATCAAATTCTGTTAGTGGTGTGGTGATTCCATGAAGCATGATATTCCTGAAAGGCAGGAAAGGTTGAGAGCAATATGTACTATTTGTAGGAAGATCATATATCAAAATCCGAAGATGGTGATTGTCTAGAAATATCTCTATTAGTTTTTGGTTGATTTGGTTTAGTGCTTGTGAAGTGATAACATGTATTTTTGCGTGTTCTGAAGTAATTTTCTTTGAATGTGTATCAATGGATTTGCAAGATGATTGTTGTGCAACAAGTATATTAGAAATTTGTTTTACTCGTTCTTTCATTTGTCATGTGCTGAAATATCTTGTAGCTGATTTTGTGATTTTTGTTCACTTTTAAATTTGGATTAGGACTTCTACCATATGTTTCGTAATAAATGTGATGGTTGCTCTGTGCATTAAAAACGATTTGGTATGCTCTGTATGAATTTGATATTGAAATGGATATGGAGGTATCTGCATATAACATGAAGTATGTTGTTTAACTTGCTTTGCTGCTACAAAAGATCTAACGAAAATTGTGTTCTAACTATCTTTTAATAAGAATTCATTTGGCATTTGAGTTTTGGTTGAGTCAAGGTGAGAAGTAAGTTTATGATTTGTTTTTTTTATTGTTTTCCCCTTTTGGGAATTGGAATATCGTTTAAGCTGAAATTAGGATTGCTTTAACGAGATTTGTGTCTAAAATTAAACTCCTGTAATTGGGAAAATTGTGCATGAGTCGATCGGTGGTCACCAATTGGAATCAGGTTTTGCGATAAATGGAATAATTCATGTATAAAAGTCCACACCAAGGTTATCAAACTCGAGAGTTTACACAGACTCGTGAGAGTTTCATAGACTTGACTTGTGGATTCAACTCGTAGACTCGTAAGAGTCTACTTCATATAAAAATAGTAATAAAATATTTATAATTAACATACTAATTAAACATTTCAACAATATAATAAAGCAAAACAGTAAACAGTAAACCATAAAATTCAGAATATTTAAATAACCAAGTCTAGTAATAATACATCACTATTAGATAATAATTTGTAGAGGTTACAATAGTGATAAATGATTCTCATCGAGGGTTTGATGTTAAAGAACAAGAGTTTGATATGATTAAAGGTGAGAATTTTGAATTTAAGAATAACACGCTAAATGAAGGTATGTTGAATGCTAAACAGATAGAAAACAATAAAAAAAATGACTTACATTTTGGTCTAATTTTTTTAACTTGCTAACTCGGTGGTAAACTCGAGAGTCTATCGATACTTAGAGTTTATAGTGTTTGTCCAGAGTCTACTAAAAAAAGAGTTTATGCAAGAGTCAACCTATAGAGGACAAGTGGACTCGTAAACTCGTAAGAGTTAACGAGTTAACTCAAGAGTTTGATAACCATGGTCCACACAGATTTTAGATCTCAAATAACTTCTACTTCTTTATCATTTGTATATGACGTGATTAAATTTGAATGGAAGGAAGCTATTAGATATCTCAGGTGCAAAGGAAGGAGTCATGATTATGAATCATCAATGCTACTTTGTAAAGATGATCGCAGAACTATAACTTCACCAGCCGTTGACATAAACAATGTGTTTGCTTGTATACTTTCCTTTTTATGTCTACTTAAGCAAGTCTAGCAATTGTGTGTCTCATAATTTCTGTTGGAGGTAGTATATTATAGGAATATTTAGAGGTTCAATGTTTACTTTGTTTTCTTTCCTTTCCTTTTAATTACTTTCCATTTGTTGTTACTCTTTTAGATGCTTATGATCCACTTAATCCAAGTGGGAATATCACAATCAAATGGGATGTTATATCCTAGACCCCAGATGGATATGTAGTAAGTATATTATTGTACACATATTACCTATTAATATGAGAGCCAAACCATCTATTGTATATTATTCATGGTGTTGAAGGCTTTTTTTTGCAGCTTTTGTTTCCATTGGTTGCTCACATCTTTTATGATGAATATGCATGCATGCTCATGTTAGTTGCTTCTCGTGTCATCTATCTCTTAGTATGACCCTAAGTCCCTAAAGTTTTTTGATGGAAATATGACCTTAAAAGTTTTGAAAAACCAAAGTCATTTTTATTTTTTTTAGTCATTTTATTCCAATTAGAAATGTGAAATGGTTTGAATTTCTTATCATACTTCTGCACAACATTACAACAATTTTTTAAGTGTGTGTTTACTATTTTAAGTTTTAATTATCGAATAAGGTCAAGCATACGGTTGAATTTACTTAAATTAGTTGCTATAGCTCTTTAGAGTGACTTTAACATATTTTTGTTCCAACATTAGTTATTTAGATATCTAAGAAAGTACAATTATAATGAACAACTTCCAACGATACGTCATATCGCTTCACCTGGCTAGTCACTAGGTTGGACATGGGGAAAAAATGAGGTAATATGGAGCATGATGGGAGGGCAGATCACTTTACAAGGAGATTGCTCAAAATTCAAGGGAAATGTTCCACATTCATGCAAGAAAGATCCAAAAATTGTGGATTTGCTTCCCAGAACACCTTACAATCAACAAGTAGCAAATTGTTGCAAAGATGGGGTGCTCAGTTCATGGTTGCAGGATCCATCCAATGCTGCTGCATCATTTCTAGTCACGTTGGTAATGTTAGAAACACAGACAAAATTGTCAAACTCCCTAAAAACTTCACCTTGAAAGCACCAAACCATGTTATACTTGTGGGCCAACTAAGATTGTGAGAGCCACTAGATTCATTACTCCAGACAAAAGGAGAGTGACCCGACGAGCACTGAGTAAGTTATAGGACTTTTTATGCCATTTTTCACAGTTGTTAATATGATCTTGTCCAAGCTGAACATAATCAATATGCATGCTTCAGCTTCAATGGGGCCGGTAGCTAAATAATAAGCTGCTAGTTAAATCTGTTATTAGATTTCGGCTATGCTTAGATAAACTTCATCATAAAAACTTATATGAAAAAAAATATAAGAAGATAAAATAAAATAAACTTCTCCCCATAAGCTAATTTTTAGAAATTCTCTCGTTAGTTTTTTCAAAAGCTGATTTTAACTTATTTCAAGGTATAAGAGAAACTTATTTCATTTTACTTAATTTCTTTACCTATCAATGCTTATGAAAAAGTTTATTCAAACAAATCTTAGTTCTATTTAGCTATTTCTGTTTGTTTATGTAAGCTACATGCCTACGACTGAATAGCATTGCTGAACTCTAGTATATAAGCACTATGTGCTACAATTTACAAATAAAGTATTCTATTTTGTCTCCCTTGATTGATAATAATATGATTATCTTTTTCTCTCTCCTGCCTCTAGTGAACCCTATACTCTTCATTCAACAAAGTGTCACCCACTAGTTGTAGGTTTTGTTAGATAACAAAATTAGGACTCATGTAACTAATTCTCTGCTTAAATTTTAAAACCAATTGAAGTTTACAGTTGTTATAGGTAACCATATCAGCAAATTCCAACAATTATATTGTATCCTTAACATCACTCTTATTTATTACAGGGACATGGAAGGTGGTAATGGCGTTGATGAGAAAGGTATTAAGAGAGAAAAGTCATAAGATTTGGTAATGACATTAGTAGAGGCAAAGGTATCAATTTCTTGGTTTTCTATTTTTCTTTTAATTATGTGGATACAAATTTTACAATCACTTCCTCTTGGGATATTGTGGGATAAGTAGCACTACAAAAGAAAATGATTTAGCGACTAAGATTAATTTGGTCGCTAAAATTTTCAGCGACCGAATATTTTGCTTCACAACAACCTTAGTCACCATGCCCTTAGCAACCAAAAACTCTTTTGGTCGCTATTTAGCGACTGACATATTCTGTCCCGGATACAAAATTCAATCGCTACGTATTTGGTAGCTATTGCTTGAGACAAATCAGCAATTGAGTCTTTCGGTCGCTAATAAATAATTAAATCTTAAATATAGAATAATTACAAAAATGTTCGGTCGCTACTAAATAATTAATTTTAAAAAAAATTAAAATAAAGGTTTCGTCGCTAATTCAATCACTAATTTATTATATAAAATCAGCTAAAATATAATTTCGGTCGTTATTTAATAATTAATTGTTGAATATAAATTAAATTAAAAATGCAGTTCAATTGCTAATTCGATCACTAAGAAATTTAATTTTTGATATAAAATAAATTAAAAATGCAATTCGGTCGCTATTAAATATTTAATTTTAAAATATAAAATAATTAAAAATACAATTCGATCGCTATTTAGTAATAAATTTTAAAAAAAATATATCGTTCGCAGATTCAATTGCTAAACGAAAGTATGTTGTATTTTTTATTTTTTCATTTATCACATTTTAACCTGCTTAATAATTATCAACTGTAAATATAATTCTTAATTAAAGTGTATATAAATAAAAGTGGACATTCATAATGTGTAAATATATCTAATAACAAAGTTTTAATTTAAAGGTTGATTAGGCTAGAAAGTTACCAATATTTTTTTAAAAAAATAAGAACTTAAAAAATGCTTGAGAAAGAATTAAAATCAAGGTCCTTGGAATGAGTAACACACTCCTTTACCACTACACTCATGTGCCCATTTGGACATTTGGTGCAAAATATAAGTTTTATGTGAAAATAGTTCAAAATTCAAACTTTATCCTTTTTTAGTTTATTATATTTTTATAATCTTATATATTATATTTTAAAATATAATATATAAGATTAAATTTTATTTTTGCTTAAATTAGAATATATATATATATATATATATATATATATATATATATATATATATATATATATATATATATATATATATATAAGCTTTATTTTTTGCATAAAGACTAGTCAATTTGGTCCTATCATTTGGACCTAATGAAGAAATAGATCCTTTAGGTTTCATTTTCGGGTTATATATGAGCTATTTTCATGTTTATGTACTACTAGCATGAGAGAGATGAAATAAATTTTAGCATACTTTATATTCTGCTTCATCTCATATCTTGTTATTATTTTATATTATCAATAGTTATATGATAGTCAAATTATTAATATTCATCTATTGGCAAAGCAGTTAATAAGCTCTAATTCAATTTAAATTCAATAATATGTAGCGAATGCCGATTTCAATAATTAAGTCATTTATATGTTGTTAACTTTGCTCAACAAGTAATTTCAGAGATGAAAGCATTGACCATTTATATTTAGCTAGTTTTAGAGGTAGCCACATGAAGCATGTGTAGTTTTTGCATTCAATCTCGAGGAACTTTAATGAAAAAATAATAATAACAAACTCACAATCTCTCCATGTCCTTACTTATAATATTAGATAATTACATATGTCAAACAAATAATGTTCTTACTTACCTCCAAATCCTGCCTTTGGTATGGTCTGCCTGCAAGGATGAATTCCTTTCCCCCAAAAACTGATCAGTTTTATAATCTGCCCTGTATATGTGACAAGGTACATATAATAAAACTATGAATTTGCTGGAACAAGATAAACACTTATTGAACAGTGGATGCACTAGCAGTTACATAGTTATTTACAAGCAATAACATCAGACAACAAGTTCAATTGGAATTTGAGGCTATCAAATGGAAGGATTAGTAGCTGTTAAAATAAGAATAATTGAAAAAATAAGCAACAGAGCATATGAGCTCTATTAAGAACCATATTAGTTCACCAAGTGTAAGACTCTTTATTCACCCAAAAAAAAAATAGTGAGACTCTTGAATTATGCATTTTACAACTTTTGAACATACTCCTTCACAGTTCAAAACCAATGACCGAGTTTATAATTTTTTTTGTCAGAATCACAAACTCCTAGTCTCATGCAATTTGGTAAGGACAAAAAGCCTGCGATGCTGATGCATAATCATATAGCTAACTATAAAATATTAATCATAACAAAAATAAACTTTTTTATTCTTACTAACTGGATTTTTATTAATATTCTACGTGTCCATGACCTACTTATACATGTTCCTTAGATAGCATGATAAGAAATATTACCCTAAACTCCAAGATGTTTCATCTATCATAACTAAATTAATTAATTGATTGGTAATAAGTAATGCTTTTTCTTGGGAGGCAAAATATAATACATTAAAAATACAGACTAACCATAGGTTATTTTTTATAAGCCAAGAAAATTTTTTGTACTAAAAACACGCTAACCTTCACAGTTCATATAAGTTGTATGAAATGCTAGAGACAAGTATTACCAATGACTAGACCATCGAATCTTTCTATCCACTTGTCAACTTCAGCAACAACATTGCTTGATATGATTTTCGTGTCCTCTTCCCTAAAACTAATTAGTCTCTCACTAAAATCAAGAACAACCACTTGGTATTTTGAAATGTGTAAACAGAAATATGTAAATTAAGTACATAGAAGTTGTACTTAACACTAAATGATTCTACCAAAATAGGGTGCTCAATTGACTCGGTCAGTAGCTTTTAATGACAGGAGCAATATTTTTCTTTTGCACAAGATACGTGGGACAAATCTGCACCTTGTAAGGCAGGAAAAATAATTAGATAATTTAATTCAACAAGAATAAGTAAAATAACTTCCAAAGAGAGAAAAATAAACTTGAAGGCAAAAGTTTATCGGTGTGTATTATACAATCAGCCAAATTGGTGGAGAATTTAGCACGAGAGAGCAAAGGGTAAATGAAAAAAGAGTTTACACACTAACAATTTTTAAAGCTGATATGGCAGCAAAATATGGGGTTCCACACGACACCCTCCAATAATAGCTATTTTTCTTGATTTGAAACAAAGCGAAGAAAAACACTATATATTTATAATATCTATCCAGCCTTAAACATAAATTTAAATAATACAAGGTTAGTCCTCTACTCCTCTGGAAATAATTAGCAGCATATTACAATAATCAGTACAACACATTTTGAAGCTCATATTACAATAAATAACACTGCTAGATTCACAAACTTCACCATGAATTTAAGAATTTATACTACTTAATTAAGACAAAGAATTATTCACTATTAGAAAATACACTTTCAACATCGGTTATTTAGAACATTCTACATCGGTTCTAAAACCGATGTTGAAAGTGCCGATGTTGAATGTATCAATGTTAACATCGGTTTTGTAAAACCGATGTTAACATATATATGACAACATCGGTTCTCTGAATACCCGATGTTAAACACAATGAACAACAACAAAAAAAGTGTACGCATGATGAACGTTGACATCGGTTTTGAAGTAAAACCGATGTTAATATGTTATATTAACATCGGTTTTCTAGAAAAACCGATGTAAATGTAATATATTAACATCGGTTTCCTACGATAACCGATGTTAATATATTCCATTAACATCGGTTTTTCTAGAAAACCGATGTCAACGTTGATGATGCATACACATATTTGGTGTAGTTCTTTGTGTATAACATTGGTTATGTGTAGATAACTGATGTTAATATTCAAATGTTCACATCGGTTATTTATAAATAACCGATGTTAATATACAAGAGTTGACATCGGTTATCTACAGATGACCGATGTTAAAATACAAATGCTGACATCGGTTATACACAAATAACCGATGTTAATATACAAATGTTAACATCGATTTTCTATTACAACCGATGTTAAGGTTCATGTCGATATCGGTTTTTGTAAATAACTGATGTTGTTTATCATATTAACATCGGTTTTTGTTAATAACCGATGTTTTTTTCAAGTATTTTTTTTATATATACTTTCTGTTTTTACAGTAAACCCAAAATTGTACCTGTCAAATGCAATTTCAAGCCCAATTCACAGCAAATAAACATTTTATTCTGCTTTCAAGAAGTTTTAATGATAGTAAACATCAAATAATTGATTTATCATAAAGAACAATCATCAAATGAATTCAATGTTCATATTACATAGAAAATGTCAAAAATGTTAAACCAAAGTTAACTAAAGCTAAAGATAATGTCCCTAAATCCTAGGCCTGATCTCTAACTCGGAGATAAAACTGTGCCCACTGGATCCGCAATGCCTTTAATCTCTCTGGCTCCAATGGTCTAGGATCGTTAAAATACTGCTTGATGAAATAAATCATAATAAGTTAATAATGTAATACAAATTATAAATAAATCGATTTTGTTTGAAATAAAATTACCGCTTCCCAATTATTCTTAAAAGTTCCTAAAATGATGGTGGACATCTAGTGAATCACATAGTAGCCGCACTCAGTACTTCCTTTTTGTCTATTACACTAAATACATAATGAAATTTGGATATTAATTAAACAACTAGTGTACAGACACATAAAGAAATATATATATATAAGTGGAAGTTTTATGTAAATGACGTACCTTGACGACAATCCACCTAGCAGAAGCCTTTGATTTAGGCTGTGGAGCATCATCAAGACCTTTTAAAACACTATTCCAGATGAGTAACAATTAAAAACTGGTGTTGTATGTTGAGGTATTACAATGAAAATGTATTGAAAAGAACACTAACCTATTAATAATCCTCTTAAGGTAGTTGTCTGGCCTGTTATGCAATGAACAAAACCAGACAACTAGGTGTTCCTTGGGCAGGATGACCACCATCTGCCAGTGTCCGCTGCAGTGGAACCTAAAATGGGTTAGTACATTAGTAAACATTAATTAAATTTAGTTATTTTGTGACTTACCCATTTAGGTAGGCTCCAAGATAGACATCGCGTTGTGAACTCTGCATCCAACTCTTTATGTAACTTTCAGACTCAAACTGCGATTGCCCATACCTCTAAATGAACTATGGCTCGAGGAATCCATAAATATCAGAATTCCCCACTCGCATACATGTTTTAGTGAGATGCCTATTTATGTTAAGTCAAAGTTAAATATTTATGAATTGAAAGCAATAACTTAGGTAATTAAAAGTAATATAAAATGACTTACAGAATCCACAACTGTAACACTGATATGCTGCGACATTGACCACCGTGTGCGATTTTGGAGAGGTCTTCGTGCTTTATGTAGAGGGGGAAATCTAGATTAAAGACCCCAAACACGGTGGCATCCCATCTAACCTGATAAGGCCTCAAGAAAAGCTCTGGGATGGTCAATGTCATCAGATAAAGCGGATCATCGACCTCCGGATCGGGCTTTGGAGGTGGTTTTGCCGGAGACACAGCTACCTGTTCATGAAACAAAGTTAAATAGCCTAATATGAGACACGCTTAATGAATTAATTTAAAAAGAAGAAACATATAGTAAGAACAATAAGTACCTGTTGTGATAAAGACTTGACCAAATGTGTCGGCCAAGCAAGGAAGATGTGAAGTGCCTGCCCCACTAAGGAAACCTCATCAGTGGGTACAGGAACTGGAGCATCTGCATCTGTAACCTCCTCCACACTCACCTTTACTTGGCCAAGCAACAAAGGAGTGTTATGAACAACAGTGGATCCCTCATAAACTCTCCCCATGGCAACCAGGCGAGCAGGATCTTCTTCTATGTACAAGCCGCACCTATCAGAGTCACCCGTCTCAAGATCGTTTCCTGAGGGATCAACACAACTCCCCTTTGTGCTCACTCGAGGACCGGAGGGACCAACCAGAGGGTTAGGAGGCACTGCAAGTCCTTGAGATTGCATCTGCGACTGAAGCTGGGACTGCATGTGGCTGAAGGATGCCATGACCTGCCGCGTCACTTTCTTTGTGATGGACTCCTCTAGCTGGTCCCTGATTTGCTAGGTCAGTTGCTGCAATTCATCAGGAGGAGGGAGGAAGAGCTGCGAGATGTCTGTGGAGTCGATCCAAAGTATTTCTTGATGGTGACACCGGCTCCAGCAGTAGGGACACGTCCAGGGTGCTCTGGACGTCCAATAGCAGCGGCGAGAACATTCTGACGTCCATGGGGGACGAAGGATCCCTGTATGGCCTGCTCCTCAAAGGAATCCTGCACAGAAAACACACAGTGGTACATGGCATTCACAAAATATTGAAATATAATTGTAATGGTTAGTTGAAAATGACTTACAATCTTCTCAGCGATTTCCTTTGCGGCCTCAGTCGTCATCTCCCCTGTTTTCTTCGTGCGGACCATCTTCCACTTCACGTGGCGTCTGACCGGGGATGGAGGGTCGATGACGCCATCAACGCTTCCTGATTGTCCAGCTTCCTCCAGCTTCTTCTTCGTCTTCTCAGCCAGGAGCTTCTGCTCCAAATAATCATAGCCCCCACGAGAAAAACGTGGGGGGCAATATTCTGCTTCTGGATGGCCTGTGCCTTCTTACGCACATCCTGAAAAAATTAAACAATAATGTTTGAAATTGATAGAATGAAGTATAACAACATCATGTTTTTTGAAAAACAACTTAAATGGCAAGGAACATACCTCCCAAGAAGGGTCTCTACGAGTTTAGCAAAATTGGGCCCACTTTTCCTTGCTGATGCCGTATTTCTCACAAACAGTGTCCTCGACACCGTCCTGATCGGCTGCAAGGGCCCATTTCCTCGTGAGGTCTGATTTAAACTGCCTCTATCTCTCCCCCACGGTCTACAGTAACTTCCTTTTCGTCCTACTGTCAAAAGCCTCTAGGATATCAAATTCAGCCTGACAACATGAAATAAAGTTTATTTGTTACAACAATGTATTTTTTGGCTATTAATTAAACCAAATCAAATAAGAAAAGAAAAATACCTGAATATCCTCCCAAATCAGGTCCTTCTGAGCAGTAGGGACCTCCTTCCAGTTCTCGTAGGTGACGTCCACTTTATCACGCGCCACAATCCCCAAATATGTTCTTAATTTCTTCCTGTGGGGACCGTCGGCCTTCCCGGTAGCAGGATCAACATGCACCATTGGTCTCTCAGCACCAGGTGATCTAGTGGACAACGATCGTAGAGGTGAGGCTTTGTGTGTCCGCTTCACGGCAGACGGCGAAGCCGATGCGTTCGAAGGAGGAGGAGGAGAAGGAGGAGGAGGAGGAGGGGAGGCAGGTGGAGAACCCATGATCTTTTATACAATAACATACAACAACATACAAAATAGGATTAATCAAAAGAGGATCAGTCATAAGTTTTTTTTTGGAAGGCAAAAGTATAATATTATTAATAAAACATAACAGTACCAGAGGTATTGAGGAGATCAGATACAAGACACCCAAGGTGCCACCTTCCAAAAACGAAATACCCAACAAAACCCCACCACAGAAGGAGACAAGACAAATTAACCAAAGGACTCCGAAAGATTGGTAGACCAATGGTTAAATAAAGTATTGAAACCTTTCTCACTAGCTTTTAACCAAGACCAAGCAAGAAATAAAGCATCATCCATGACTTTGGGAGGGTCAAAAGGGGTGCCCTGAAAGTGATTTAGTTGTGCTTTTTAATTGTGATTTGGGGCAACCATGTTATAAAAAGTCTATTACATGTAATCAACAATCAATGTATGCTTGATGGAATATAAATACTATATCTTCAGAAATACACATGTACATGGCATCCTTAGGACTTCATCCAGCTGATGTTTGTCGCCAGTTTCATCATCCACCACCCTTACCTTCTCTGCCTTCTCACGTTTATTGTTGTTAAACCCATATTTATGCCTTCTTCCCTTCATGTCTTGTTTTATCACAACTTTAGCCAAATTTTCTATCTTCAACACAGTTGAATCTCCTGTCTTATTCTCCAATGACACACTTTGATGGCCTGTATCTTTTTTCTTCATATGTTCTAGTGCTTCAGCTTCAGAATGCATAAAGCAATTTGAACTTTCCAGTCATCACCAAAGGCTTCAGCATCAGCATTGACACTCTCTACCCTCTTTGGTTTATGCTTCTGTGTTGCATGCCGTGCTTCCTCCTTATAATTCTCAGATTTATTAGAGGTCTCACTAGAAGAATCAGCACCAATCCGTGCCTGTTCCTCCTCTACCAGCTCAATATCTTTCATTTCACCTTTGCTTTTGTAAACTACACTATAATTTACAAAACAAAAGTTGAAAGGAAAGATATTGAGCTGGTAGACGAGGAACAGGCACGGATTGGTGCTGATCGTTCTAGTGCAACCTCTAATAAATCTGAGATTTATAAGGAGGAAGCACGGAATGCAGCACAGAAGCATAAACCAAAGAGGGTGGAGAGTGTCAATGTTGATGCAGAAGCCTTTTGTGATCACTAGAAAATTCAGATTGCTTTATGCATTCTGAAGCTGAAGCACTAGAACATACGAAGAAAAGAGATACAGGCCATCAAAGTGTGTCATTTGAGAATAAGACAGGAGATTCAACTATGCTGAAGATAGGAGATTCGGCTAAAGTTGTGATAAAACAAGACATGAAGGGAAGAAAGCATAAATATGGGTTTAACAACAATAAACGTGAGAAGACAGAGAAGAAAAGGGTGGTGGATGATGAAACTGGCGACAAACATGAGCTGTATGAAGTCCTAAGGATACCATCTAAAAAAATACCGATGCCTCAATTAGAGAAAAATGTAGCTGTCACTTACTTGCTTTGGTGACCTCTGTCTCTGTAGAAAATTACATTAGACGATGTTAATCAATTCTCCTTCATCATGATCATTTCGATTAGCATGAACGTCGTCAGCTTCTTCTTCTCCGACAATGTTAGGAGTAATTTGAGCGATCAAAGGACTAACATAGGTGTCCATGTATGAATCATCATCTTCTACATTAACACCAATTGTTTTTTCCTGTAGAACCACTCACCACCTTTCATCACAAGGGTCTTGCACGTAAAATACTTGTCTAGCTTGTTCTGCCATGATGAAAGGGTCATTGTGGTAACCAAGTTTCTTTAGGTCTACCAACATAAATCCTATATCATCGGTGCGCACACCGGTGTTGCTGTCAACCCATTTACATTTGAAAACACATACCGTAAATTTCACATAGTTAAGCTCCCAAATTTCATCAATGAATTCAAAGTAAGGGATGGAAGCTACACAGGGATTGGCGTCATTGACATTTGAAAAGTGTTGAGATTCAACCCTTAGGGTGACCCCGCTGTTCTGCATTGTACTTTTGTCATCTTGTGCTTTTGTGTAATACTTGTTTATGTCGTATCCTTGCCAGGTTATAACATTTCTTTTAGGCCCATCTGCTAGCTTTCTTAATGTTTCTGAAGCATTCTTATCTGCAAAGATTGTATCTTTAAACCAATCACAGAAAGTCTTGTTATGCTTTTTCAACACCCAATTCTTTGACATTTTCGGATTACTCTGTTTGACTAAAGCTTCATGCTTAACTATGTATGGCAAAACTTCATTACTGTTGTTCAAGACATGCAAGTGAGCTTGTAACAAATCTTCTACACTTGGAGTGATCACATGCAGTCCTCTTGAACCCTTGCCACCCACTCTGTCATCATGCCGAGACTCAGGAAGCCCAACAGGTTTAGCCTTCTCTAAGTATTCTCAACAAAATTCAATGGCTTCTTCTGCAATGTACCTCTCAACAATAGATGCCTCTGGATGATATAGATTCTTTGTATACCCTTTTAAGATCTTCATGTATCGCTCAACCGGGTACATCCACCGTAGATAAATAAGACCACAACATTTGATTTCTCTGACCAGATGCACAATCAAGTGAATAATGATGTCAAAGAAAGCAGGGGGAAAATACATCTCCAACTGGCACAGTATAATTGTGGCCTCATTTTCCAACTCATCAAACTTGACTGGATCAATGACTTTGCTACATATAGCATGGAAGAAAAAGCACAGGTGAGTTATCGCTAACCTGACTTTGTTTGGCAAGATGTCTCGTAAAGCCACGGCTAACAATTGTTGCATAAGCACGTGATAATCATGAGACTTTAACCCTACAAGCTTAAGCTCCTTCAACTGCACAAGGCTCTTAATATTTGAAGAGTATCCTTGTGGAACCTTCACCCGACGAAGACACTGACAAAAACTTATCTTCTCCTTCTTGGACAAAGTATGGCAGGCTGGGGGCAAGTAAATTTTCTTCCCATCAGACCTTGGATGCAACTGTGATCGTATACCTATATCAGCTAGATCTTGATGGGTATTCAAGCCATCCTTCGTCTTGCCTTGAATGTTAAGGAGCGTCCCAATCACACTGTCACAAACATTTTTCTCCACATGCATAACATCAATACAATGTCTAACATCAAGATCACACCAGTACGGAAGATCAAAGAAAATGGACCTCTTCTTCCATATGCAACTCTGACTTTTATCCTTCTTTTGGGTCTTCCCAAATACAGTATTCAGGTGTTGAACTCGCTGATATACTTGCTCACCAGTCAACGGTATTGGCGAAATATCATGCTCTTGACTTCCATTAAAAGCTTTTTTCAGTCGTCTGTAAGGATGATTGGGTGTTAGAAAGCTGTGATGCCTACTATAGACTGTTTTTCTCCCATGTTTAAGTTGTATGTAACTTGTGTTTTCTTCACAGATGGGGCATGCATGATGTCCCTTAACACTGTAACCGTTGAGATTCCCATATGCTGGAAAGTCATTAATGGTACAAAAAAACATTGCACGTATTTCAAAGGTCTCCTTGCGAAATGCATCAAACACTACAACCCCCTCGTCCCACAACTTTCTCAGATCTTCAACCAACGGACTTAGATAAACATCAATGTCATTTCCTGGCTATCTTAGGCCCGATATCATCATAGACAACATCATGTATTTTCGCTTCATGCACAACCAAGGAGGCAAATTGTAAATTACTAGCAGAACTGGCCATGAACTGTGTTGAGTGCTCAAGGTGCCATATGGATTCATTCCATCACTGGCTAGCCCAAGTCTAAGATTTCTTGGCTCTTTCCCGAAGTTCGGATACAAACCATCAATCTTCTTCCACTGCGAGCAATCAGCCGGATGACGGACCATTCCATCAGAAATCCTTTCATTTGCATGCCATGTAAGGTCTTTTGCGTCATCCTCATTAGAAAAAAGACGCTTAAACCTTGGAATGATTAGAAGATACCACAAAACCTGCGCTGGGGGGCCCTTGTTGGAGTTTTCATCAGAACTACTTTCTTCTTCATCCTTCACTTTGTACCGTGAAGTCCCACAGATAGGGCATTTGGACATTTCTTGGAATTCATGCCTGTACAGTATGCAATCATTGGGGCAAGCATGAATCTTCTGATACTCCATACCCATCGGACACAATATCTTTTTTGCCTTATAGTAACTTTTAGGCAATGTGTTGTCCTCTGGAAGCAGATTGTGCACTACCTCAAGCAGTGATGTGAAACTTTTGTCACTCCACCCATACCTAGCCTTCACATTAACCAGACTTAACACAGCAGACAACAGGGTTAAGGAATTCTTGCACCCTGTATACAATGGCTTCTTAGAATCACTCTGCAATCCTTCATACACAGGGGCGTGTGCTTGCTAGAAAGACTCTTGTCCAAAGTCACGAATCATGCCCTCTAACCGATCTCCCATTTCTACATCAAACGGTTTAGATTGGGACCCACTTTGCATGTCTGTGACTTCACCATGCCATATCCACATTGTGTAATTCTTCTTAATCCCATCACACAATAGATGGTCCCGTATGTCATCGAGTAATTGTCGTCTTCCATTCAAACAGTTGATGCAAGGACAATAATATTTTCCTTATTCATTCGGTCGACCTCTTTCTGAAGCAAATTTCAAGAACTGTTCGACGCCATCCTTATATTCTGGGCTCATGCGACTTTCATTCATCCAACTTCGATCCATCTAAGCAATTCCATGCATGAAAATCTCACTTTTTTATTTATAGGTGTGGCCCTATCCCATTTAGGAAAACAGTCTTTTAAGTTAGCTTCAAACGTCAGGGTTATCATTATTTACAAAAATTTGACTAAATTTCGGCAGCATTTCGCATTGGTCTCCAAGTACACGACATGACATCGGTCAAATGAATTTCACGATAATCAAGTATGCACTCGGAGAACAACTTGAAATGCATTGAACCAAAATTTAATCAAATTAATGAAAATAATAATAACCTTCACGAATGAATCTAACATAAAAATACCAGTCTCCCCAAACTGTCCAAACGGACAATTCAAGACTAAATACAATGACTAATGCAAACTGTCTGCAAGAGTCATTGCATTCAGTCTCAAACGGGAATCTAAGGTTCACTCACCATGAACAACAATTGTTTATATAGCAAATTACATTGATCACATACAAGAACATACAAAAGGTAAAATTCAATTACAGACAAATATAGACATCAACAGTTGTTTATGTAACTAATTTCAAATGTTGGGTTTCAAGGGTGCTTATGCTTTATTATTGTAGTTGGGTATATGTGTGTATGTTTGTGTGTGTGTGTGTGTGTGTGTGTGTGTGTGTGTGTGTGTGTGTGTGTGTGTGTGTGTATCATGAGGGTCTATGTGTATCATGAGTACCAATGCTGTGTTAGCCATTCTTTGCAGATCAGCCAACAAACTGCAGATATATCTGCAAAGAATGGGAAATTGGGATTGAAATTGATACCAATGTGAAGAGAGAAGAGGTGGAAAAGCTGGTCAATGACTTCATGGCGGGAGAGAAAGGAAACAAAATGAGACAAAAGATCGTGGAGTTGAAGAAGAAGGCAGAGGAAGCCACTACACCCAGTGGTTGTTCATTCATGAACTTGGACTTCATTAAGGAGGTGTTGCTTAATTAGATAAACCAAAAAAGTTTCTTCTAGAAATCAAAATTCTCCTTTCTTGCCTTGAGATAGAAAGCCAAAACAATTATTGGATTTTGCCCTTAACATCTTAGCATCAGATTCTTGCTCCTTTTTTGTTCCTTTTGATGTGGTCCTAAAACATCATAATGATCCTCTTCTCATTATTTCAGGAACCAATCAAGGCTGCAGAGAAATCTCGTGTACCTAGCTGCAATAGCTGATTCTCAACCACAACCATCTCCATTGGCTGGTCAGGTACATCATACTCTTGGGGATATCACTGCAACAGCCTTTCTCAGTGCTTCAACAGCAGCAAGGCATGCACAACCAACTTGGCATGAGTTCCAGTGGAAGTCAAGGCCTCCACATGCTGCAAAGTGAAGCCACTAATGTTGGAGGCAATGTAACCATAGGAACCGGAGGAGGGTTTCCGGACTTTGTACGCATCGGTAGTGGCAAGCAAGATATTGGAATCTCTAGTGAAGGCAGAGGAGGAAACTCTAGTGGCCACTCTGGTGATGGTGGTGAGACACTTAATTACCTGAAAGCTGCTGGTGATGGAAACTGAACTAGCTAGGGAGAATGGTAAAAGTTTCCTTGGCCCTTAGCCGTTTATTGAGTTAATTAGGAGAATTAGGCAGTGGAGATTAAGTAGGGAAGGGAAGGAGGAAAGGGAAAAGTTGCTGCTTAGATATCTTGTTCATTAATCTTATGCTAAAGGCAAACTGCCTTAACGTTTCTATAGTACTAGTATTTTCTGTGTGCGGTTGTGTGTGTGTGTGTGTGTGTGTGTGGCTGTGTGTGTGTGTGTATGTGGGTGGGGGTGTGTTTTTGTGTGGGTGTGTGTGTGTTTCTATGTGTGTGCGTGTGTGTGGCTGTGTGTGTGTGTGGGTGTGGGTGTGTGTGTGTGTGTGTGTATGTGTGTGTGGGTGTGGGTGTGGGTATGTGTGTGTGTTTCCGTGTGTGTGTGTGTGTGTGTATTGTTGGATCGAGTGGCCTCAGAATAATTAAGAAGGGGGGTTGAATTAATTATTCATAAACCTTTACTAATTAAAAGTTTACTCTTCTAAGGCTTTTACTTATGTTATTAAGAGAATAAGGAGTAGAAGAGAAACTTAACAGAAAGTAAAAGCAGAAATTAAATGCACAGCGGAAAGTAAAAGAGTAGGGAAGAAGGAGACAAACACACAAGAGTTTTTATACTGGTTCGGCAACAACCCGTGCCTACACCCAGTCCCCAAGCGACCTGCGGTCCTTGAGATTTCTTTCAACCTTGTAAAAATCCTTTTACAAGCAAAGATCCACAAGGGATGTACCCTCCCTTGTTCTCTTTGAACCTAGTGGATGTACCCTCCACTAGAACTGATCCACAAGAGATGTACCCTCTCTTGTTCTCAGTCAAACCCAAGTAGATGTACCCTCTACTTGTACCACAAAGGATGTACCCTCCAATGTGTTAAGACAAAGATCTCAGGTCGTTAAACCTTTGATACTTTGTGAATGGGGATACAAAAGAATTCTTAGGCGGTTAGTCCTTTGAACACTTTTGTATTAGGGAATGGGAAGAATCAAAAGAATTCTCAAACTGTGTCGTTTTGAATTCTTTGACAAGGGAAAAGGGAGACACAAAAGAATTCAGGCGATTAGTCCTTTGTTCTTTTGGAAAAGGGAGAAGAGAGACACAAAAAGAATTCAGGTGGTTAGTCCTTGGCGAATTCTTTTTGGCAAAGGGCGAAGAGAATGAAAAGATGAATAGCACAAGTTTTCAAGGTTTAGAAAACCAGAAAACTTCAGAAAGCTTTTAGTACAAAGAAGAAGAAGAAGTTCAAAGAGATTCAAGGCTTGTAAAGGATTGTAAGAGATTGATTGGAAAAGTATTCAAGATTGAAAGAATGAATTTTTTTTAAAATTCAAAACAAAGCCTTGCTTTTATAGACTCTTCATGTCTAGTCAAGAAGACCATTTAGAAGAGTTATAACTTTTAGAAAAACTTAAAACCAATTTGAAAAAGTCAAAAACCATTTGAAGAGTTACATCTTTTGATTTATTAAGAAACAGTCACTGGTAATCGATTACCAAATTAGTGTAATCGATTACACAAAGCTTTTATGTGAAAGGATGTGACTCTTCACATTTGAATTTGAATTTCAACGTTCAAAGGCACTGGTAATCGATTACCAAAACATTGTAATTGATTACAACTTTTTGAAATTCATTGGAACATTGTAAATTCAATTTGAAAACTTTTTCAAATCCATTTTGCTACTGGTAATCGATTACAACAATATGGTAATCGATTACCAGAGAGTAAAAACTCTTTGGTAAACATGTTTTGAGAAAAACCATGTGCTATTCAATTTTTGAGAAAAACCTTTTCATACTTATCTTGATTAAGCCTTCTCTTGATTCTTGAGATCTTGAACCTTGAATCTTGATTCTTGACTCTAAACTTTCTTCTTGAGTCTTGAATTCTTCTTGATTCTTATCTTGAACTCTTGAATTGTTCTTGATTCACTTGAGTCGTTCTTTGATTGATCTTTGAGCTTTTTGTCATCACCTTTGTCATCATATTTTGTTATCATCATTGTTATCATCAAAACACCTTTGATTCTCCATGAAGCTTTGCTTCTACATGTATGTGTGTGTTTGTTTCTGTGTGTGTGGCTGTGTGTGTGTTTCTGTGTGTGTGTGTGTGTGTGTGTGTGTGTGTGTGTGTGTGTGTGTGTGTATGTATGTATGTGGGTGTGGGTGTGTGTGTGGATGTGTATGTGTGTGTGTGTGTGTTTCTGTGTGTGTTGAAGAATTGGTTTGGGATGATTTTTTGGGGGAGATGAGTTTCTTGGTGATGCTGCGATGCACTGTGTGTTTGCATAGGATACTGTCTTCCATTGTGTTCCTTATTCTAATGACTGTGCCGCGAAGCAAAATAGGGAATGAAAAAAGAGAATCGTGAAGGGGAAGGTTAAACCGAAATCTTCCAAAAGGTTAAAAAAAGAAGAAAGATAGAAAGAAATATTAAGACATGGTCGGGACTGATGATAGGAATAAAGAGAAAATAACCACTTTTGACATCATGGGGGTGTGTGAGAGAAAGAAAAAGAAAAAAGGGAATTATTCAGATGATGTTGATTCCAATAGTGTTGAGAAGGTAGTAGCTATGTAG
The DNA here is from genome assembly GCF_000004515.6 of Glycine max. Classification (NCBI taxonomy): domain Eukaryota; kingdom Viridiplantae; phylum Streptophyta; class Magnoliopsida; order Fabales; family Fabaceae; genus Glycine; species Glycine max. The sequence continues at coordinate 16,699,992 of NC_038251.2, read as the reverse complement.
GAGAGGAGACTTTCGTTGAAACTTCTGCTTGCTGCCTTGAATGGAAAGGATTCTGCAGTAGTTATGTGCAGATTTTGCAGGCTCATGGGTACTACCACTGCTGAGTTGTTGTTGAATCGGTAAAGAAGAACAAGAGTTCAGTTTATGCTAATAAGTCCCTAACACTGATTTCCATGTTTTATAGGTTTAAGGATACTTGGGTGTGGGGAGTTGCATGTAATGGGATCTTCTCTACCAAAAGTTCAATAAAAAAACATATATATAGATAATACAAGAGAGAGAGAGAAGGGCAGTGGCAGTCACAACATATATATAGAGAAGGGCAGTAGATAAAATTACAAAAACATTCAACACTAACAATGAACAAGTTTTGAGAGTTAAAATCACAGTAAATACTTCAAAAATATCAGTCCAATGAAAGAAAGGTCATGTAGAGAGGCATGAACATATCAGTCCAATGAAAGAAAGGTCATGTAGATAGGCATAGCATAAGTTACAAATATACCAGTAATGCATACAACAACAATTTCAAATTAGTTTTCAAATCAAAGATATAAATACCTGAGTTCGAGGCTTCAACACAATTGACTTTCTAGCAATGACCGCAGGACCAGTTTGAATTTTCAAACAACAATTACCACATGATCAACAATGGCTAAAATCGCTCCTAATGGAATCTGAAAAAAGTATGGCAGCATAATTTAGTGTTTAGCAAATTAAATAAAAAAAAGGCTAAATGACATTATAAATAATATATTTGATTTTGTCCTGCATACATTTCCTTCCCTTTATCTAGTTTGGACTCTTATACTCAAATTACTTGCTGACTTTCTTCTATATTCACTCTTGCATTTGTGGGAGCTTGTGATTATGCTTAGTCATGTTAATTTATTCTATATTCACTCTTGCTTGTGGCTAATATTTATGCCCCCTGTGATTTAGAAGGTAAAAGACAACTATGGTAGTCTTTGAGTACAAGGAAGCTTCAATCTCAAGTGGACTGTTGGTGTCTTGTAGGGGATTTTAATTGTATTAGACATCCCTCTGAGAGAATGGGTAGCAATCACAGTAATTCAGACTCTCAGAATTATGGACTGGTGGCTAAAGGATAAAGGGTTCCAGAATTTGGTGAAACTTGAATGGGGTAATTATCACCCTCAGGGATGGGGGGTTTAGTTCTGAAACAGAAAATCAAGTTCATCAAACAGAGAATAAGGCAGTGGAGTATATCTCAGGGTCATATCAGTACTAGAAAAGTCCTTAACCTAAAGAGGGAGCTGAATGCTTTGGAGGATGGTCTCACCAACAGAATTTTATCTCAAGATGAAGTCAAAATTAAGAAATCACTCCAGGAACAACTCTGGAATGCAGCCTATGCAGTTGAATATATGTTGAGACAAAAGGCTAGAGTGAGGTGGTTAAAAGAAAGGGATAGCAACTCCAATTATTTCCACAGATTGATCAACCATAGAAGGAGACAAAATGCTATTCAAGGGCTCTTCATAAATGGCGTGTGGATGCATGATCCTAGCAGTGTTAAAAATGCAGCTCTTCACTATTTCAAAAGTAGATTTGTTGAGGAGAATACTAGTAGGCCAACCCTAGATGGTGTACAGTTCCCTTCTCTTCCTCAAAGAGAAAAGGAAAGTCTTATAGCTAGATTTTTAGAAGTGGAGATTAAATCAGCTGTGTGAGATTGTGGTGGGGATAAAAGTCCTGGTCCGGATGGACTAAATTTCAACTTCATTAAGCTTTTTTGGGAGACTTTGAAACCTGACTTTATAAGGTTCATGGATGAGTTTTACATTAATGGCTCATTTCCAAAAGGCAGCAATGCATCGTTTATAGCTCTCATCCCAAAGATCAAAGACCCTCAATCTCTTAATGACTATAGACCCATATCTCTCATATGATGTGTCTATAAAATTGTGGCCAAAATTCTGGCTAAAAGGTTGGCCCTCGTGCTGCCTCATCTTATTGATGAAAGGCAAACAACGTTTATGAAGGGGAAGCACATTCTCCATGGTGTATTGATTGCCAATGAAGTTATAGCTGAGGCCAAATTAAGGAAAAAAACCTTGCATGGTCTTCAAAGTGGATTTTGAAAAGGCATATGACTCGGTTTCTTGGGGTTTTCTAGATTATATGTTGATGAGGATGGGCTTTTGTGAAAGATGGAGGAAATGGATTAATGTATGTATGTCTTCAGCAACAATATCCATTTTAATTAATGGATGTCCTTCTCAGGAATTTGTCCCTAAGAGAGGCTTAAGGCCAGGTGATCCCCTTGCACCTTTGCTATTCAATATAGTAGTGGAAGGCCTTACCGGGTTGATGAGATCAGCAGTAGCAAAAAATATCTTTAGCAACTATCAAGTGGGAAAGAAAAAAAAGGAAGTTAATATACAGTATTATGCAGATGACACCTTGCTCTTTGGGGTTGCCACTAATGATAATGTTAGAGTTTTAAAGTGTATCCTGTGATGCTTTGAATTGGTTTCTGGTCTAAAGATAAACTACAATAAAAGCCAATTCGGGTGTCTGGGTAAATCTGAAGGCTGGTGTAGGGAGGCAACTTTTTCTCTCAACTACAGTCAGTTGGAATTTCCCTTTTCTTACCTTGGAATTCTTGTAGGGGTGAGCTCTAAATGCAGGTTTGTGTGGCAGCCTATTATTAGCAAGTTTGAGGCCAAACTTGCAAGATGGAAGCAAAGAAATCTATCAATGGGGGGTAGAATAACCCTCATTAATTCAGTCTTAACAGCCTTACCCATCTATTTGTTGTCCTTCTTCAAGATTCCTAAACATGTGGTGCAAAAGATTGTATCTATTCAAAGGAATTTCTTATGGGGAAGTCACCAAGACTCCAACAAGATCCCTTGGGGAGGCCTCATTTGCACATGAATCACTCTTGAGGCAAAAATCAAGGATCAAATGGCTCAGGGAAGGTGACAGTAACATAGGCTTCTTTCATAAATCCATAAATTTCAAAAGACATTATAATGCAATTCAAGGAATATTCATTGAAAGTATATGGGTTCAGCAACCAAAATTGGTTAAGGAAGAAGCTGTAAAATTCTTTGCTGCCAGATTCACAGAGGAAAAGCTTGACAGACCTACCTTGGATCGGGTACAATTTAATATCATTGCCCACACACAAAGGGAGGAGCTGACTTCCCCATTTACAAATCTTGAACTCAAGAATGCTGTGTGGAGTTGTGGTGGAGACAAATGTCCTGGGCCGGATGGATTCAATTTTAATTTCATAAAGGAGTTTTGGGGGGTTCTAAAACCAGATTTCAGGAGGTTTGTGGATGAGTTTCATGTCAATGGAAGCTTTCCTAAGGGCAATAATGCATCCTTTCTGGCCTTAATTCCTAAAATAAACCATCCACAGTCATTTAATGAATACAGACCCATCTCCCTCATTGGCTGTATGTATAAGATAATAGCCAAATTACTGGCCAACAGGCTAAGAAAAGTGATGCCTGGCCTCATTGATGAGAGACAATCAGCCTTCATAAAGGATATATAGACACATTCTTCATGGAACGTTGATACTTAATGAGGTAATAAAGGAAGCTAAAAGATGTAAGAAGCTAGCTCTGGTGTTCAAGGTGGATTTTGAAAAGGCCTATGATTCTGTTTCATGGTCATTTCTGGACTATATGCTGGACAGGATGGGGTTTTGCCTCAAATGGAGAAAATGGATCAATGCATGTAATCAATCAGCCATTATATCAATCTTAATAAATGGCAGCCCCACAAAGGAATTTGTTCCCACTAGAGGTTTGAGGCAAGGGGACCCCTTAGCCCCTTTACTTTTTAATATTGTGGCAAAAGGCTTGACTGGTATGATGAGGACAGCTTTAATCAAAGGTTTATACAGAAGTTATCCAGTAGGAAAACAGAAGGTGTCAGTAAACATTATGCAATATGCAGATGATACTGTCTTTGTGGGAGAAGCCTTATGGGATAATGTAATTGTGCTGAAGGCCATGCTTAGGGGCTTTGCAATGGCATCTGGGTTGAAGATTAATTTTTCAAAAAGCAATGTGGGAATATTTGGAGATGATATTAACTGGGTACATGATGCAACTCATTTTCTCAAGTGTAGGCAGATGGAGACTCCTTTTCATTATTTGGGGATTCCTATAGGGGCTAAGCCTTCTAGTTGCTTGGTGTGGGAACCACTGATTAAAAAATTTGAAGCAAAACTATCTAAGTGGAACCAGAAATTCCTATCAATGGCAGGGAAGGTTACTTTGATAAATTCATTACTAACTGCTCTACCAATATATCTCCTATCTTTTTTTAAAATTCCTCAAAAAGTAGTTCAGAAAGTGATCTCTTTACAAAGGAATTTTTTGTGGGGGGGGGGGGGGGGTTCTCAAGATCTCAAGAAAATTGCGTGGGTGAAGTGGGAGGGCATTTGCCTCCCTAAGGAGGTTGGGGGACTTGGGATTAAGGATATTACTAGATTTAATGCAGCTTTGTTGGGAACATGGATATGGGCTTTATCCTCTAATCAAAACCAGCTATGGGCTCAAATTCTAACATCCAAACATGGATATGGGCTTTATCCTCTCATCTCAAAAATTTCAGATAGTGGCAAGCATGGGATCCTTTTGTGAATCTGGGTGGGAATGGAGCTTTTCTTGGAGGCGCAATCTGTTTGATAATGAAATGGGAAGAGCCTCAGAGTTTATTGATCAAACTGCTACAATTAGTCCATCTGCAAGTTTGAAAGACTCTTGGGTGTGGGGAGCTGACCCTAAAGGAATTTTCTCTACCAATTCTGCCTATCTTTGTGTCAAAGCTGAACATCTTGATGAAGATCAGTGTCTTGGTTTCCAGCACCTATGGAACATCAAAATCCCTCCTAGAGCTTTAGTTTTTGCTTCGAGACTTCTATGGGACAGATTGCCCACTAAGGATAATTTAATTAGGAGGCATGTTACCATTGAAAATTATCTTTGCCCCTTTTGTCAAAACAAAGTTGAATCTGCCTCTCATTTGTTCTTCTTGTGTCATAAAGTTATGCCTCTATGGTGGGAATTTAATTCGTGGGTTAAGGAACCTAGAGTGTTCCATTTCAGGCCTATGGATAATTTCCTTCAGCACTCTCCCATGGCAGGATTAAAGGATACCAACACAAGGTGGAAAATTTGGTGGATAGCAGCTACAACATCAATATGGAAGCTCAGAAATGACATTATCTTCAACAATCATCCTTTTGTCATGTCGAAGCTGGTGGATAATACTATTTTCCTCTCTTGGTCCTGGATGAGGGGGTGGGAAAAGGATTTTAATGTTCCTTTTCACCAATGGTCCTCATCTATGGCTTTGGCTTTTAAGTAGTGTTTGTGTTGTTGGGCTGGGATGTATTGTTTCTGTTGGGTTGATGGATAGTTTTAATTGCCTTTCTATTCCAGGAGATCTTACCTCCTGTGGCTTCTTGTAGTACTTCTGGTACTATGTAACTTCTATTATATATTTAATATAATTTTGGCCGTTCAAAAAAAAAAGAAATAGCCATAGAGGGGGATAAGGAGAAGGATTTGCCTCTTGAGGTAATTCTGCCTCACAGCAGCAATTCGAATATAAAGAAGAAAAGCAGGGTCAATGTTCCCTTTGGTCAATATGACTTAAAGGTAGCAAGTGAGGAAGTGGGCCAGCGGATAAGTGGCCTAACTCATTCTGCCACAAAGGTTTATGTGAGAAGAAAGAAGGTGTTGAGAAGTAATGGAAAGGCCCAACAGTTTAAGGAACCAGCTGTGGACTCAAACTCAGTTTCTAAAACTGATTCCATGCCTTCAATACAACAGGACCCAATAGAGCTGCAATGTGCTCTTTTAAAGGAAATGGACTTGACTTATGGGGAAGATGCTAATAAGGTTAAGGGGCTTATATTGGATATGGAAAATAGAGATGATATGATGGCAGCTGAGAGGGGAATTAAAAAACATCAATAGAGCTGCATATGTATTAAAAGAAAAAATCAAAAGGTTGAAGTGCAGATTAAAGATATGGAACAAGGAAGAATATGGGGATAGCTTTAAAAAAGTCCAGCACTTGGAAGTGGAGCTTAATAAATTAGAGGAGGACACATTGCATAGACAGATGATTGATTTGGAAATTTCAAGAAGAAAGAAGCTGCAGGAAGATTTGTGGGTGGCTGCCCAGGCCCATGAAGCATTGCTAAGGCACAAATCTAGATCAAGATGGTTAAAGGAGGGAGACTACAACACTAGATTTTTCCATATCAGGGTGAATGCAAATAGAAATACAAATTGCATCAAAGGACTACTCATTGAAGGTGAATGGACAGATGAACCTAATAAGGTGAAGGAAGAAATCAGAACCTTCTTCTCCAACAAATTCCAAGAAGCAGATTTTCAGAGACCTAAGATTGATGGTATCAGTTTCAAAACCATAGACCAACAGCAGAATTCCATGCTTGTGGCCCCTTTTCAGGAGATTGAAATTCAGAATGCTGTTTGGGAATGTGGCAATGACAAGAGCCCAAGTCCTGATGGCATTAATTTCTAGCATAGACCAAAAAGTTTTTTCAAGCATTGTGTTGTTACAAATTACAAATAAAGTATTAGGGATGACAGGGGTATTCTATAATACCTGTAACCACTTAATTTTAGACACTGGAAGACAAAGATATGACAATCTTTTCCAATGAAAGCAAATCATTCAATTAATATGAACATCACTAAATTTTTATAGAAAAAAATGAAGAAAAGTATACTAATTCATTTTCACTCTATGCTAGAAATCTACCAAAACATGCACCCAAAATTTGGTTGAAAACAAAAATCCAGGCCTCCAAACAACAAAAATTGGATACAAACTTAAACCAACAAAAACTGGATACAAAAAGAACACTGTACTTACCTAGGATCAGCTCCAGACAAGGATAGATAAACCCACCCAGTTGGCTTCACGAGTTCCACAGTCTTAATCTCCTAAAAATGTTCCCAAAGTCAACACCAAATAATTAAGCATAATCATCCCAATCAAACCCAAACCAATAAAATAAAAATTTACCTTCAAGTTGTGAAAACCATCACCAGCACGGATGGAAACTTTGTTCGGTGTGTAACTCTCGTGAAGCTTGAAAACCACGTAAAGCACAATCAACTGCCACAAAAAAATGAAACCCCACATTACAATTCTTATTGATACTTTTATATGGTTAGCCAAGTGGACAAAATGACCCAATAATTTGATAAGAACCTTCGGACAATGCCACCACACTGATTAAGAACTTACTAAGAAGAGCAACATACTAAGGTAGAGCTCATACCTTGTTAACTGGCAGCGTAGAAAGCTTTGAGCTTTGAGCACCCACGACTGTTCCAAGAGCAGTGTAGGGTTTTCTTCGACCCACAGTTCCAACAGCAGTGTAGGGTTTTCTTCGACTTTTCTTCGATAGGAGGTTCTGTGGGTTCCAGCAAGCGGTTTCCGACAGTATTGAAATGAATGTGGGGCAATGTGGGTGTCGACCGAGTGGTTTCCGGCAGATTTTAAGTGGGAGGAGAAAGAGAAGAGAGAGTGCAGCAGGGTTTTCGAGCACGTGAGTTGTGAAATTTCAACACGTTTTAACTTATTAACATAACAACATCAACATCGGTTTTTTAAGGATAACCAATGTTAGGATGAATCTGTTAACATCGGTTTTCTAAAAACCGATGTTAACATCAACAAGGTAACATCGGTTTCTCAAAAAACTGATGTTTAGTTCAACTCCTTAACATTGGTTTTGTCAAAACCGATGTTAATACTATGAAGTTAACATCGGTTTTTACAAAACCGATGTTAACATATTCATCTTAACATCATGTTAACATCGATTATTTAAATAACCGATGTTAACATTAAGTAGTTAACATCGGTTTTTATAAAACCGATGTAAGTAACTCCATTTATTTACAAAAATGCCACCGCCGTTTCGTTAACATCAGTTTTTGCAATAACCGATGTTAATTAACCGATGTAGAAAGCCTTTTTTTTAGTAGTGATTCGTGCTTCATGAATTACCTCGAACATAAGTAGCTCTACAGGAGGTAAGGTCTCAGTATTACTTCCTTCGTTGGCCAACTCGCAAAAACCCTGATTGAACAACAAAAACAAAATCACGTAATTCAGTCTAACAAAAACCCTAATAATAAATTGATAAAAACAAATCGTAACAGTGCAAACCTTGGAAAATCTCAAAAAGTTCCAAATGCGGAAAAAGTTCATTGGCAGCAATTAGGAATCGGAGGAAGCAGAAAAACCAAATTGGGGAGAAGAACAAAAATAAATGAAAAGCAAAAAAAGAAAAAAAAAAGTAGCAAATAATATTAAGATGGAGAAAAAAATAGATAGAAAAGGTAAGAAAGGAAAGACTTTGTAGTAAAATGTAAAAAGGGGTGACGGGCGAACCACTTGGTTTATCTGTTATCCCTTCGAAACAATATCGTTTTCATGATTTTTAAAATTGAATTATAACCCTAAATATTAACACAACTGGGACGTCGTTTCAAATGAATAGTATATGGATAGCTTGAAAAGAAACAATAATTTAAATAAATAATAACCGTTAAATTAAAATTAATGGTTAAAATGAATTTTAATAATTTTACTGTTTTATTTTTATAATTTTACTTCTAATATTTTTTAGAATTGAAAGGTTGTTTCTTTTTGTAACTTCTTTTCCGCTCTCTTACTATAGCTTCCAAGCAAGTAATACATCTATCTTTGGGAGTGTAACTTACGAAGGGAGAGGGGATTTTGCTCTAGCTTGTGCTCACTTTCCTGGTTGCTAGGTGCGTAATTTGCTATAAAGTTATTTTTCCCTTAACAATCACAACCATAACCATGTGAGTGCGTACGTTGATTGATTGAATATGTGGATGTGCAGTGAGGCTGAGATATACCTGTTTGGAGGTTACATTACTTCTTGGAAAGTTCCCAGTGGTAAGGACCTCCTTTTTGTTTGCCCCGACACTATTTTCAATGGGAACAAACTGATAAGGTTAGCTTTTTTCTCTTCTCTTTACTTGATATATTTAATCTTTAATTACTCTTTTTAAGTCTTTCCACCTATGCTTTTTCCATTCACTACGCAAACCATATAGTAGTTTCAATTCTTTTTTACATTGTAATTTATTAATTTTGGATCCTCAAGACACTAATTCATTTTATATATCTGGACAGTGGTGGTGTTTCGCATTATTTTCCACAGTTTGGTCCTGGTTCAATTCACCAAGTATGTGTATGTGTGCACCTTTAATCCATGCTATTTTCTGCACTTCATCTTGTTCTTTTCTCCAGTATATTTTACTTTTTTAATGTTATATATGCTGAATTAAAATGCAAAAATATGAGTATTTTAAATTAATAAAACTTGCTTCTCTTCAATGAAATCATAAAGTGGTGCGATGAGGTTTATTGAGTTGTTTCTCTGTCTCCCACCTCTTCGATGCTTTGCTTCTTCTTTTTCCCACCTAAGGTTTTTTTACAAGAGGTATTGTTTTAAGCTTGTGCTTTTTATTGGATATTATTAATCTTATTGGTGATTAATATCACAATGCCTTATAAAAATAGGAACCAAATTAATAGTTTATTATTAATAAAATGTTTTGTATTTTTTTTCTTTTGAATCATGATACTAAACATGACAAAAAAATGGTGATTGAAAGCCAAAAATTGATTTAGAGTTTGAAGGTGATGACAAAGAGTTCATATGAGACCCTTCACCAATTTCAATGAGTGAGAGCCACATAAAGACGGAGGAGGAATTAGAAGGGTTTAAGACGGAGGTGGTGGTGGGGTTGTAGGTGAAGGAGGAGAGAGAGGGGTAGGTATTGCTAGGATGGATGATGGTGAAGATGCCAAAGGTGAAGGAGGAAAATACGAAAATAAGGAAGAGGATGAAGAAAGAAAGGTCCTTGAAGGAGATAGATCTCAATTTATAAAAGTATGTGAAGTAAAATTGTAAAAGTAAAAGAATAAATTTTGTTAAAATTCATCCTAATCATTAATTTTAATCTAATAGTTATATTTGTTTAAATTAAGATTTTACAGTTTTTATAAATTGAGGATATTCATTTCCCAAGATCATTGATAATCTTCATGGATTTTGCCAAATATTTTTGTTTTTTTTACAGGAAATATATTATTATGTGTTAAAATGTTAATCACCCATATTTTTTTTACGTTAGTTAATTAACCATCTTAATAAAACCCATTGGCTAGTCAATCTATATAAACCTTGATTTAATTTGGTGCATTGGCAGTCACGTCTATAAAATTAATGGATGGTACTTTATATTTTAAATTTGTACATGATTGAAAGAAGTGCAGATTTAAGAGTTTTAGGCATATGCTAATTAGATTTTTTAATTTACTTTAAGTCTTGCTAATTATAATTTTTTTTAAATATTGAAAAAGATAATATATAAGTTAAAAATATAATGTGTAACACTAATAAACTCTATTGATTCAAATAAAAATTAAGTTTACTTTTAATTTATTATTATGTATTAGTTTTTATTTTAGGAGATTGTCAAAGTTATTTATATATGTATTACTAATTTTTTCTTTTTGATTTATGAAAAATATATAAAATTATTTTAACTATTGATAACTTATTTAAAAATACATTTAAATGTAATTTAGAAATGAAAATGTAAATAACATATTAAAGAAGATAAGAAGTTGACAAAATCTCTAGCAACACTCTTGTTAAATAAAAATAGGTAAAAATACTCCGTACGAGGTAATTATTTTAATTTATACATATAATTTTGGTTAAATTGTGAAACTGATCCCTCTATTTTGCCTATTTTACCAAATTGATTTTCTTATTTTTTAATTCACTATTTGATTCTCCCTATATTTCAAAAATAAATATGATAAATAAAATAAAATAAAAATAAAATTTATATAAGTATACATATTTTAATTTATGTTAAAATAAAATTTAGTCTTATATATTATATTTTAAAAGATAATATATAAGATTATAAAAATATAATAAATTAAAAAAAATAAGTTTGAATTTTGAACTATTTTCGTATAAAACTTATATTAATACTATATTTTGCACCAAATATCCAAATGAACATTTATGTGTAGTAGTAAAGGAGTGTGTCACAAAATCAGTTCTGCTGACGACGAAGAACGAAAAGGTGAAGAAGGTGGAGTCGCTAGAACACACATAAAGTCGGGTATCAGGTCTAAGTCAACACCAATCGTAAGTCAAAGTAAAAAGGTGGAATGTGAGACTCCCCTGCCACTAATGAAATGTCAAACCTAATGTTGCTTGCAAAATGATCTTCCTCAAACCAAGGATCATGGTTCCACTAGCCATCCAATGGTCGAATCAACATGTGGAACGTCGATCTCCATTCTTGTGCCATCATCCTCTAAAAACTAAAATGTATGAGTGAGTCCTCCACTCCCCCATCATACTTCAAGCTAAAGGACCAAAGTCCATAATCAGAAACACATCACACAATTCACTAATCCATTCCTAATGTTCGACTACATGCATTAACTCAGGTAGTCTTATTCTTTTACTGCACGCTTGTTCCATTAACTTGGGCCCGACCGCCTCATTGACATGTCATCATAGAGATCTTACATTTTTTTTTGAGTGAGGTTGTAGGAGTACATACCTTTACCCTTGTACGTACTACGGGCAAGCTACTCTTTACCATAATCGGTTATACTCTCGATGATTGTTGGGATTGCTAAGTTGGCTACATGGGTCCACCAGCCTTGTTGAGGTATCATAACTTGATGTCATTTTTTATCCCTAAGGACTCATGATCCTCACTTTACATACCTCAAGTATGGTTACCCGCTTATTTACAAGTTCAAGCACTCTCTTGTCATCACTCCTCATTGGGATTGCATTTAGGAATGCCTTCTCTTCACAAACATTTATGGTGGGGTTTATAGTTGGTATTGTGATGTGGTTACCAAGGCATAAGTTCTATTCCACAAAGGCTCTAAGCCCCACAATCTCTAAGCCCCATGAATTGTTGGAGGTTTTCCCAACCAACTTCAATATCATAAAAACCATCGTCACATTATTCTTGTAGAGCACATCCCAATGGGACATAGGCCATTTAGACCACACCACATGTTACCCTATAAGAGCATCAGTCATTCACACCTTTACACACGAAAATTCGTGCTATCTCCTCACCTCATTGCACACTGTTGTCCTTTGTCTCATGTTGGAGCTCAAATCCTTTCATAGTCGATGTCTATGTGTTGTACACCCCACTCATGATGTAATGAGATAGGCTCCACATGTTATTGCAAGATTCATTATACAATTACCAAGTAAAGATTTCAATCTTCACTTGTCTCATCACACACAATTTCACATCAAGGATACATTCATTGATCAAATAACAACATGAAGTAATCAATATCCTCGTGTTTCCTACCATATACAACTATCACATCAATAGGTCATTATAGTTTTATGAGGTTATTCACTCCTTTCCAATTTCCTCATCCTCATAATATTACTATCAATAAGCTATAGAATCTTCTTCTATCACCACTGCACATTCACATTTGCACATATTCAAAATTGCTTCCACTCTAGGTCTTTTGTAATTGTTTTGCTTGTCTCAAGTTTGGGATCTACTTCTATCCGCAATGTCCACAGTTTATGGCATTGTAAGATCATCCTCATAATCTTACTTGAAGTTCAAGAAAAGTTGTTATGTCTCCAATTGTTCCATATAACACTACTATCCTCCTATAACATGATCTCTCCTCAATCAGACTCATCTTTTAATTGGCATGTTGGGGTTGGACCACAACCCTCTAGTTTCATTATTTAATGAACACAATATGAAAAACCAACAAAATTTATGTGAATGTCTAAAACAATAGTCTTATAGAGGTCATTAGTCTCATCACAATCAAATATCATAGAATACATCATAAGACAATGAGATTAAATTAATGGAGTTCATTGTACTCAAATTCTAGAACATAGAGTTCATGCATAACAATATTAGAATCATAAAGTCCATGTCAACATAATTAACCTCATAAAGTTCATACACTAACATATTAAAATAATAATATTCATGCATAATAATCATACAATTATAGAAATAGCCTCCATATCATCAACAAAACATATAACACATCATGTTACCACTAATATAATTATAGAATTAGCCTCAACACCATCAACGAAACATATAACATACCAAATCACCACAATAATAGAATTATAAGGTTTGTCTCGATACCATCAATAGAACATATATCATATCATGTCTCCACAATTATAAGACCATAGGATTCATACATCAATTCATAGCTTCACTCCAAGTCATAAGGCATAAAAGCAATTACTTCATTAATAAATCTTTATTCACTATCTCTTCATAATTTATCACTTCTCCTAATGAAATTTCATACCAAGTTCTCCTCATAATTTCAATGTCATTTAACAATATTCAATAAGCATTATGAGTCTAGTTCATGGAGTAGTATCACAATGCACAAGTAAGAATCCACATAATTAGGAATAAACCAAATAGTAACACATATCTTGTTTAGTCACAACATAGTAACACCTTTTTATAAAATTAATAACTCATTCATTTATCAGTGGAATTTTATGAAACTTGTCAATATATAAATTTTTATGTATCTATTTTTGAAATTGGATTAACACATACTCATAGGATCACCACACAAAAAGAAATAATCATTTTACTTATAGATGTTCTAGCAGAATAATAACAAAGTCCCTTACACATTCTTCCTGCTAACTTAAGTAGATCCTTAATCATCACAGTGAATTAAAATGAAAGTGACCCCAAATTTTAAATATTAACATGTCTACTTTCCATATATGTTCACTACATTCACAAATTATCTTCAAATCATTTCCAGTTTATCAAAATGCCAACAAAGGTCACAACTAGACATTCAACACAAAGGTCATTTTGCACAATTTATATTAATTTCCTTTATTACTCAAAATTTACGTTTCATACATCAAATTATAAGCCCCATATTTCTACTTTCATAATATAATTTTATTTTCATCACACAAAGTTCCAATAATTCCCAGTATACAATTTCGTGAGACATGTCATTGCAGAAAACTATTAAACAACTTGTGTGCATCATTTATGACATTGAACCACTTAGCAAAACAATTTTCCAAAGACTAAAATAAATATCCATGACTCCCAACATGGATTCCAACACCATCAACACAAGACAAGCATGAGAGAGAAGAAAATCCCCCATAGTGGTTCTTAATCTCACTTGGATTATGACCCAATTAGGTTAGGTGTCCTAACTGAATCTTAAGTCCCCTTTCAAAGCTTCATGACAATTAATCCTAGTCTTTAGTCACTATAAACTGATAAGTCTAACTCTAAGTAAGTCTCTTTATTAATTAAACTCTCTTTTTAATAAGTTTTGGTCATATTTACCAATTTGTCATTAATGAGTTGACAAAGACAACCCCTTCCCATTGACCCTAGTATTCTATAGTTGACCTTGTTGACTTTCTCTAATTCTAATCTACTATAATTCTAATAATTTAATTGCTTCTTTTTCCAGTTTATTATTACTATTATTTCTAATAGTAATATTTCTCAATTCCTATAGTCAAATTTTTGGGATGTTACATATATCATTTCAATACACTAGTTAAGGTCCCATCAAGTTTTCAGCCTCATTGTTGTTGTTGAGGATCAATATATTGATTCTATTTTATCAAAGGTAATTTTTAATTAGTTCATATTAGGTTTTTTTTGTTTGCATTCTTTTTTTTCCTTTTCTTTTTAGGACTTCTCTCCAAAAAACTTTTATTTTAATTATTAGGTTAAACATCTTTTTGGTCCTTCTAAATATTAGTATGTTTGCACTAATTTAGTCTTTGCTTTAAAAAAATGTCAACTTTTGGTCCTTTATTTTGAAAATTTTTCACAATAAACCTTTAAAACTAACTTTGTTAGGTGGTGTTAACAGTAATGTGGTTTGTGGCAATTTACGACCACAAAATATAAATTATATATTCATTATATATGGAAATTTTTTACCATAAAAAATGTCCCTCACCCCTTATCACGATTAAGCAGTTGCAGTTAGTTACAAGAAGTTATTTGAGTAGTTAGTTGATTATGGCAGTTAGTTGGTTACTAGAAGTTATTTGAGTAGTTAATTGGTTATGGCAGTTAGTTAGTTACTAGAAGTTATTTGAGTAAGTTAGTTGGTTACTCAAGTTAGTTATTTTTTATCTTTGTATAAATAAATCAACTTTGTAATACTTTGATGAATGAATCCTCAAACTTCTTTTCATCTATCTTTCATTTCTGATATAGTATCAGAAGTTTTTGCTTTCGTGCCTCTTGCTTCCTATTGAAGCTATTTATTTTTTTTCTCATGGCCATGGTTGCCTTTGATGATTCTAACCCCTTCATTCTTCATTCTTCTGACAATCCTGGCATTGCCTTAGTTTCTCATCCTCTTACCAGTGAAAACTATAATTCTTGGAAGAAAGTAATGTGCATGGCTCTTCATGGGAAGAACAAATATGGGTTTGTCGATGGTTCAATTCCTGAACCTGCTTTGGGTCACTCAACTCATGCTTTGTGGCATCGCAACAATAGTATCGTTTCTTCCTGGCTCCTTAATTCTTTATCCAAAGAAATGTAAGTAAGTATCTAACATTGTTCTTCTGCCAAAGCAATCTGGGATGATCTTCAAGAACGTTTCGAGCAACGAAATTGTCCTTTAATTTTTCAACTTCAGCATGACTTGATCACTCTGCAACAAGGTTCCATGTTTGTTTCCTCTTTCTACTCCAAGCTTCATTCTTTGTGGGAGTCATTATCAGAACTGAAGCCCTCACATAGCTGCACCTGTGGAGGAATTAAACCTTGGTGTGATTTTGAACAAATGGAGTATGCTATGCAGTTCTTGATGGGGTTGAACGAATCTTTCTCTACTATCAGAGGTCAAATTTTATCCATGGATCCCTTTCCCTCAGCAATTAAGGTTTTTGCCTTAGTTGTTCAAGAAGAAAAACAAAAGGAAGTTGGTGCTTCCACCTCTGCTAGTGAAGTTTCACATGCTTTTGCCTTGAAGACTTCTTCTGCTGCACGCAATCATCCTGACAATCGCTTCAAAGGATCTTCCAAGAATCGCCCCTTGTGTGCTCATTGGGGTATGTTGGGTCATACTCAGGATCGTTGCTTTAAGTTGCATGGTTATCCTCCAAATTATATGAGGACTGGTTTTTCCTCAGAAGCAAAGAAACATTGTTCTTCTTCTGAACCACCACACAAGGTTGCTCAACAAGTATCTGTTGATATGTCTCACTCCCAACCTTCCTCTGGTGACTTGGGTTCCCAGTTTCAGCTTACTGCCCAGCAATATAGCCAATTGATGAATCTTTTAGAAAGTCATGTTACCAATGCTATCATCCCTCAAGGTGTTTCTTCTGCCAGTGGTATGATCCTTTCTACATCCACTTCTAATTTTTTTCATGATTGTTGGCTTTTAGATTCTGGTGCCAGCATTCATATTTCTTGTTCCCTTCATCATTTTCGATCTTACCAACTTGTTTATGATAAAACTGTCACTCTGCCTAACAATGATGTTATACCTATCCTTGCCATTGGTTCGGTTTGCTTAACCAATACCTTAATCTTGCATAATGTTGCCTACATTCCTAAATTCAAATTCAATTTAATTTCAGTTAGTGCTCTTCTAACCAATCCTAATTTGTCTATTTCTTTTTCTCAAAATGAATTTGATATTTAGGAGAAGTAAGCTTGCAAGAGGATTGGTAGAGGGGATCTCATCCAAGGCCTTTATGTCTTAGACCTCAAGGACACTCTTGATTGCAAATTTACTTTTTTTGTTATCAATTCACATACAAATTCCATTCCTTGTAAAAATGCTCATATTTGGCATTCTAGATTTGGTCATATCTCAGACAAAGTTTTCAAACATTTGAATAATAAAATTGGTCTGCACCTTTCTCCCAATTTCTCTTCTTCTAATTGTTTTGTTTGTCCTCTTGCTAAATTTAGAAGATTATCTTTTCCTAACTCTAACCATTTATCTGAATTACCATTTGACTTAATTCACTGTGATATATGGGGTCCCTATGCTCACCCTACCTATGAGGGAAAGAGATTTTTCCTTACATTGGTTGATGACTGCTCAAGATTCACTTGGCTATTTTTGCTTAAGCACAAATTTGAAGCTTCGATTTATGTGCAACAATTTTTCACCATGGTTCAGACTCAGTTTGGTGTATCTATCAAATGCCTCAGGTCTGATAATGCTAAGGAACTTGCCCTCACTCAGTTTTTGGCTTCCATGGGCACTCTTCATCAATTTTCCTGTGTTGAAAGGCCAGAACAGAATTCAGTAGTGGAAAGGAAGCATCAACATCTGCTCAATGTAGCCAGAGCTTTGTTTTTTCAGTCTAAAGTTCCTATCTCATTCTAGGGTGATTGTGTTACCACTGCAGCTTTTCTCATCAACAGAACCCCTTCACCATTACTGCAACACTACTTACCCTACAATATTCTGTTCAAAAAGGAACTTGACTATCATGCCTTAAGAAGTTTTGGCTATTTAGCATTTGCTTCCACTCTTCCATCATCAAGGAACAAGTTTTCTACTCGAGCAACGCCTGTAATTTTTGTTGGCTATCCCCAAGGTTATAAAGGATACAAATTGTATAGCCTAGACACTAAGAAATTTTTTGTGTCCAGACATGTTGTCTTTCATGAATCCATTTTTCCTTTTTCAAACCATTTCACAGCCTTAAGTCATTCCTGATCATTTACTTGATTTGGTTATCCCCATTCCCATCACTAATACCTTACCTAACCCTGACCAGACTCGTAGCCAATCACCACAGCCACCTAACAACTTTAACCATGACCCAACTGATTCACCCTCAACCCTGCCTTAGATCATCTTCACACTTTTCCCTCTGTCACCTTGAGAAGGAGTACACACCACTCTAAGCATCCCTTATACTTGTCTGATTATGGTAATATCACAATCTCAGGCTGCATATCCCATCCAGCATCATTGTTCCCTGTTGCCTCATAGCCCCCCTTAGAGAAATTTCATTAATCACATCTCAGCAGTCTATGAACCTCAGTTCTATCATTAAGCTATTTCTTATCCTGAATGGCGTCGAGCTATGCATGAGGAAATCCAAGCTCTTGAAGCAAATTCCACTTGGACACTTATTCCATTACCACCTGATAAGCACTATATAGGATGTCTATGGGTGTATAAAATTAAATACAAAATGGATGGCTATGTGGATAGATACAAAGCTCGATTGGTTGCCAAAGGTTATACTCAACAAGCTGGGATCGATTTCTCTAATACATTCTCTCCAGTAGCCAAACTTACCACTGTGAGAGTTCTGCTTTATGTTGCTGCTGCTAGAAACTGGTGCCTCCTCTAATTGGATGTTAACAATGCCTTTTTGAATGGAGATTTTTTTGAAGAAGTTTATATGGAACTTCCCAAGGGATACAAGTCAACTAATCTTTCATTGGTATGCAAATTGAACAAATCAATATATGGCCTAAAACAAGCCTCTAGACAATGGTTCTGTAAGTTTTCCACTACTCTTCTTAGTCATGGATTCCATCAATCCAAGCATGATTACTCCCTTTTCACCCACGAGAAGATGTTCTCGAATAGGCAGGCTGTGAGGCAACTATGGAATCCGCCTTCCCTGATTCCGATGTTGTTGAGTGGCGGCTGGTAGTGAAAGGAACTGACGATCTTGGCTTAGATGGCTTTGCTCTTGGGGAACATCATTTATCGATAGTCAAGGTACCTGAAGTTTCATGAGCAGACCATTATAAACATTCTCCGGAAATATCCGAGTATAAGGAAAAAATTCCTAGGCTCAGGAAATTCCTTAGTCATTTTACTAGAATATGTAAATGACATCATCTTGTCATGACCCAATCTTGCCTCTGTACAAGCTGTCCAGACCAAATTATAGTCTTTGTTTCAATTGAAGATCCTTGGCCCTTTGAAATATTTTCTTGGCTTAGAAATAGCCAAATCCAGCAGAAGTATCTTACTATCCCAGTGAAAGTATACTCTCTCTCTTTTGGAAGATACAAGTTTCTTGTCCTGCAAACCTTCCAATATACCAATGGATCCCAATCTGAAACTCAATCTTCATGATGGAGACTTACTCCTTGATCCATCAATGTACAAAAGACTAATTAGTAGATTGCTTTATTTGACCATTTCACGACCTGATATCACATTTGCTGTGAATCGCTTAAGTCAGTATATGAAAGCCCCTAGAGTTCCTCACCTACATGTTGTTCATCATCTTCTGTAGTATATCAAATCTGCTCCTGGACAAAGTTTGTTTTTCCCTGCTCAGAACTCTCTCAACCTCATTGCCTTTGCTGATGCTGATTGGGCCAGCTGTGTTGATACCAGAAGATCCACTTCTGGCTTTTGTGTCTTTTTGGGAAACAACCTTTTTTTCTTGGCGTTCTAAGAAACAATCCACTATTTCAAAATCATCCATTGAAGCTGACTATCGTGCCTTGTCTTCTGTTACTAGTGAAATTGTTTGGTTAAGCAAGTTACTTCTTTACTTTGAAGTTGATGTGCCCTCTATGATGCTATTTTGTGATAATAAATTTGCTATAAGTCTTGCTTCAAACCCTGCTCATCACGAACAATCCAAGCACATTGACATTGATCATCATTTCATCCTAGAATATGTTCAGTCCAAAGTAGTCAAGATTGTCCATGTCAAGAGTCAACACCAAGTTGTAGATGTTTTTACAAAAGCATTTCCAAGCCTGGTTTTTGGTAAATTCATTGCTAAGTTGGGAATGATCAATATCTATTTGCCAACTTGAGGGGGGTATCACAATTAAGTAGTTGCAGTTAGTTACAAGAAGTTATTTGAGTAGTTAGTTGGTTACTAGAAGTTATTTGAGTAAGTTAGTTGGTTACTCAAGTTAGTTATTTTCTGTCTTTGTATAAATAAACCAACTTTGTAATACTTTGATGAATGAATCCTAAAACTGATTTTCATCTATCTTTCATTTCTTTCATTTCTGATACCCCTACTTGCTAAAATCAAACCCACAATGATGATTCAATGCAAGTTATTTGATAATATGGATTATTCATAGAACAAATAAATAGAGTACATGATGCCTCTTAGGCTATTACAAACCCAATAAAGATTTGAACATCAATAATAATAAAAATAAAAGTGTACAAAAAATGACACACACAAATACTCTCTTATATGCCATCCTACATATCTTAAATCTACAAACCCAATGTCTTAAAAGGGTCATCCTCAATGGAATCAAAGACCCTATCAGGGTCCTTCTAAGGTTTGGTCCTCCCTAATGACAACTTCATGGTGAAGAAAAAATTAAGGATTCTCGTGGTGTGTAATTTTTGTCCCATCTTGTCGATTGGTAGCCAAAACTCCATTGTTAAATTGATTGGCATTAAAGGGATAAATAAGTTATTGTAAGCTCTTTGGTGTATTTCACCTTCTATGAGTTCTAGTCTACTCTCCATGCCCCACCTTGACCAATGGTAGGCTTCACAAACTCAAAGCGAAAGGTCCTATTGTGATCTTGTCTCAACATATGCTCCCGTGAACATAATAATGTCACAATCATACACATACAAACAACATTCAAGGATAAATTTATTATATAGATATATAATTGTGCGTATAAAGTAATTAATTGACATATTAAACCGATGCAGGATTTACAACAATCATGCATCGCATGCAAGGCGTCTGACCTTCAATGGATATCATCATATAGATGAACATGCAAAACATTGTACATGTTCTTAGCTACGCAACCATACTTTTATTTCCAAGTAAATACTGAAAATTGTTCATGTGAATCCAATAACACAAGAGAAATCCTACAAAGCAACCTCAATCATTATCATGACAAGATTGATACTAAGCAACTCTTATAAATGTCATGATAGAGATCCTACCAAGTAACCTCTATAGAAAAGACATGAGGTTTCACTAAGCAACATTAACAATTATGATAGAAGTATTACCAACCAATCCAAAAATTCTATATTTGGCAAAATTGTAAATTTGGTCCCCCAATTTATCTTTAGTTTCGGATTTGGTCCCCCAATAATTTAATTCACAAATTTGGTCCCCCTATTTTGTAAAATCGTGCAATGTTGGTCCCTCAAGCCACAATTGGTTGTTGACCGTTAACAAGTGATGTTGACTGTCACGTGTCACGTTCTTATTGGATTATGACTGCTACGTGTCATATTCTGATTGAATGTCAACTCCATGAAAGATGAAATGAATTGTTATTTTCATTGACCAATCAGAATATGACATGTGACAGTCATCATCCGATAAGAATGTGACACGTGACAGTCAACATCACTTGTTAACGGTCAACGTCCAATTGTGGTCAGGGAGACCAACATTGCATGATTTTACAAAATAGGGGAACCAAATTTGTGAATTAAATTACTGGGGGACCAAATCCAAAATTGAAGATAAATTGAGGGACCAAAAATACAATTTTGCCTATCTTTTTTCTTTTGGATGAGACCCTATATATAAATATTTTTGTGCATGTAATTTTTGGGTGACGCAATTTGTGATGCAACTTTTTACTTGTTGAAATTTGTTAAAACAATATTATTTTCTTAATGTAATCAAAGATAACATTTTTATTGAAATTATGTGTCTATTTTTTTTTATGTAAATATGCTTACATTTTCAAATATTTATATATAAGTAAAATTAGACTTAGTTCCCTTAATCTAAGTCTTGAGTTCGAGTATTGTGGGGGGAAAAAACAGTACAATTGAAAGAAAAAACTTCACTAAAAGTGATCAGTCAAATTTTTTGACTAAAATTAGTATTCAACAAAATTAATAAATATTTCACACAAATATAATGATTAAAAAAATCCTTATTTATTATTCCTCCTAGAACTCATAAGATGTCTGGATCAACTCTATCATAAATGTCTTGGTAGAGATCTCACGGGTAACCTCTACAAAAAGACATAAGATCCTAGAAGCAATTTCAACAATTATTATGACAGATTTTACAAGCAACCATTTTAAAGGCATGAGTCCTACCATGCCGCCTTACAATACAGAGTTTCATTCTCTAATGTTTTCGTTTTCCATTTTAAATGGACAACATAAATTGTAAAGATTACGTAAGAATTAAATTAATTTTACTTAAGACTTTTGTGCTATCTCAAATCTATTCGCACTTTTTTCCTAATTTATACTTGTTATTAAGTATTTTAAACAAAATAATTTAATCAGAAGAATAATCGTAATTCTTTTTTCTAATCTCCTTAAACTTTAAAACTTCAAAAATCATAAAACAAAGTTATTTTATCCTAGAAATTTTATGATAAGCTTCTGCGCTTGTTTTAAGTCTACCCAAGTTGTTTTATATGAAATCCTATTTTTGCCCTTGTATTTGAGTAAATAGGTAAATCACTTAAAACTTCACCAATAACCAGTAATATATATATATATATATATATATATATATATATATTCAATTTCTTATCCTCTTCTCTTTTTTTTCCTAGTGACTTTCTTCCTTCAAAGAGTGTTGAAGCATGATCTTTGTACAAGACCCATCCAATATAAATCCCTAAAACGTAATTTGGGGACGTTTGAGGGTCACCAATCGAGGTCAACGTCGTAAAGTTTATTAATATTCTTAAAGTATGTCATTTCAATAATAAGTCCGTGTCTTTTCGAAACGTCAACAAAATGGAACTTAGTTTTTTTTTAAAGAAAGAAAATAAATAAGGAACAGGATAACAAACTTACTAAAACTATCAAATTATTATGAGTGTCATTTAGTCAATAATCAAACATTTGCGGCATGGGGCATGGGATTATTATAGTCGAATTAATTTACTGTAACCGGGTCCAATGATGTACATATCAATAAGTTAGCATTATTATTATTATTATTATTATTATTATTATTATTATTATTATTATTATTATCACATAGCTTTTAAAGGGTAAACTAAGGATGGCCTTCCAACCAATGATGTACATATCAATAAGTTGCATTATTATTATTATTATTATTATTATTATTATTATTATTATTATTATTATTATCAAATAGCTTTTAAAGGGTAAACTAGAGATGGCCTCCTTTCCAACCTATTTGCTGCGAATGCAAGGAACAAAGGGAAAGAAAGGGAAAAGTAGATTCCCACTGCACATGTTATGTACTAGACAATGTTTAATTTGTCTTGGCTTGGGTAGGGACCAAACCCATTTTTTTATATCTGATTTTCTATAGCCCTTGATGACAACCTCAAACGTAGCATGCATATGCATTTTTGACCCACTTCCCAAAACCTCCCCCTCCCTTCCCTCATTTTTCTTTTCATTTTCTATGTTAAAGACATAGGTTAATCATTAATATATAGTGTTAAAGTCACTCAAGATGTGTTACTATCATATAATCATTCTCCCGCGTTTGTTCAAGAAACGAGTAAATTTGGTACACGTAATAGTGCAAAAAGTCATCAGTCCTTAATAATGAATCAATATGTGGAGATAGGAATTCCACACCTTCCCTGAACCTTTGAAAGAAATTAAGTGACTCTTGAAATCATAATGATTATTGCTATGAAAGCCTTACAATTATATTTCATCATTTGTATGTATGTATGACAAGATATGGGATACTTAATATTCGATTTCTCAAATGTAAGGCCAAGAGGGCATGGACACATGATGGTCTAACAATTATAGCTTGATCCTGAGTAAATTGATTGTGAACATAGAGTACGGACAGAGGGATCAATTTTGTAGATAAGGAAAAGGTACTATCCTTCAATGTGCAAAATCTAAACCAGAAACAGGCCATTTTCAGCAATCACTCATGTGGGCCTCTTTTAATGAGATCAGAAAATTAGGCTGCCACTCACTGGGTCCACCAACAAAGACATCTGCTCAATCAGGGAGAGAGAGAAATACCAAGCCAGAGAATTATCAACTACAAGGTTTAGTTTAATTGGTAAAAATGAAAGTATTAATCAGTAAGTATATGTAAACACTCTTTAGGCCTTAAGGTGTCTTGACTCTAATAAGTCTTATAGAACCTAAATCACCTAAACATCTTATATAAAAGAAAGAATAAAAAGGAAAAATACTATTTAACTATTCACAATTTTTATGTCATGTATCTTATCAGATATTTCTCAGTTCTCTCCTCTCTTCTTATCTCTTTTATGTGTAAAAAAATAAGTATAAATACAATTGTTCAATATAAAAGATGGGCTGTTGAAAAGGAAGAGAACTGTACAGTAAAAGAGTAAGAACCTCGGAAGGAAGGAAGGGATAAGAAGGGAAAAGTTCAGTTCCATCCCCAAAGAGAACCTTTGGGTCCATTGTCTTGTTGTTGGGGCCACTATTTGTATTTTCATATCAACTCTGGCTTTTTACATTCCATTTTTATACATTTATTACACACCCATTTTTTCTTTCATTTTTCTTTCTTATCATATCAACAGTCACACGTGATATTTTCTTTCTTTTATTTCTATTCTATTTTCCATATTACCACTTGGGTATATCCAAGGGATGTGATCATTATTCTTTACACTTATCTGATTCCACAAACTGTAGTGCTTTGTTTGAATAATATTTTTTTTACACCTCAACAAACAAACACTTCTTTAATATTTATCATTTTTCTAAGAATATTTCTTCTTTTATCATATTATATTATCTATCATATCTATACTTTTATTTCTATTTTTATGAGTATTGACTACCAAATGGATGTGTATACATCATTTTCCATATATAATACTTTAAGTTCCCATCCAATACCATTCATTATGTCAAAGGCACATCGTTTCTTATCTGAGATTCTGTTCCTGTGGTGGTAGTGTGTGATTGGTAACCAAAAAGATAGACTAAAGCTGCTTTCTTTCCACTGTTTCAGGGCATCTTCGTGCACATGTATTCGTGTTTGTACTCTTCTCAATTCTTACACCCACAAGGACATACAGGAATAATAAAATCAGGAACAGTATTTTTCAGAAAGAAGAAGCTCTTGTTATTAGAACAGTATCTGCATACCCTTCTCAATTTCAGCTATTAGCTAAAGTGAGAACTAGGAACAACATTTTGGGTTGAACTTGTAAAGGGAATAAAGGTATAGTGACAAGTTCCCATCTAAAGGAATGAAGAACAAAAGATTTATGAAGACCCTCTTGCTCCATTTGACATTGAGAAAAAGTTTATTAATAAAACTTAAAAGCCACGCCTCATACAATCTTGCACATCTGTAGATTACATTCCATGACAGAATCAAAAAGAAAAAAAAACATTAACTAAAAAAAACAAAAGACTTTCTTATTTCTACTTTGAACAACAGCAGCATGATTGAATTGGTTGCACAACCATGCTATATTTCTATTAGATCCCAAATTACAAGGTTACAATGAGAGGAACTGTGGAGGAAAATCAATATATCATATTGTTTTATTTGAAATATAAGGAGTAAGTGATGTGCTACAAATACAAATAGAGCTTCTTCAACTACTACACAATCTTCTAATCATTGTGTTAAACTTTTCAACACAAATTGAACTTCTCCACCAAGCAAAAGAATCACAAGGAAACTAACCAAACTCTCCTCTACACAGGCCTGTGTCTCTTGTGGCCGGCTTTCCCATCTGATGATTTCACAGCACCACCACTTGAATCTCCCTCTGAAGTAACTTCCATAGACTTGGTAAAGGAACTCGAAAGATCGGCATATAGGTCATACACTCTTCTGATGTTGTTATTGAGCTCCCTAATTAGCCCCACATTCCTGGTGAGGTTATCAGGGACCTTAGACTCGTGGTTCTGGTTTATCTCATTGATGAGTAGCCTGTTCTGATCAAAAATGTCCTGCACTTGAACAAAGTTCTTCTTAAATGTCTGCATGATCTTGGCATCAATCTGAGCACCATTGAATGAGCCACCCTCCATTCCTCTCTTTGAATCAGATCCTAATTCAAGTCAGAACCAACCCTGCATCATGAACAAAGGGTGAGAATTGAGAAAGTATATATAAAAATAACACACTATAGTCATTTTTAACTATATTTATCCATAATAATAATATAATCATATCCGCTATCTGCAATGGCCTGCATTAAGCACAAACAAGAGAAGGAGATATAAGGTTGGTCTAATGATGAAGAGAGCTGAGAAGGAGGGCTAGGTCGTGGGTTCAAATTCTCTCCCTAACAAAAAAACTAACAATACTAACAATTAATATTTTCCCATAAAAAACCACAACAGAGATAAAGAGACAAAACATGACCAGTTTTGGAATTGTTTAAGGCATTTGGGAAGATGAGACAACAAGCAGTAGTGTAGGAGAAATCATGACCTCCATGAGTTCCTTTTTTCCAGAGGAATCAGACTATAAACATATTATTACTATTATTATCATCATTATAGGTACTAATAATAAGCTTTTGCTCTTTTTTTTTGAGTTGGGAAAAAGCAGATCCCATTTCCATTAAAGGGAACTTTTTTATTATTGTACTCAGGAAACAGCTACCTAAAGCTCAAAGACCCAAAAAATTAAAATTAAAATCAGTCAATGATGTAGAGTAGATTGTATATGAGGCTATGAAGGTACTACTCCTACATGGACAACATCATTAACCTTTTTTTCTAAACAAAATTACCTTAAAACAAAAAATAAAAGAAGTAACCGCCCAAGATGCTAAAGATAATTGACCAAATTCGCTGAACATACACATTCATTTAATAAAATCAAAACCAAGTTTAATAATCTCCAATTATGGAAAAATCAAGACTAATATAACGAAAAAGAATTAAAATTGAAAAAAGTAAAATGTTCTCGCCGTACTTGGAAAATCTGCAGCAGCCTTAATATCTAGCAACAGAAATTTGGGTAGAAGGACAAAAAATTGAGTTTGATGATTCCAACTTCTAACGCATCTCCAACCCATTAAATTGTGGAGATAGATCTTCTTAGAATATTTTATTCAAAGAAGAAAAAAGATAACCTTATAAGAAGGAAACAGCAGATAAACATGAAAAGCATGGAGCCGATAAAATCAATGCGCGACCCAAAAACGAGATTAAGAATAATAAACAAGGACGAGAGGGCAAAATTCACATTTTTAGCAATATACAATAAATTCAACCAAACAAAATTATTAACTACTTTATTAAGAGTAATGCTCTAATGACAACATTATTATTCATTACACACACATATCATAAAATTCATACCTTATGAAACTAAAACATTTTTTTTCTTTTGGGTGTGAGACTGAAAGATGAAAGAGTGATTAAGAACAGCGATTGAATGGAATCTCTGGAGTGAAAGACTAGTCCTATGAATTCTTCTTTCAGAACTTAAGAGAGAGAGAAAGAGAAAGAGAAAGAGAGAGAGAATATGTAAGATTTGACAGTCACGCTCACGCTCGGACCCCGCTGTGTCTTAATATTTAGCAGTATTCTATATTACAATCTATAAATATTGATGATGATATGATGCATATTCAATATCCACCTGTTGTTTCCATTTTATTATTAAGGTTTATTGGGATACACTTACGTCATGTAGATAAATTTTGTGAGTTCCATAAAACTAGTACATATAAAAAAATTACTCCAAATTAAATATAACATATGATGATATTTATTAATCTAAATTAAACTAAATATAGCACATATATTCAATTTAGGCATGTAATTGAGTCGGGTAAGGTTGTGTTTAGTCCATTTTAAGATCCCACTTAATGAAATAGGAATTTCCTATTTCTTTTTGTTTTTTCCTGCTTACAAGGATGATATCATGGTGTGTTGATGAGCTGATTCTAGAGCAGTTTTATGGTCATTCTACTTCGATTCAAATTTTAAGCGATGTAAAAAGTGATATTTTCCTACTTCATCATTTCAAAATCTAAATTTTTACATCGATAGAATCTATAATCAATGTAGAATCCCTATAACTTCCGGTGTAAAATAGTTGTTTTACGTATATGTATAGTTTTATTTCATTAGTTGTATATTGAACTGACAAAGAAATGATGTCTTTTTTTTTTATAAAAAATATAAAGTTAAATATTTTTTTAGTCCATTATGTTTAGTATTATTTTATTTTGGTATATTAAGTTTTAAAAGTTTCATTTTAATTCTTTATGTTTTCAAGTTTTGTTTTGGTATATTAAATTTAAAAAAATTTATTTTTGTTCTTTATGTTTTCGAAAGTTTTATTTTAGTCATTTCTTCTAATTCTTGTTAGCAAACATTAGTGTTCTATTTTAAAATTTAAAATAATTAATGTAAAATAGTGACGACTAAAAATTGAAGACCCAAAATCACCATTGTGACATTAGATATGAAAGCTTCTTATCACCGTCGGGACTCAACATTTCCGATCTATGTTAGTGTTGGGTCGCAGTGTGGTTGTGGGATGTAGTAATGATGTTATTTGGTGGATGGAGGTTGTGAATCTGAATTGTTTGTTGATGATGGTTGTAATGCTGCAAAGGTTGCAAATTTGAGTGGACGATGTTGTAGTGTTTATGTTGTTGGGGTTATGGAATTTGCAGGAAGAAAATGATGGAGGTTAGGGAAGTAGTTGGTTGAATGCATTTTAAAAAAATGGTGAAAATATTTAACCACCATCATTTTAAATTAATTATTTCAAAATTTAAAATTAACGACACACTTATATTTGCTAATGAAAATCAGAAGAAAATACTAAAATGGAAACTTTCTAAAACATAAATGACCAAAATCAAACTTTTAAAACTTAACCGAAATGCGATTTTTGAAAACATAAAAGATCAAAATAAAACTTTCAAAAACATAAAAGACCAAAATAAAACTTTTAAAACTTATTGTACCAAAATGAAATAACACTAAAACACAATGGATCAAAAGTGACATTTAGCCAAAATATAATGGACTTTGACATTTTAGGCCTCCTAAAATTAGAAGTATTGTTCAATATATCACCTTGAATATCCTGATAGTTAATCCTAATGAAAACGAAGAAAGAAGACAATTTTTTTGTAAGACTTGTAGAGAGGACAAGTAAAGAGGTACCAAAGTTAGTGAACCTGGGTCGCCCTATTAGCTTATCATGAGTTTATGGGTTTTAGAATGCTAATATGAACAAGATACTCACGATATCATTTAATGCATCCACAATTTTAATCAAGAAAGGGTATAAAGAGATAGATATAGAGAGAAAACACATATTTTATATTGGTTCAATCACAATAATCATCTACATCTAGTTTCTCAATCAACTTGAGATTGAGATTCCGCTAAAAATAATCTAGTTTTTACAAACAAGCTTCACATGAAAATGCAACATACAAATGCAAAAGGTTCTTGATACTCACAAGAAACCTTAACCCACTCTTGTAGAAACCCACCACAAGATC
The DNA here is from genome assembly GCF_000004515.6 of Glycine max. NCBI lineage: Eukaryota > Viridiplantae > Streptophyta > Magnoliopsida > Fabales > Fabaceae > Glycine > Glycine max. The sequence goes on along the minus strand of NC_038251.2, from coordinate 16,670,443 downwards.
CTTTGAGAAACCTACTCAAAGACACAAAATAATGCTAAAAACAAGATAAAAGGATTGATATCACCTAATGTGATGAGTAAAAAAAGTATAACACACTTAGTCTCTTCTCATAAATTAATCTTCAAATATTTCTTGAGAGATCCACTAAAATTGTGTTGAAGTAAAATCAACTAATCTTCGCTTAGAAATCAAATTTCATAGCTCTAGATTCTCTCATGAAACAATAGAAACCAATATTGAAAAGAGTCATTATTTTGATCCTTCAATTCATGTTCGTTACAATAATTGATAATTTCATTGGAATACTCAATTATTTTGATCTTAGAATCACCTAGGTTCCAAAATAAGATCAAGATAATCAAATATTATTAGGGATAATCAATTAAGTGTGTGACTATATCAAAACTTAGAAACAAGGCATGCTAAATAATTGATTATATTGTTCATTTAATCAACTATATTGTTCTTTGAGGCAATTTCATAATTTTTTAAGTTTTTCAAAAACACTTTTTATCCTTTTTAAATTATGTTTTAATTTTCAAAATATGGATTACTCAAAATATGCTTTTGAATTCATCAAGTAAAAGGCACTCCACCTATTTTCAAATAATCACACTCAAGCACACACACAAACATATAACAACACAAAGAATTGCATCTAGTGACCTCATAAAGGATGCACTCATCAAAACTAAAACTAAGATTATAAAATCGAGTATGAGATTACTCCTTTAGCTATGTCATCACTCACGAGCTGACTTACCAAATTAAAAAAATATAGAAAATACAAGAAAATATAGAAAAAAAATACAACAAGCCAAATAACATCTAATTCATTACAACAAACACAAAAAAAATAGAAAAATTAAATTATGAGGTATACTTAAAACCAAAATAAAAGGAAAAAAGTAAATTTAAAATTTTAGAAAAATAAAAATGGTTTAACATATGTTGACCTAACTCTATCGAATTAACTCACTTCAACCTATTGGTTAATTAAGTTGGGCCAAATCATCCCACTAAAAGGTAAGCTACCATTTTTCCAACTTGTTTAGATTATGTGATTCAAGTTGGAACAAGTTCAAACTCACTTTGACACATCTAACTATTTCAAATTTATCCTACATATCATTTCTTCTATCTTCTTTTATTCAATATATAAAAATAAAATTAGTTTATTTATATCCTATTTATTTTCTATTCATTCTTCTACTTATTTTTTATACATCTGAAAAAGAAAGACAAGCTGGAAAATTAAGGCCTAAGGTGAACTATACCCATTTTATCAGTCAACATAAGTGGAGTTAACTGAACTGGGCAAACATTCCAAGTGAAGTAAGAGTCTCCATACATGGCACCATATTTGGCAAGCCAATGCACACACGCATGCATTGCCTTCGTGAAGAGTATGCTTGAAAGAAATTGTCCATTGTAAGTCCCTAAGCTCGTGAATAAGCTGAATCAAACAAGAGTATGGATGTAACTCATGGATGGCTGGATAAGAGGTAACACTAGCTTTGAGTCAAATTCACATATAATATGTCTGAAACCATCTTCCCAAGCCTTAGGAAGACCATAAAATATTCCATATAGTTTCGCCTTAAGACTAAAAGTGACACCACAAGCACCAGAGAAAGCTGAAATCCAATGCTAGATGATTCCTCCAAGGCCTAAGTCTCCTGATTCCCGAGAGAGTTTTCATTTGTGTTCAACTTCACAAAAGATAAAATGGGAGGCTCTCAGCTAACATGCCTGCTAGGTGTTGTTTGTTCCAGATGCTAGAGGACCTTGATTGCATATGCATAGAGAATCTGCACGATTAATAGTGAGCCAAGTGCTCCAACGGTTGTCCAGGAAGATAAGCGTGCACATTTCTGTTTTTCCAAAGAGTCCAACACGTGATAGCAAAAAGGGTTCCTCTAGGAGTCTAGGACTATTTATATTGGTCACCAGCCAGTGGATGCAAGCTGCAGTATAGAACCTTGGATCACAATCCATCTGTAGATGTTGCCACACCTGGCCAGAGGCATTGCAATCTCGAAACAAATGGAGGAGAGTCTCCTAACCTTGTGTGCACCTATTACAAGAGGAAACAAAAGACATGTGTTTAAAGACATGAAAATCGTTAGTAGGGAGGCTACTGTGGAAGGTGAGCCAAAAAAAGTGTTTCATATTTTCAGGTAATTGCAACTTCCAAACCTAGGACCAATTTCCAAAGTAAGAAGTAGGCAATGAGCCATTTGAAGGAAGTAAAAGCAATCAATACACCATCTCCTGAGAGACCCCATATAATATCATTGATAATATAGCTTTCGATTTCTTTCTTGGCTTAAGAAGTATTGGTGTTGCTAACCTCTCAAAATGTCATACCCTTTCTTGATAGATATCTCGAACACTCTATACGCCTATCAAGAATATGAATGAAAAGTACTATGTAATATTCATGATCGTTGATTTTTTGATAATTCACATATTATTATATTATGACACTTCACACGTCAACATTTCACTCAATTCCTTATTAGTCAAAATCCTATATCGATTAGAATCTTTTATAAGTTTTTCTTTTCGAGACATCGACTAACAGTTACTTCAGGATCATTGAATGTTTCTATAAATCAATACAAATTTTTGACTTGTTTTATCCTCACTTACATTCTTTTTAAGAAATTTTCAAAAAGTCACTTAATTCATAATTATTAAAAAACAAACACGTTTAACTATGAAATTTTTAAGTAATAAGCTATTAAAATATAAATACATATTGTTGATATATATATAATATTAATATTAATTATTTTTTTAAGGTATGGTCAACTGCAATATCATACTTGCACCGGATCCCTCTCTCGGCGGTGTACTTCCATCAAAATATTACATACTACAAACAGACAAAAATAGTCATATTTAAGGCATTTGTCATATCACAGTAAAATGTCTCTCCTTTCTAGGCCAAACTAAATACCCAATGCAAGGTGATTTTAAATAAGTGAAGAGAATTTTTTTTTCTTTTTTTATTCATGCAAACAGTATTTTTTAACGATCATGTTTTATTTGTTTATTTTCTTTCCTGTTTCTTTCTTTTTTTATTTCTTTATTGTTTTGTAGGTCAAACAAAGAATAAATTTAACTTCTTAGATATTATTTGTTTAAAAAATATAAAAAATATTTGTTTTAATTAAAATAAATATTTTAAATCATTATTTTAAGAAATACATATTACTTATAATAATGCTTATTAATTTATGTATATTATAAGGATGATCACCGTGTAACCGAACTTGCAATATCAATCTAACTAACTCCTAACCTTATTAATAAAAAAAACTTATTAATTAAGGATTCTCAATAATTAATTATATTTCTTCAAAGTTATTGCATAATTAAATAATAATTCACGCATAATTTTTTTATAAGCAACAATTCGCGCAAAAGTTGACAGAAACACAAACAACTATCCAGACTATAATATAAAATTATTTATAGTTTAACGATAGCCATAAGGCTGTTGATGTTCGCATTGTCTACGAGTAGGATGGGGTGTTCATAGTTTGACTATTTGTATAGCAATTTATATAACTATAATCATAACTAATAAATAATTAGATTATAAGTAATGATAACTATAATTATAAATAATTTTATATAACTAGTTATTATTTTTAAAGTACGGGTTTATTTTAGTTATGAGTAAATTAGTTATATTTAAAATCCTTTACATAACCACTTATAAATGAATAAAAATAATTTATTTAAAATAATTATTTTTATAAAACTAGTTATAATTTTATAATTATAACTATTTTTTAAATAAAAATATTTTATTTGAAATAACTATAATTAAGGGGACATTTGTTTCATTGATAGTTTTTTTAAGTCCCGAAAATATTATTTTTGGGAATAAAACATGAGAATGTTTTCCCGGATATTTAAAAAAATATGTTTGGTTAACTATAAAATTAGTTAGGAATAATTTTTTATATTCCTGGGAATAATTAAGACATATATTTGGTTAAATTATTTTTTTTCTAGGATTATATATTATAATTACTAAAATATTCTTATTATGTTCAAGATGTTATTTTTTCTTTAGAATATTTTTTTTGTTGAGAGAGGAGCATATTTGTCTTTTAAAAGAGGAGAAAAATTATTGTGGGTAGGAAATAGGTATATGTATATTTTACCCACAAATGAGATTTTTGTCCCATGGAAATAAGTATTCCCTATTCCTTCAGTCAAGATTAAATGTTGGTTAAAAATGCGATTATTACTTACAAAAGTAAAAAATATACTTAAAATTAATTATTTTATTACTTGTAACATAATTATCTTTTTTCCTCTTGTATTCCCAAGACTTAAAAATCTACACCTAAGATAAACACCCCAATAATTTTATAACTACTTTTATATATCTAGTTATATAAAACTGATTATAGTTATATTAGAATTATAGTCATTTTTTTAAACTAATTTTTTTAGCAACCTTATTTGTCTGCAATATTGTGGACAACTACTGTTAGCCCTTGAATGTTAAAAGAATGGGAAGCAATTGAATGTTAAAATAATTGAGAAATTCAATTCTTAACCTATAGCACATTACATTACCTTTTTTCTTAAAAAAAAAAAAACTTTAGTAAGTCATTGGGCATGGGCCACCGGTTGAACCCAGCCCATATACTCAATATGTGTCCTCACGCGGCCCTTTAGACATATCAATGATCAAGTAATTATGAACACTTTTCTGGATAAAAATTGTTAAACATTCATCAATATTCAACAAAATTTGTGTCATTGTTGCACGCAATATAGACAAAAATAATTGTCACTAGATATACCGATAATGTAACTATTAGAAATTTATTGATAATTAACCATTTTCACTCATTTTTAAATAAAATATTTAGTATTAATACATTAAATATATGAATAATTCGAGTTTCCTTTTAAAAAATTAAACATGTTTAATTCTCAAATCCTCAAACTCAAAATTTTAATTATACTAAAAAACTTTAGTATCTAGTGCATTAATAATGTTTGACACAAGTGATAACACCTATTTAAACCAAGTGGTCTAAAGTTTGTATTATGACTTTAGTTATGAAATATATTATGTTTGGAGGAGAATACTCATCTTATGTGTATTTATGATTTTTTATGAAGATTAGTCACTATTTTTTATGGGAGTTATTTTGTACAAATACCATTATAAATATTTTTTTTCTATCTAATGCATTCATTCGGTGGTAATTCTTTTCTTGAATAATAAGAAATGAATGAGGGCTTCTTTAATACATTTTCTTTGTTAAATATTTCTTCTTTATAGGGTTTAATGATCATACCCTGACCATGTAAAATATTTTTACATTGTTGTCTAATAATAATTTATCATTAATATAATTTTTAAGTAATTATTATAAAAGTCAATAAACTTATCATTCGTAGTGAATTGTGACCAGATGACAGTGAAAAACCATCAATATATTAATTCTTTTTCTCTTAATATAATCTAATAATTTATTGGCTTAAATACAATTTGGGTCCTCCTATTTTGATCAATCCACAATTTTAGTCCCTCTATTTTTAAATAAAGATATTTGGTTCTTCTTGTTTAAAAAATCCACTATTTTAGTCTCGTATCTTAAAATAGAGACATTTGGTCATCCTAAATTATAAAATTTTCGATTTTAGTTAAATTTTCAATTTCACCTATATTTTATTTCTTTTATTTTAATCCAATTTAATCATAGACCTAACATATTCATTTTAAGGTATTATAAAAATAATTTAATTAATTATAATGTAAGAAATAAAATTAAAAATTGGACCAAAATTACTTATTTTTAAAAATATGAGATTAAATTTATGATTTTTTTTATAAAAAATAATCAAATGTTTATATTTTAAAATATAAAGACTAAAATTCTGAATTTTTTTTAAGAAAGAAAGATAAAATATTTCTATTTTAAAATAAAAATTAAAAAACTAAAATTACAATTTAAACAAAATAAAAGGATCAAACTTATATTTAACCTATCTTATTATGAGAAAGGTGGGTCGTGCGGAAGTGTTTTAATAACGAAAATCACTTGCAGTTCACATGGGTCATGCCCGTCCGGTGACTTGAGAAGTTATCAAACACAACATGTTTTTTCTGGTAATAAATATTAACATTTTCTTATTATTATTCTATGATTGAAGGATTATTATAAAATTTGATTAAGAAGATTCATAATTATTTATTTAATATTAGTTTTCGTTCTATTAAATAATGTTTTTAATTCAAGTTTTGAAAAAAATAATTGTTAGAACAATTTTATTAATTAACAGTGTGTTTGAAAGTACAATGGTACGTAACAGGAGAAATCATGTCTATTTGCTGATAGACAAAAGATGCGTTTCATATGTATATTACAATTTTTTAGACAATAAACAACACAGCTTATAAAAAAAACAAGTAAAATGCTAGAAATTTACTAGAATACCCGCATACTGTTTTTTTCTAAATAAATAATTTTCTGTTTTTAGAATGTATTTGATTAAACTTTCTTTTTTAAAAAAAAGTATTTTTCTCCTGTTATCAAGAAATAGCTGTTATCTGCTTCTTAAAAAAAATCTTTTTTTTATAATCTCCTTTTTTTAAGTTAAAACAAATTGACCCTAGAAGTGAGCGAAAGCACGAGAAGATGAAGGAAATTGCAAATAAATTTTTTTAAAGAGAAAATTGAAGGCGTGCGATGTTGAGAAAAGGAAGTGGGAACGTATGAAAGTGAGATGGATAATCTTGTCATTTAATTTTATTAAGCATAATTTGTTTTTCCATGGTTTGGTGAGTAACAATTTAATTTAATTAGAAAGATTTAATAGGGGAGAAGTTTTTTCATCACCCTAAATCATGATTCCTAAAAATCATGAATTCAGGTAATCGTGAATGAATAAAATTTGTTTGATTGATCATTAAAATTTTTTAGATAAATTTTCTAAAAATTAAAGAGTTAAACATATTTTTATTGATTATTTTAATTATTTATCACATTATATATAGGTTAATAAAAAAATAATATGATATTTTTATCGTGGTAAAAAAAACTTAAGATTGTAAGATTCTTATTTCCCCTAATGGGATTTTTTTATTATGGAAAACTGATGAAAAAATATTATCAAGAAACATCTTTTACCAGAAATATTATTTCTCTACAATGCATGCTAAATATGAAGATCTAATTTTCTCAACTTATGATTATGAGAAAATTAAAAACTTTTTTCTTATCAAATGTCTCATAAAAGTAATTTCTAAATACAAAGGATCACATAAAGTAATATTAAATATTTGTTTGACATTAATAGATAAACTTAATTTTTAACATAATTTTTTTATTCATAATATTAATACGAAATATCTATAACTTTGTTAATTAATTTATCTTCCCATGAAATTTAATTAGCCATTTTTAATATGGGCTTTTTTCATCATACTTTTTTATCCATAAGACTCGAATTTAAAATTTTCTTAAAAATATTGAATCTAATGTCACGGGAACCAATGAACTGTGTTGGTAACATAATTTAAATCAGTGTAAATACGGAAAAAAGGAAAATAAGAGATTCCATCATTTAGATTTTAGATGGGTGGAAATCTAGAAAGAAAAAAAAATAGGGATACACTTGACGGGCAAAAAAATCTCCTTCAACAAGAATGAAATAGGAGGAAGAGCCACATTTTTATATTAATTGTATTAAAAAATAAAACCAAAAATTTTATAACAAAAAATGATTAAAAATTAAATATTTTTATAATAAGAAATAATAATATGATAAAAAAGTACAAACTTTTTTTTTATATTCAATTTTCTTTAGTCAGAATGAAAGGTTTTATATACCAATTATTGATTCTTTAGTCTCTTTTATTTATTTAAATAAGTGGAATTTTTTTCACCTTTCCTACGTATATTTACCCTTCAAGTTATAATCCTTTTTTGTTCGTTTATTTCTTTTCTATATATTTCATTTCTCCTTCAAACATATGAGGAGGCAAGCACGGGTGAGTTTTTTATTTTTATTTAATTGTGTTTATTGGAGTTCAAGTTTGAAATAAAATCTTCCCTCATCAATTGAAAGAATGAACACAACAATTGATATTAGAATCTAATTCCAAGTTACAATTGATTTATTCAGTAAAAATGATGTCATGCTTACAAAAAAAAATCAAAAGAGTTTTTGAAACTAAGACATTGAAAATGTGTAAAGTTTTTAAGATCATAATGATCAATTTAACAAGTGGGGTAATTATTTTTCAAAATTACCAATTAGGAATCGATTTTTTGAATTATTACTCATTTTGGAATAAGTGATAATATCTATTATGACTTATGAGTTGAAAGTCATAACATTCATTATTACTTGATTTTTTTATTTTTTAAAATTAAAGTCTTAAACTTTTTTATGATTTGAAGTTTTTTTTTTACTATTATGACTTTAAAGTCGATTTTTAAAATTATAATTTTTTTTATTCTACAACTTTAAAATTGTAATTTTTTTTGTTTTACGTTAATTATTTAATACTGTAAATAATTTTTTTAATTTAATTATTTAATAAATAAATATTTTTTTAATTTTATTTAAAATTTTATATATTTTTTGAATATTATTTTATTTAATATATTTTATATTTTTTAAATATTATTTCATTTAATAAATTTTGCATATTTAATATTTGATATGTTTTTTTACTAATGTTAAGAAATTTTATTTATTTTATAAATGAAAAAAATAATATAAAGTACTTAAATTTAAATATTTTAAATTATTATTTTTTTTATCTACAAAACAAATAAAATTCTTTAACGACTCGTAACATCTATTATAGCATCGGGACTCAGATCGAGTCTTTCGTATTATCTTCCCTCTCTTTTAATTCTGTTCATGTTTTCAATGTACCGGGACTCTTAAAATACAACTTGCATCGGGACTCTTAATGCACGCGTATCACTCTCTAACTCACGCACAAATTAACCAATATTTATTCTCCAACAATTTCATTCCCAATTCGGTTTCTTTTGACTGATAAGTGAGAAATGGGTTTCTTATTATGTGATGGTTCAATTCTGTTTGTTGACTCAATTTCTAATGATAGAAAAACTCATTAATGCCTTTTATTTGTTCCTGATGTTACTATTCTAGGGAGTAGTTATTTTATTATTCTGAGTATGGTATAATTTAAGGATCATATTGTCAGTGGATAGTTGTTTTTTTAACATTAAATTGTAATGTTTCTGATGTGAATATATGTTTCCAGCAGTCTTTCTCCTTCTATGTTTTGCATTTTCTTATTCTCTCTTGAAAAAAAGACAATGCCTTCAGTGCAGGTTGACACCTAAGATACCATATCTGGCAATATCCATGGAAAACTTGATAGTTGTTTAAGGAGTAAGTGCAGGCTTTTCTTTGAGTTACTTATGAAGTTCATCTTATGAGTATTTCTTTCTCAAACTTAATTGACAAGTATGTTTTACATTTCTACAAAGACAATATGCTCCTTGCCTATTGCATTTGTCATACTTTCTCAATTATTATGCTTTCTATCATTCTTATTGTGCTTATGAATTATCGTTTGCCATACATACCATTGAAGCTCTTGAAAGATGCTGAAATTGGAGATGCTGCAATTGGGAAAGCTCAGTCTACATGAAATCTTTTTGCTTGCTTCCTCTCGGTGAATTTTCTATATTTGAATTTGCATCTTACAAAAGCATACTTATCTTTTAAATGAGTTTTCCCTATTGTTGAGGATGAGTTTGTGCACGTTTTGGGCGAGGAAGCAGATTGGGTCCATATTATAATCTGGACCTTATGTCTGAAATTCGAATTGGGAAACAAAATTGATTTTCTATACTATGTACCATCCTTATCTCTGAAATTGAGTAACCACTGTTATACTTGAAATTGAAAAAATGACAAGGATTTGTGAGAAGGTACCTTTTGTGAGAGAACATCATCTAGATGTTAATTAACGTAACTTAACAATGTTTAATTAAATTTTTAGAATATGGTTGTTGAATTAAGATACCTATGATGAAATACCCTAAAACTCTGCTTATAATGCCTGATATCGGTTGAGGCAACAAAGAATTTTGTAGCGTACCGAGAGCTTTGCTTATTTTATCTTTAAATTTAATCATTCTTATATAGTAGCAGTTCCGAGAGCTTTGCTTTTTTAATTTTAAAAGTTTGAAGTAATTGGCATAAGTCCTGGTCGTGAGCGTTGGGAACAATTGGCATGATAAAAAAATTTCAATACCAGCTTTGTGTTAATAGAAGGGACATAACATTTTAACTGTGTTCATATTGAATTATGTTTATTTACATATTGTACTAATTATTCTTATAAAAAGATATTAAAAAGAACAGTCCGTACATGGCATGGGTAGTCCTACTAATTAAAGCGACTAAATTGAGTATAATTTTCACATCCTGTTCTCTAACACCGAATCAAACCTAACTTGTTATTCATAATTCAAATAAATTCATAAAATTTGTCTCACTTAACCCACCAAATGAAAAAATAATCACTATTAGATATTGGATATGTAGCTTTATTAAATATTTAAATAAAAAATTTTGTTATTCATAATAATTTTATTCAATTTTAAAAAAATTGTCTCCAATAAAAATTTTTGTTTTGTGCATACCAAAAACTAATAGATCATGACACACTTTTAAAGTTTTAAGTCTAGTTCTGACTAAATTCATGTGTTGCCAATATTTATGAGAAACATGTAATCCACTGTCCATTGTTTCTGGCTTTGCTAGAATCTGCAAACCGCTAAACCAGAAAATTGATAATGCTTGCGCACATCTAATAAAGTAGCGCATATGTCCCAGTGCGACAACTGTTGGAAATCCTTGTTGGAAAGCATACAACATAATATTCCACAATTCATGGCACCCAATCGTGGAGTCAACATCCAGTATGTGTTTGGTTTTGAGTTTTTCCTCTAAATGAATGTAAAATATTTAACTTTTAAAAGGAGTAGCTTAAGAAAATATGTTTCTTGAAGAAAATATGGTGGATGGGCATTGAACCCATGCTTAAATGTCAAAACAAACAAGTTATAAACATTCATTTATGTTTACGAGCATGATTAAAAATTCAGTGAAAAATTATTTGAGACAAGTATTTTTATCAAATCAGTAGGACTCTTGTTTTTACTTTTAATTCTCTGATCTACATTAAAATGTGTGTTGTAATAATTTTAATTACAAACCAAACATGTACTATAAGATATTTTAACTTGATTTTAAAACACACCGACCTTTATTTTATCTGAAAATGGATTGTGAAGGATAAATCCAAGTCAAATCAACAAATAATGTAAACGCCGCAAATAGTAATGGTGTGTTTGGTATGGTGTATTCTTACAAATAATGTAAACGCCGCAAATAGTAATGGTGTGTTTGGTATGGTGTATTCTTACATTAGTTTCTCACGCTAAAACAAAAATTACTAGTAGCTTCTCGTTTTCACGTTAAACCGAATGCCCACATTCAAACCCAAAAAACCACACAGAGGCTTAAGTTCCATTCAAACGTGAAAAGTCACATTGGTGATGGGCAAGGGCAACTACACGTTTTAAATCTTAATCCAATTGAGCTATTATAACGTTGGAGACAACATATGCATAGTCCAAGTAACAAATCGCAACTTCTCAGATCCTTCTAATATTGTTATATAATTAGAATTATAGTTTACCTTGATAACTTATTTGATGTGGCCTCTATTTGAGTTTGGATGAGGTTTATTAAAAAAAAAAACGCATATAGCCAACCCCTATTATACAAACTACTCAAACAAAACATTAGTTACCAAGACTGTCTTTGTTTTAGGTGAGGGTGAGATAAATAATGTTTGTTTTCTATGGGTTTCACGTTTTTTTACGCTTTTCTTTAATTCAAATATTTAATTTATATTTTAATCTCCTTTATTTTCATCTTCCACATCAAACACAATCTAGATTTTAAGTATCGATTGTGTCGCGTTTATTGATATTTTGGTAAATCGCTGACAAATGCGAATAACGCAATCCCAAAATGTTGATATGCTGACCCTAATTAAATTATGGCCATTGATCACTTCTTAAATGAAAAATGTTTCTCACACACTCAATATGTTATCTTATACTTTGGGAGAACGAGAAAAAAAAACAAAATATAAATATGATAAAATTTATGATACAATAAAAAAAATATAATTTTCTATATTCTTATTCTTTTCAACAAAACATAAGACTAAGGCACCACATAGTCAACAACCACCACATCCTCCACAACCACCCCCAACCCCTCGTCCAACTCCACACTCTGTAACTCCTCCCGCTCAGGAAAAACCGCGAGCGAAGCGAGCGTGAAGCCCTTGGCTCTCTCCGGCGAGAAGTTCTCGTCGTAGGAGAATTGCCAAAGAACTCCTGCGACACCGTGCTCCATTCCTCGTACAACACTCAAAGCCTCGTCCTTAACCTCCTCATAGATGCTCTCCTTCAGCTTTAAAAAGCTCACGCGGAGGGCCGAACCTTTCGCTAGCGGCGGAAGGTTCACTCCTCCCGCGACCCAATCGACGACCATAAGGTCATCGCAGACAGGAAAAAGGAATCCCTAACGGCGTTGACGTGGCTGGGGTGTTTGTTATAAACCTCAAGGGCTTCCTTGGAGTTGTAGCGGTTGTGGAGCATGTGCGTGAAACGGAGACCCGAGGTGGTGGTGGTGGGCCCGTTGCGGAGGAGTGGGCCCACCGTGAGGTGCTTGACGCCGTCGATGGTAGCCAAAGAGTTCATGGCGTTGACCATCGCGTTGACCTTGGTCGGTTCCGTGTCGTCTTTTACCTTCACGAGGACGACGTGTTCCACCACCGTGCCTTGGCTCGTTGAGGACATTCTGATCATTTAAGAACGCTCTCTGGCGCGTGGTCGTTGAGAGTGGGGCTTGAACGGCGAGAGAGTGATAGGAGGCAACGATGGACATGCTTGCAAATGCAGAAGACTCTGCATCTCGTTGTATAAAGTAGAGTGAGAGAAGAGAAAAATGAAAGTGTTTTCCCACTACAAAGGACTATTTTAGGTGCTTTTGTACTATTATATTGCTTCATTTTATTTGCACGTTTTACACGGACAGATGCACTTTATGGGTTTCATATTTTAAGATTTTGAACGGAGGTTTAAGATTTTATACAGAAATTAAGAATGTAATTATCATTTTTATATTTAGCAAAAAATTATTGCGTTTCATATAAATTAAATTGTCTTTCATTTATATTTTTATTCTATTGACTATATAATAGAAAAAATATTTAATGTTTTCCATAAGGTTGGAGAAATTAATAAAATATGATAGGAAAATTTAGAATTTTTCCAATCAAGAGGGGTTGACATTTAGGAGGATAGCCATTAACCGACCGTTGAAGACCCACTTATATATTAGGTCCAACTTCTTGGCCCTGTTTCATTGTACCCATGTTGTTGGTACTGATGTCCATGTTTTCAGAGAGGTCTAATGTTAAATATACTCATCGCATGCAATGCTGCAAACGAATGTTATTTTTAACATCAATTATAAAAATTAATGTTGGAAAACACTATACAACATCGATGCTATCCAAAACTAACATGGTATAATAGAAAATATACAAAAAAGCAAAAATGACATCTATTTTGGAAAAACCTATATTATATAATACTTACAATATCGATTTTAACAAAACTGACGTTATTTTTGTATAACACAATACAACATCGATGTTGACAAAACTTACATTGTTTTTGTAATTTTTTTTTATATTTTGTTTATTTGTTAAATGAACTCAAATCTATAAATTGAAAGCAGAACCAATCAAGGTAATATATATTATATTCAAATTATTATTGAATAAATATTATTAAATAAAGGAACACTAAAAGTACATGAAACAATAATCTTAATACATAAAATCATCTATAACTTAATCTACAACATAACTCTAACAATTCTAAAATTTCTTAAACACTTAGTGTTTCATTTCTAACTCTTAGTAAACATTTTGTCCACTTAGTGCTTCTACTTTTATACCCATGTTGTTGGTGCTGATTTTCATGTTTTCAAAAAGGTCAAATGTTAAATATACTTCCTCACATGCAATGATGCAAACAAAACGATGCCAAACACAATTGAACACTACTAAAAAATTGACATTTAATATCATATTTTTAGACATTTAACATCGGTTTTGAATCAATGCTGAAATCACCGTAATTAAAAGTAGGTCATTTTTAACACCGATTATAAAAATTGATGTTGAAAACCACTATACAACATGGATTCTACCCAAAACCGATGTGATATATTAGAAATAGACAAAAAAAGAAGCACAAATGACATTAATTATGGAAAAACCGATGTTGCATAGTACTATACAACATCGTTTATGGTCAAAATCAATGTTGTATAACACAATATTTTTGTAATTTTTTATATTTTGTTTATTTGTTAAATGAATCCAAACCTACAAACTGAAAGCAGAACCAATCCAGGTTAGAACCAATCCAAGTAGTATATGTTATATTCAAATTATTATTGAATAAATACTATTAAATAAAGAAACACTAAAAGTACATGGAACTATATTCTCAATACATAAAATCATCATCTATGACCTAAGCTAAAACATAACTCTAACAATTTTAAAATTCCTTAAACACTTAGTGTTTCATTTCTAACTCTTAGTAAACATTTTGATCACTTAGTGCTTCTACTTTTATCCTGGTAATTGCATTTATGTATGATTAAAATTGGGTTAACACAATATCAATTAATAGAGAAAACAACTCAATGGAAAATAAGATGTGTATTATTTATGAAAGAAAGAGATTACAATGGAGTTAATTTTCCTATTGCCATGGAGCTAAACTCATACAGAGGTCTAATGCTCTTTGTCCATGAGGACCATAACAGACTTAATGATTCTCTCCCCTATCCTTTTTCTCTCTACATCCCAATATAACACAAACCCATCTCCCAACTAGATCTGTCCTTTCTCTTTGCCACATAACTATTGTTTCCCTGCCCATTCTTATTGTTTTTAGCATACACTTTCTCTAGACTAGGGGCTTGGGTAGCTAATGTGCTAATTGTCCATTTGTACCCATATTCTCATTTGGGTTCCAATTAATTTAGGATTTTATTTTTCAATTTCTTTTGGACCACTAACTAATGCAATATGAATCTGTCAAGTTAATGTATTATTGCCCAGAAGAAGAAAATACATACAAATTCAAACCTACTATAAAAACAATTCTTATTTATATGTTGTGTTATAATTCTTCTGGACATTAATGGGACTTAAATTCCTTCAATTGACTTTGCAGTTCTTCCCTATTCAAAATTGTTGAATTTTACTTACAAAATCTTAGATATCTATTGTTGATGCCATTTGCAATTTTTGGGGTCTTAGGCTGTGTTCTAGGTCATGGAAATTCTTGCCCATTGTCTGGAAATGGAGTCTAGTGTGCATCAAATGGTGGATTTGTTTTTTTTCGTGTTGACTCTATTGCATAATTTTCTCGTGGTTTAAAAGGTGTCATGTTTATTTCTTTGTTACACTTGAATGTTTCTAAATAAAAAAGAAGAAAGAAAATGCCAAGCCTGACACTTGATTTATCTATTGGTCCTATGGGTACTGAACACAATTGATAGGCACTTAGGCAACAAATTTAAAATTACAAGAAGAAGGAATCACCTGGGGGGGAGGCAAAGACATAAGCAAGAGTTCAACAAACTGCATCACCCAGAAGAAAGCCATGAACAAAATCCCCACATGCGTGCAAATTGGTCAATATGTGTCACTCGGCTCCTAAATGTTCGGGAACTTAAAAATGGCCTCTTATATAATAATGTGTCACAAGAATCAACAAAATAGTGTAATAATCACTAAATCAACACAAGGTTAAGTTTAGAAACTAATTAACTTTGTCTTTCATGACACAAGTGATAGGCACCACACAGGTGATAGTTGTTGAATTATTCATCTCCTCCAGGCTCTAAGTGTTGAATGTTTTTATTGAAGAATTAGTCAATAGAAGTAGTAGATGGTGGAGAGAAAAATAGCTGCTATTAGTTGAACATAGGAATTTACATGAAATAAAGAACACACACAGACACATATAAATTCAAGTACAATTAGTCCAAGCCAATTTTAGCAACTAAGCTACAATATACTTAATCAAATTTTACAGCAAAATAACATGGATAACAGTTACAAACTTGAAGCCAATAGCACACCTCCTCCATAAACCTTGGAACAAAGGAAAATAAATAAAATAACACTTAAAGCATAGCCTGTCAAGTTGTTCTTAAATTTGTTAACCATCTAGATTATTAACAATAAAACAGTGCAGTCTCGTAAATAAGATAACAAAATCAAACAAGAAATTGATAGCAATTTGTATTGAGTGATACAAACATCACAATTGAATCATTAGCTAATCAACCTTATAACATATCATATTAATTTGTGCTTATAGGGTGTTGTCATTTTCTCTCATCTAATGTTTGGTCTAACCTGATCTACTAACTCTCATGACTACTATAATCAAACTGAGCTTCAAGAGTAGTGACAGAAAAATAGACACACACTCACGACAAAACACAAGCACAAGCACAACCTTCTCTCCCTTCCCTATGTTATGCTTCCCTGATTATAAAATAAAAGAGGCACGGGCACAATGCATGCACCATGAATGTGTGTGTTGCAAAATTGGCTAAGTATTGGCCAATGTTCACAAGTCACAATATATCCCAAATTTACTAGAGTAACCACGCCCATGAGCCTCTTAATCTTATGAGCAACCACGCCCAACTACAGAATCAAAATTAAAAAAAAAAAAAAAGAACACCAACTTAATTAATCATTTTTCTTCCCATAGTTTCCAATGAAGAAGTTGCACATTAATCTCCTAATGGTGTACCAGCTGGAGATCAATAGGGTACGTACAACTAGCTCATGCTAAAAAATTAAGCAATTAATTACTTTAAAAGAAGGAAACAATCTATTATCAAAACTAAACTACTTTATTTCTTTTCATTTTTTTTTTCTTAACAATATGTTTGATCCTCTACTAGACAATACATTAGCAGAGAACATTTGAATTTGCTTATTTCCATAAGTGGAGAGGATCCAAACTATGTGCATGACTCTATAGGAGTTAGAGCATTTCATGCCACGAGGAAAGCCATAATCAGTGTGGCCTTAGGTGGAAGGACCTTATATGGCAGTTGTCTCAAATACTGCACAATGGATTGTAACAATGGTAGCTAGTGGCATTGATAGGGATTTCCTGAGCATTATTGAAGATGACACGTTAGATTTGAAACTGAAATTGCAGACTTAAGGTTTTAAGAAGACATTATCATTGCTAATAACTATTAAGTTTAATCTTGTTGCAGAATTTGGATTAAAGGATCAACAGACTACAAGGCTAAAAAATGATCTTTGTATAATATCTCATTAGGTTCAACAACACCTCAACTAGTGTTTGGTATCACCTCAACTAGTGTTTGGTATCACCTCAACTATTGCTAAAGTTTTAAACATTATTTAAGAAGTCCACTTTCAAAAAAAATATAATATAAAGAGAGCATACAATTTAACAAAAGAGGGACTAAACACACACACAAAGTTTTCCTCCCTATAGAAGTTAATTGATATATGCCCACCATAGGACCATTATAACAATTAGAGAAATAAAGTGCACCTCTGTTTTTGCTCTTTCTCAGTTTGCTTGCGAGCAATTTCACCAGTTGTGAAACCAATTGTGTCAAACTGTGAGGTTGTCCCCAAAAAATGACCTTCCAATTCCTATGATACATGTAAAGGGTGTGTTAGAACACATAAAAAAACTTAATTTATGAATAAAAATATATATTAAGTTTAATTCATCACAACTAATCAATATTTATAGAAACATCCAACAAGAAATTAATTATTTTAAAATTCATTATTACCATTTTCAAAGGGATTAAGATGCTAGCTAATTGCATATTGTACTTGAAGTCATTTGTTGTTATTGTTTCAACTGGCAAGCAGTGATAGCCAGTGGGGCTATCTGGACCCTTTAGGTCTACTATGCATAAATCATTGACATTATAAGCATTGGAAGTGGATGAAAAAAGAGCAGAAAGGAAAATAATGATCTTCAAAAACATGTTCTTCATGTCTTACGAACCCTGTTCACTCTAAACAAAACATTTATGCTCCCAATCATTGTCGAGACAAGTCCAACCCTAAATGACAACATATCCCTCGATTTCCCCCTTTCAATATCATGCCCCTTCTTTGATTCCACAACTTAAATTTGCTACCACTGAAGTAATTCTACCCACACACCCTGATCCACGCAACCCTAAACATTCATTCTTTGGATGATGCACTTCACATTTTTTCCACCGTGAATTCTAAAAGCAACAATTATACCCATAAATAAAAATTAAAAATGACACAATCAAATGACAGAGATCAAGCCTCAATCAAACCCCTACAATAAAAAATCACTAAACAGATAAAAAAATATAATAACAAATTGAAATTTGAAACAAAGTCAATTTGCAAATTAAACAATAGAAAAAAAAATCACGATTTGATTAATTTGTTTTAGTCGGCATCGAGACAAAGAAGCAGAAAAATAAGTTTCAAAACAACGACATTTGATAGCAGAGTCTAGAGAGAGAACACATAAATTTTTGTTTCCATTGTTATGTGTTGGATTGAGTATTATACACCACCATATCACTGTTTCTAATAACCTATTAGCCTATCATCCTTTTTTCATTGTTTCTAGCATGCTACAAACAAGGCAAGAACAAAGCTCCCATTGCAGATGCCAAGCTTAATTAAACTAATACATACATACTTTTTTATTATGATTCAGTAGGTCAATAAAAAGGACTAATTTTGTTTTTGATTTAGTTAGTGACCAAATTGGTTTATACTTACCAATTATATTTTTTGTTTTTGCAATGTCAAGAACTAACTTGTCAGATAGTCGTTAAATTCAACCTACAAAGACTAGGAATTTTTTAGTCCCTCATTTTTTATTAAAACCTTAAAGAAATTAGTAGGGGCCTACACATACCAATAAGGAGACACTAGGAATTATGAGCTATGTTGCACAACACATCAACATCCATGCTCACCATGGTTCTACTGCTCATAGACCATAAGAAAGCACCAAACCACATTCTATTAATCTCCTTTTAATATAAATAATAATGGTTACAGTATCCAACAGAGTTCTATATATAAAAAAACTACATACTTGCCTCGTTTCAAAAAGCAAAAACAAAATCCTTAACAATTAGGAATAAAAATGAAGAAACAAAATCCAAGATCAATAATAATGGTTACCGTGTATGCTCCTAGAGCTAATCTGAAGTGCCATTTACATCAACATTCAACTTCTGCATAACAACCATATCCATGGTAGATCAATAATAATGTCCACAAACACTCTAATTGAGAAAAAATTATGTCCCAAAATCAAGGAAATGTAAGTTCAAACCTGGTTTGACACACGGTGGCAGTGATGCAGTGCCGGATACACAATGATGCAGTGGGCAATGACAAATTAGCAATAAGGGAGAGTAAGGGCTACGTTCCAGAGAGAGAGAAAGTAAGGCGCCAGAGTAAGATTTAGAATTATTATAAAAGAGCTAACATCAATTTTTAAATAAAACCGATATTAACCACGCATTCCACTACATTAGTCTTTAAAAATTGATGTAAAATAATTACTAACAACATCAGTTTTTTTCTTAAAACCAATGTTAAGTTTCTCTTAATAACATTTATTTTTCAGAAACCAATGTTAAGAATATCCATTTATTTACGAAAATGCAATTGTGCTTAATTTAACATCGATTTTTCTTGTAACCAATGTTAAATTACCGATGTTGAATGCTTATTTTGTAGTAGTGGAAGCACAACCATTCTTAGTCCTCTAGAGTGTTAGAGTTATATATACTACATGTTTTAATTACAAGATCAAAGATTAAACAATTGGGAGCTATGTCGTATCTTAATTGGATCAAAGAAAAGTTGAGAGAAGCAAAAATGGAAAAAGTGGCCACCATGGAAATGTTAGGAAGAGTAAGTAAAAGGAAACAATTGAATGGTTTTCTTATTTTCTACCATTGACTTTTATGCAGTTGTTTTTTAATGACTTACTCATCATGCCAATTAGAAAAGGCATGGTCATAGGAACATTGTGACCCTTTCCCTTAAAATTGAATACCTTTCTAGAAGTTGTGTTGGTGGGTGTGGTGTTAATTGAAAACACAAATGAAAGAGGATGTGGCCAATAGTTCCAAAGAGGATAATTTAGGGAAAAAAGATACAAAGGGGTATATTTAATAATGTTGGGAGCTATGTTTAGCATTTGCCTTAAATGGGAATTACTCTTAGCTCAAAAAGAAAAGAAAGATGAGAGAGGTGTGTTATTGTTAAGTAGTGAAATAAGATACTTATCTTTATTTTAGACTAAAGTATGAAGTAAATTTAATTAATTACTAGAGAGAGAAAAAGTAAGATTATTTTATTTTTATTTTTATCACCAATCATAACTTTTTATTTGAGAATTGTGAAATAATCCCTCTCCCCCGTTTTGTAAGACATTGTTTTGAAAAAAAGTTATTTACTTTTATAAGATTCTTTTCTATTTGTCCATTACATTAATTATTTGTTCACTAAAATATTCTTACTTAATTTAGTTTATATAAAATAAATACTATGAAATATCTCTTTCTCTCTTATGAGGATTGGAGAATGGAAGAGTTTAATTTTAAAAAATTAAAACTCCGCTACTATTATTCTTTCTATGAATTAATTACTTAAGAGTAATTTTGAAAAAAATCATAAAACTACAAATAAGTTTAATGCTAATATTTAAATTAATTAACCATTTAATAAGTGTAATTTAGTTAATGATGTCTTATAATTAAAAGGGAGAAGTACTTAATGATACAAAAAAAACACAACACTAATGTGACCAAAACCGATTATGATACACTTAGCGTGAGTTCCATCAAATTCACTTTTATTTAACATTTTTAATTCAAATTTATCTGATTAAACGTAAACACATCCTTTCATGCTTAATTCTTACTTATTATATTTGTATTGTTTAGCATTGCTCTTGAGAATACTTAAATCTATTCACACTTGTCTTAATTGAAAGTAGAGTTAGCAAAAAATGGATGGATCAACCCACTCTAGTCCATTGGGTCAAGCGTGAAAAATGAACTCGATTGGATAAGTTCATATTCTCTATGAGTCACATTTTTTTTAAGTCCAGTAAGGTCTGATGGTCCATTGAGCCGATCCATATTATCCCATTTTACTTTTTTAGTTTGAACTTATACAATTTTTTTAAAAAATAATTAAAAAAATATTGGTCAAAATAGATCAGATTCTATTTGGGCTAACAATTTTTTCAGTTCAACTCAACCTGATGGCCATGGGCCAATGGTCCTCATAGATCCAACTCATTTTGCCAGCTCTAACCATACGATATTTAAATCCAAACCACCAAAAAGAAAAACTTGAAATCTTATTTAAAAAGTTGAAAATCGAAGCAAATCAATTTTTTTAATCGATTTTTTTTAATGAAACCAATCGGTTCAATTTTTTGTTGGTGCCTTCAAAATCGAACTAAATTGAATCAAACTGATATATTATAAATCCTAAAATTAAGATATAACAACATTTTTATTTATATAATATCTATGGTTATAGTTCAATATAAAAATGAGTTTATATGTGATATTATACGGTTAACAAACTGAGCAATCTTTAATAAATAATTGTGGTAATGTTCTTGTATTAAAAGAATTTGATATTTAGTAATTAGTATGGTTTATTTATTAATTTTAATGTATTCTCAATATATAGAGACAAAACTAAAAATGAAGAAACTAGATAAGAAACTCCTTATTTATATAAAAACCAAAATATTTGAATCTGAAATCTTTTTAGTGTTTTAACTTTTAATATACCAAAAACTCTTAGCTATTCTTGTTATACAAATCAGATATGAAGCAAAATATGTGAGTACGTAAGACACTATCTGGATGTAAGGTTTGAAACTCATTTAGCTATCTACTAATCATTAAGAAAGTTAAAATGTAGGTAATAGTGTGTCAATTAAAACTGAACTATCCTATTCAAATCACATTGAATTGACTAGAATGGGATCACTACTATAAAAATACCATTTTATGTCGAGCTTTAAATACAACTTGTTTGCATCAATGTAGAGAAGTCATTTTTACATCAGTTAATATTTGGACTGATGTAAAAACTGCACTTATATAATTCAATAACAAAAAAATGTAGAGTTAGGAGCTTAAGTATAGTCTTGAGCTCGAAAAAGTCTTCAAGACGACTTTAATTTCAAATCCTCCCCCAAAGTGTTTGGTTATTGTCATCCAAATGAGTGAGCCAATGAGGTGGCTTCATTCAATTTCTTTCCATTTAGGAGTAAGGGTGGAAAGCTTTAACCATTTGTAAGGAAATGTTAACCCACTTGATAGAAGTTTCTAATTAATTAAAATGGGTGTGCCTAATGATCTGATTAAGACACTAATGACTTGGCGATGATAGATTAGTCATTTAACATATGTGGCGGTGGTTTTGGGTATTTTCCTACCCCATAATTGCTTCTTATAAAGAGCACATAATACGATACCAAATAAAATAATATTATTTTAATACAAGGAACATATAATTAATTCTAAATTTCACAAAAGATAAATGTTATTTGTACAACAACTTATACAACAGCTTGTACATTAACATTATCTCTCTTCTCAACATCATTTGTTACATGTTATATCGATCGATATAAATAGACACAAAAAATGAATTATGGTTAATAATGACTCATGTATTAGTTTTCATGAAATATTTGATATTTGCTCACATAAAATAGTAAAAACTCTTTAATATCTGTTTCACAACACACACTGAGTTTTAATTAGTTGAATTAAGTGAATAAGTGTTGAAATTACACAAAAATTTCAAAAATATTATTTAATTGAATTTTATGCTTCATTTTATGTTTTCTTGTAATTGATATCAATCACGTTAACTAAAAGTTACCAGAAACATGAGTGCCACATCATTTATTACAAAATGAGATTATATTTCTCCTCTGTTAGGCAATGAAAGAAGGGTGTTTTAGACTTTACAACATGTGATGCCAAATTCTATTTATATTTCGTGAGTGATATAAAAATATAAACCAAACAGTAATTCTTATTTAGTAATGTATATCAAATTCATAATAAAAATATTTTTATAAAAGAAAATAAAATGTAAAGTTCATTAAGACAAAAAATAAACAAAAAGAATACTTTTTTACTATAAATAATTTTTTATTAATTATATATATATATATATATATATATATATATTTCATTTAATTATTTTATTTATTGTATTATTATTTTTCATTCATTTCGTAATTAATATCCTCGAATGAGTTTAAAGTTTTAAACTAGTTTTATTATAAAAAGAAAACTAATTGAAAACGTATGGCTTTTTTTTTTTCTGTTATCTCTACGTACTACGTACCAATAATGGACTCCAGTTTGGCCCACCATTATGAATTGGTGACCATCAAGGATAAGAATGCATGCGCAAAATTTTAACCCTAATTTTTTGTCAGCCACAAACCAATGAATCATGTACTGTTATATTAATTTTAGAAAAGCCAAATATAACATAAGCTATCAAGGTATTGTCGCATCACCGTCGGACTCTTATTATAGATTAGGGTATATTATTTTTATTGCATTTTTATAATATTTTTTATTTTTTATATCAATAATTTTTATGTTACGATATATATCAATCATATTATTTCATACATTTTTTTATTATAAAACAAATTATATAAATCAATATTTCATTTTAATTTTTACACACATTTTTATAATTTATTATTAATTTTAGTTCACATTATTCATTATTTTCTTATTACGTGTCTTTTAATTATAAAAAGGTTATACAAATAAAAAATATTATACAAATAAAACTTCGTATATTTAAATGGTCGGATAAATCTAGCCCATACCATTTGTTAAAAATGACTTTGTTGTCTTACAATTGAACAAGGTTTCCTCTCCCTCCCTTATCTATCTAGGTGATGGATCATATAAGTGGTCATCATCTTATCTTTTTATGTGAAAATAAAAATAGTTAATTTATTAGATTAAAATGAAATTTTAAGATTGAAACATTTAAATTTAAATTAAACATTCATTTAATTATAATTTTTTTATAATATTTATCAAACAAAAAATTAAATATTTTAAATATTTAATTTATGTTAAGATTGTCATTATAATCACTATCATCGTTACAATCATCACCACCATCATCGCTGTTATAATCACCGTTGTTTCCACTAATATGACCGCCACTACATTGGTGGGGACAACAATGATCATGAGAATGATCATAATGTTGGTGGTGACAGTAATGACGACAACAATTATGTTGGTGATGACAATGTGCATAGTGATAGTTGTGGTGACGATCATGACAGTTGTGGTGGAAACACCCATAACAATAATGATGAGTTTCGGATATTTTAAGAAGTCTTAAATTAATCTTTAAGATATTAGATTTTTTATTTGATAAATCTTATAAAGATTTTATGGTTAAATGAGATATTAATTTGAATTTAAAATACTTTGATATTGACCTTTTATTTTAATATGAGGTTAGTCATTCTTATCCTTACATAAGATAATTATTCTCGTATGATACATCTGTCTCCATATGCATATTGTATTGAACACGGATCCTTTGAAAACACTTTTTTATGTGAGAACATAAAAATAATTAATAAGAACCATTAGATCAAGATTAAAAAAAATAGATGGTTGAGATTAAAATATTAAAAATTCAAATTAAAATTTAGTATAACCATTAAATCTCTAACAAATTCACCAAACGAATCACATCCTAAAATATCTCAATTCTCATTGATGATAATGACAACAACAATCATGGATGCAAAGGTGGTGGCGATTGACAATGATAATTATAAGAACAACCATTATGGTGGTGGATGTAATAATGATCATGATAATAAACTAATTGAGATATCTTATGAAGTGATAATTGAAATATTTATATATTTGTTTATTGTTTTTATTAATCTTTAAAAAATTTAATAATACATTAAATTTTAATTTAAAATTTTAAATATTTTAATCTCAACTTATATTATTTTTAATTTTGAACTAATGGTTATTATGAGTTATTGTCATGTTCTCTCGTAAAAGAGAGTATTTTTACATGAGTCGGAATCTCTATATACATGCGTATTCACCTCTTCTTAAAATTACTTAAAACAATAGTAATACATCTAAGTTTTAAACAAACGCTTAAATTTTTTTATTAACTTAATCTAATGACAGACATTATCCCATAATACAACATATGCTTCTTTATAATGTTAACAGGATCATACCTATAGTTTGGTTAGACGGAAGGAAAGCAAGGAAGGAGTGGAAAATTTAAAATTTGAATTAGAATAATTAAGTTAAAAGAATAGAAAATTTTTAAAAAAATCTAAAAAAACAACTTTTTCTTCTCTTTTTTTTTTTCACTTCTGTATTGAAAAAAATGTTTGATAGAATTTTTGTCATCCAACACTTAGAGAAAGAAAAAAATAAAATAAAATTATAGGTATAATAGAATTTTTGATGCAATAAAAAGGAATAGATAGAAAAAAGTAATAATAAAATATTTAAAATAAAAAGTAACTTAATTTATGTATTATTACGAAAAGAATAATTTATTATCCATGTATTTTTCTTCTATTCTATTTTCTTTTCTCCCACTTTTTCTCCATTAATCAAACATATCAATAGCAAACAATTCTACATTGCGGAAAAGCTGTCACAGGTACAATTGAGCTTTCGTGATATTATTAATATTTGGTGAATTATTAACAACAGTCAGAATCAGAAGGTGATGACACTAACAAACTTACAAATACCTACTGAATACGAAGTTGAGTTTAACCACGAGGTAATTTATTCATATAAAATATATGTTGTGAAGTGATGATAATGACCGACAGAGAAACTTTTGTCCTTAGCTTTTTTGAAGCCTTTCTTTTCATATGGTTATAAATGCAGCAAACAGATAAAATATGATGCATTTTCAGGTTCCCACATGGAAACGAAGGACGACAGTGCTGAAAAAGAAGAAGCTTGGTCTTCTCATGAAGACGAAATTCTTTTGAACTATGTTCAAGTCCGTGGAGAAGGAAATTGGAGAAACCTTCCTAAAAGAGCTGGTACATATATAACGTATAAACAGAAAGTGCAGAAGTCTAATTATAATTACCATTTTCCTTTGCATTTTTGTTTTATTTTATTGTTTTCCTTAATTTTTCTTTTATTTGCTTTAAATAGGCTTGAAACGATGTGGTGAGAGTTGCAAACAACGATGGTTGAACTATCTTAAGCCAACCATATCTAGAGGAAACATTTCTTTAGATGAACATGAACTCATAATCAGACTGCATAAGCTCTTGGGGAATAGGTACTGCGCTTTACTCGATTCTTCTCAAATTTTTGAGAAGTAGAAGAATTTTTAATCCTAGTAATTCTTAATCTCCTATACATATCCAATTAATCACCTGTCATTGTTTTTCTATACAGGTTCATGAAATTTAAGTTATTGGACGTTAGTTTTAGTTTTTTTTTTCAGATATATTCGTGTCTTTTTTCAAGTTTTCTAATTTTTCTAATATATTTCTCTAAAATAAACTAATTTAAGCCGGGACTTATTCAGACCGACCCTGAAAAGTTTGTAAGAACAAAAATTGAGACCGACCCTCATCATCACCTCCTATATCATGTTTTAATTACGATGTACAATTTAAGAGTATGGAAACCAAAATTTGAGCAACTAAAAATTATTAAGAGGCCAAAATTCCCCAAACACAGTTGCATGAGAACTAAAACCGCAATTAAGCCTGAGCCAAATTTTGTGTTTGGATTATAGTTTTAAAAGTGAAGTTTTGTTGAACTCTTTTTTTTTTTTTTT
This sequence comes from Glycine max, assembly GCF_000004515.6. Classification (NCBI taxonomy): domain Eukaryota; kingdom Viridiplantae; phylum Streptophyta; class Magnoliopsida; order Fabales; family Fabaceae; genus Glycine; species Glycine max. Next base: position 16,643,301 of record NC_038251.2, on the reverse strand, counting down.
TTTTTGAAATGCAAAACAAAGCAGTATTATCAATTATAAAGAGAAAACAGATTCAACATAAGATATGTTAAATCTAAGTACAGACAAGGAGTTTGGTTCAACTTGACTTTGTAAGTTTAGTTAAAAATGGGTTTAATGTAACTTGATTTATGTTTAGAGAACAATAGCTTTGATAAAAATGTTTAGTTCTTTCATTATTGATTGGTTGTTTAAGTAACTATACGTGCCGCAGATGGTCTATCATTGCTGGACGATTACCAGGACGCACCGAAGAAGAGATCAAGAACTACTGGAATACCTATTTGAGAAAGGAGGCAGAAGAGAACCAAAACAATAAGAACGAATTTCCAAGCACAAGTATGACAACAACTAGCATGTCTAGTGTTCAATCTCCATGGTACTCCGAAAATTCCGTAGGTACCAATCCCACGGAATCTCCAAATCCTGTGATTAGACCTAAAGTTGTGAGGTTATCTAAGTTTAATTTGTCGTGCCAAGACAGGTAGCCTATGAAATACACAATGACCGTGATAATTGTTTTTGCTAGTTCCTATGGTGAAGTAATAAGGTGGACAAGTTCTTTCAACCATGTTGTGCTTTTTTATCATTTCTACGTGAATGGAAGGGACAGAGTGTTTTGCAATATGTATAAAGTAAAAGAAAAATAATATTATTCTACACCTAGCTAGAGAGATGAAGAGATAAAGGAGTGGATTATATATTGTGACAAAAGAAGGAGGTCAATTGAAAGAAATACTGAAGAGTGGCAAGTAGCTAGGTGTATGCACCGAGTGGGTGTTCATATATTATTATTTGAAGGTAAATTTAATTATTTGAAGGTTTAATTGTTGGGATCAGACTATTGACATCTCAATGTTATTGCATTTTGGTAAAGTTTCACCCTAGTTTTTGTGAGGCATGTGGTTGAGTTTGATCACTGCTGTCTCGTACTATTAATATATATATATACTGGAATGCGCATTCGGGTGTGGGATGGGGTACTAGCATATATATTGCATTCAAGGGGATATTTCCCTTGCAGCTAATTAGACTGGGGAACCATTCTACACGAACCTTGCTTCTTTTGGTATTTAACATGTAATTTCTATGCTAAAGTGAGATTTTCTGTGAGTTAACACTAGGTTAATTTCCTTTCTAAAAAAAAAATACTAGGTTAATTGATAAAATCTTTGACGTATAAAAATTGCCTCTGTATACCTTATATATAAAATCAAAATAATAGTATGTACGTAAAAAGATAAAATAATTAAACATGAATATTTTCATTTTTACAAAATAAAATATCTATAATTGTAAGGACATAATTTGATGGACGATGGAAAAATTTAATAATAAGTTTAATAAATAAACAACTAGCTACACCAAATTAAAATCTTATCATCAATTACATGAATTATACATGCTATTCGATTATTAAAAACCAAATTTTTAAAGAATTTCTAATAAATAAATATTGTTAATTGCTATACTATAAAAATTAAATTAAGAAAATTATATATTTTATTCATAAAACATTGAATGTAATTTTAGAAATAAAATAAAAGGATAATTTAAGGTGAAAAATAGTAAGAAGATAGATAATTCATTTACTTTGTTTAATTTACATGATGTACCAAGCCATGCTACACATCAATTGGTCGACTCACTCAAGACCCTTTTTGTACACAAGGTACTCGTGATTCCCAAGACTAAATGTATCCTTCAATGTTATGACCTGGTCATGTCATTTTATGTAGAGCTGTCAAAATTAATGGTCCATCTCACCTGCTTAGCCTCTTGATTCCTGTGTGTTTAGCTTCTCTTGCACCCTCTCTGTGTTGATGAGTGTCTACTTTCTTTTTTCCTTCACATGGGTAGAACCACTTTGCACCTTGCCACTATTCTACTGTTCACGTAAAAGCCTCAGATGGTGGATTAGGACTCTAGACTACTTCTGGGGTACCACCTTAATAGGTGATCCTCCATGCACCACAAATTCTAACCTAGCAATCATCTCATCCTCATTTACTAGACACAACTTTGAATTCTGATTTTTTTTTCTAGTTTGAATCGTATGATAAATTGATATTGGTGATTCTTCATAATTTTTTTACTATGAGTCTAGATTTGTCACTTATTTTCCTTTAATGTGACATTTGTTGTTTCAATATTGTGCTCCGTTTTTCAAATTTGATGATCCAATTGACGTATGGTGGTGGTAATGAGGTTATGGGAGAGATGGGTGTGGTAAGCGTGAGGCAACAAGGAAAAAAGAAATGAAACATTGTCATCAGAAATTGCTCCTACAACAAGGGATACTGGTGCTATGGAGGGCGAACTATAATATTTTGAAGGAAGAGATCAATCCAAAGGTAATTAATTATGATTCATGGTAGACCACCAATGGTAGTGGTCCACCCTGGCCACCGTCAGAATTTTGAACCTTGTTTGTCTTCTTTTTTTATAGTATCACACCCTACACCTTGTCTATTATGATTTGGGCTTGGCTCATTATCATTAGAGTGTTGTTATGTGAACTCAGCATTATTGCTCGTACACCCAGCATTCTAATAAAATTGTCCTTACTTATTTTTCCGCTTACGGATTAAGTTGATTCGTATGTTGATCCGTAAGATACTTACGGATCAATTTGATCTGTAAGAGACTTTCGGATCAAGTTGATCTGTAAGTCTCTTACGGATCAACGTACGTATCAACTTGATTCGTAAGAGGAAAAATAATAATTTATTAATTATACATTTAAAGATATTTAAAGACATTTATTTTATAATATAATTTATACATTTAAAGACATTTATTTTATTAATTATAATAAAATTAAATTTATTTATTTATTTTATTAATTATAATATATTTATAAATATTGATTTATTATAAATAATTAATTTTTTAATATATTTTTTTAGAATCAATTTATTTAGAAGATGATATTAAAATACTTACTCAATCCCATTATAATTATTGTTTAAGATTATTTTATACATATTAATAAAAATCAATAAATAGATAAAAGATAATAATAATTTTATAAAATTAATATTATCATCATAAATTTACTTTTTATTTTTATAATTAATCATATCATTAATATTATAAAGAATAAAAAAAATAATTAGTATTGTATTAAAAATTAAAATACTAACTACTTTATAATACATTTTTTACATGATCATTAGTATAAGAGGGAAAATAATAATTATAAGAGAATTTAAAAATATTAGTACGTTATATAAAATAAGGATCTTAGATAACGAATGATGTCCATTTTTTGTTTAATTTTTTTTCTATGAAAATATTAATTTATTTTTTTGTATGACCTCTACTCATGATGTCCATTTTTTGTTTAATTTATTTTTTTCTACACCCTTTTCAACTTCTTTATTTCAATTATATTTAAAGTTATATTTAAAATTATTTTTTATTAGTTGGTAAACTAAGTTAATAGACCATTTATAATAATTTACATATACTATAACTAAGTTAACTAGACCATTTTAATAACACGTGTGTATATAGACACAAATGGAATACACAATCAATGGAAATAAATAAAACTAACATTACTAATGAAAATAAATAAAACCAACAATATTCATGAAATGGGTTCATGTATAATATCTGTATATACATGGAATATCAATATAAAATATGTAAATAAACTACGCTTGATCCGTGTGCTGCCTGCATCTAGACCTAACATATACTAGATGGTCCTGTGTCACACTCCTGGCCAACCTCAGACATTCTTCGATCACCTCATGTGTCGATGAGCCTGGCGTGATCACCCCTAGACTCAGATGGCGCTCCAACCTCTCAACAATGTCATCACAAACTTCCTGTTACATATAAAACAAACTGATTACACAAATTATTATGCAAATATTGAGGTAAATGACGTAAATTATTAGTATTACTTACCACTGCATGTCTAGGCTCCTCCACAGATGTCGATGATGCTCCTCCGGCACGTGAGGAATATCCGTCTGTGGGGCCTGAGGGACGACTCGGGGCTGCGGGGCGTGACCATTAGGCAGAGGATCTGATGTGTGGCCTGGTGTCATGAAAGGATGCGAGATGCGGAAGAACTAGTCCATGTAGTCATTGGCACACTAACCTGGCACAACGCACACCTCACCTGCTGGAACGATATGATCCGAGTAGTGTATCAACCTGTCGTTTATATCATCATACAAGACCCATGAATCGACAGGAGGAGCAGGAATGATCTGCGTGTATCCAAACTGCCGCACGAGTCCCGACCCTCTCTGGTCGGTAATAAACAACAACAGACCCCCAGCGCAAGAGACCGGAATAGCATGATCTGACGTGGAAGTCCCAAACTGATTGGTGCTCCTCATACGGGATCCAACAGACATCCAGAATTTGGAGTCGGTCCAGGCGCTCCCTGTACGCCGGCGTACGAATGCTCTTCACGGTCTTCTTCGTCGTAATCCACCTACACGCACGCGGAGAATCCTCGTCGTAGTCCTGATCAGCAGTGGAGTCCGTGAGTGACGGAAAGTACTCGTAAATCTAGAACTACGGATGTAACATCAAAATTATAAACATTAATAATGAAAGTGTAACAAAATTTAAAGTTGAACATTGTTGAGCCTGAACGAATGAAAAACATATTTGTTACCTGTAGCAGTGTGATGTAACCACCAAGCTGTCGGCTGTGGCTCATAGATGCATCGTTCAGCTGGTCGTACATATGCACCAGAGCAGCCACTCCCCAGGCGTACCTCTCCGTCATACTGAGGTCACGAAGGGTCTCCAAGTAGTCAACATGCACATTGGTTGCACTCTTGTTAGCAAACAGAGTGCAACCCAGAAGATGAAGAAGATATGCGCGAGTCGCAGTTGTCCAATGACCTGCCTGGCATCGGCGCTCATATATATCACGTACCCATTGCAGGTGTACATACGGTCCACGACACTGGGCTGTCTCAGCCCTGACAGACTCTGCAGAGACCATCAATAAGTCCACCAACATCTGAACCGCATCGTCCACATGCAAGGGCTCAAAGGCGTGTAAGTCGCTAACCACGGGCAGATGGAGAAGCGAGGAGACGTCATCCAACGTGATGGTCAGCTCTCCCACCGGGAAATGGAAACTAGACGTCTCCCGGTGCCACCACTCCACAAACGCGGACAAAAGTCCCCGATCGCCGGTGTCTACCGAACACGCGAGAGGACTTAGTCCTGTACCAGCAACATGTCCCTTAATGGAAGGGACAGACCTGCCTAAACTATGGATCTTCCTCCCATGAGAGGATAATTTCAACTCAAGACGCTCCTGAATTGAAGTATAAAGGAACGCAAAATTCGTTAAAATTATCATTTAAAGGAAAACTAATTTCAATCATAAAGTATAATTTACAAGTAACTAAAAATAAATATTATAAATACCTCTCCCGTTCATACGCTACAAGCAACGTGATCCGTATACTGGGTCAACACGGATGGGTCGCTCGGACCACTCGAAAATCCCCCATGCCACAATGTCCTCAGAATCAGCTGGTGCCTCCATCTGGTCATCCAGAAATACATCAGGCTCAACATTTGGCGCAGGGACCACTGGCTCATCGTGCGTCGCAGTCACAGCGACTCGCTGCCTCTGTACGGATGCAGTAGGCCATCAATGTTGCGAAACATCATCGAAATCATCACGATCTCCTCTGCCCACACCTCTGCCAGTAACCTAACCTAAGACACGACCTAATCCTTTGGTCCTAACCATGATCTGCAAATGAGTACCGCAAAATCCATCACTCATTTCATTCTCTCAAATTTCATGCGTCTAACGCATATAAGCATTATGTTTTTTCAGGCACTACTTGGTAGAAAAAGGATATTCGAACTTTGAAAAGATATATGCATTGCTTATAAGTGACACTGATTTGGAAAGATGAGAGATTTAAGAAGCAATATCCCCTTCAAAGTTAGAATCAGACAAGCTGACATGCGTGAGTCTCACAAACCCACCAAATCCAGATGACAAATGAGAATGATTAAAATCATTGAAAGCATGGTTAAGTGAGTGACTAAAATCATTGAAAGCATCTAGCTGAAAATGAACATTTTGGGTCTTTGCCTAGAGGAATCATATATAATTTGTACCAAAACTTGGAGGGGTGGCATTCACTAAGGAATGCAATGGTAATAAGAGTTCGAGACTGAATGGGGTGGCGTTCATTAAGAAATTTTGTCACTTTCTTAGGGATGATGTGTTGAGGATTTCCATAGGTTTGGGTCTTTGCCTAGGGGAAGTAACCCATCTTCTATCACACTTATACCTAAGGTAAAAGATCCACAAGGCCTTGGTGGGTTTCGACCAATTTCCTTAATTGGTTGTATTTATAAACTTTTATCTAAGGTCTTGTCATAGAGGTTTAAGAGTGTGTTGCGTGCGGTTATTGATGGGAGACAAGGGGTGTTCCTATGGAGGAGTATGCTTGATGGGGTGATCATTGCTAATGAGGTGGTCGAAGAAGTGAAGTGTTGTAAAAATGAATGTTTGATTCTTAAAATAGACTATGAAAAAACATATGATTCTATATCTTAGAGTTTCTTGTTTGATATGTTGCATAACCTTGGTTTCAATGAAATTTGGATTAGGTGGATAAGGACTTGTTTAGAGATGGCCTCTATATTTGTCCTTGTGGATAAACTTCTATATAAGCATCTATAGGAGAAAGAAACATCAAGGTAAAGTGGATTGACCAAGGTTATCAGAAAAGCTCTTTTCATTTTACTTTCTCATTTTCTTCTAATACATATAGAAAAGTTTATCTAAATAGACCCATAAATGTAACCACTGAAGTGTGTTTTATTCTATTCATCATATACTTTATATAACAAGCCTAACTAATATGTATGTCTACGAAAAAGCGATATTAGCTGCTAATCGGGACAAGATTTTTTTCTAATGTGTCCAAGAGTCAATAATTAGTCATGAAGATATATTTTAGATGCAAATTACAATTTTCAAGTTCAACAATATTGAAACAACCAAAAACAAAATAAGGCAAGCAATATTTTAGATATATTTTGGCATTTTTTCAATTAAAATGAAGTTGTGACTTTTACGGATCAGGTGATCTGTAAAGTATGTTGAGTAGTTTATGGATCACTTGATCCGTAAGCATGTTCCGGATCAAGTTGATCCGGAAGATGCTTACGGATCACATGATCCATAAACTACTAACAAATAGTTTACGGATCACTTGATCCGTAAGCATCTTCTGGATCAACTTGATCCGAAACATGCTTACGGATCAGGTGATCCGTAAAAAACCCAGCAACTTCCCGATAGCGGTTTTTGCCATCATTGGCAACAATGGTGGAAAAAATAAAACGCGAAGAAGAAACTTACCTCGAAGAAGAAGCAGAAACGCGAAGAAGAAGCAGACCCACACCTTCCTCCTAATCACGACAACAATGGCGACAATGGCTTGGGAGGTTCACTTGGGAGGCGAAGAAGAAGAAGAATGAAGAAGATGCAATCGTGGAACAGAAGAATGAAGCAGCAGAAAAGGGTCCGAGGAAGACTGAAGAATGAAGAAGCAAAAAATTGAAGAAGCAGAAGGGTCCGAGGAAGAAGAAGATGCAGTGCGGGAGAGAGAGAGAGGCAAGAGAGTTATTTTTTTAAAAAAAAAATACTCAGGGGCTTAAAGGACTTTTCACAACAATTGTTGGGTGCACCTAGCAGTGCTCTTATCATTAGTGTAGCCTGTTTGTTTTTGGATCAGGCCTTGGCTATTTCTAATAAAAGAACTTATCCAACTTAATGTTACTTATAACAGTTTATCAATTTCATTAAATTAAATAATTGGGAGTAGATGTTTATAATAATAATAATAATAATAATAATTTCTTCTATGATAAAATTCTTCAATAATATTAATTATAACACAATAAGATAAAAGTTCATGAGTAATGAACATTTATTTTAAAGTTCTCATTAAAAAATTAAAATAAAAGTACTTTAAATTAATGATAATTTAATCTGTTATGGTAATTAGGGGTGGGTGTACGACTTCATGTCCGTTCGTTAAGCCTGTAGCCTCGACAAATTATGGATTTTTTTTATAAATTTGTATAATTATAAATAATACTTAAACTCGATCAATTAAGTCCACAAACTTAATCAATTTTATTTGTGAACTTATAGGTAACTCATATAAGATAAAAGTAATTTTAAAATAAAAATTATATAAATTGAATATTTAAACTTAGAGTTCAAAGACCGGAAGACATCTTGTACATGCAATATACTTTGTTTAGTACTTCACTTCCCATTTCCCATTTCCCATTTCCATGGGTACAAATGTTATGCAGCAGATCAGCCACCAATGTCCTATCTCGACTTAATGACGGGCTTATGTCGTGTCGTGTGTGTCTAATTTATTCAAATCATCAATCCGTATGGCATATGCAAAAATTTGCAGCTATTAAAAGGTATCACCTAACACTATTCTAGGATTCGTCGTTTACAAAGAAAGAGATTAGAAAAAGAATAAAATTAACAAAATAAAATGAAAATGATATCTGATTTATATTTTTATATTTTAATTTTAAATATTTGTCACAATTTACTTTTATTTTATTTTTTTACTTTACTGAACCAATCCTTATGCTTATAAATGCATCCAAGACCTGTTGGGCAACATTTCCTAAAACAAATGCTTATGATAAAAAAATAAATATTCAAAATCATAAATGGAAAGCAAGGCCAGTTGTGAAAAGGAAAGGCCTTGGTCTTATGAGGAAGACAAAATTCCTATGAAATATGTTCAAGTCCATGGAGAAAGAAATTGGAGAAATCTTTTCGAAAGAGCTAGTAAAAATTCATTAACTGAAAACACGAATCTAATTATCATTCCCTTTTAATTTCTTTGATTGTTTCCTTTTTTAACTTTTCATTTTCTTTTGTTTACTCTTGATAGGTTTGAAACGATGTGGTGAAAGTTGCAAACACCCATGGTTAAACTATCTTAAGCCAACTACTACCCACAACCCACAGAGGAAACATTTCTTTAGAAGAAGAGCTCATAATCAAACTTCACCAGCTCTTGGAGAATAGGTATATATCACACTTTACTTGATTCTCATAAACTTTGTAAGACTTTTTCTTCTTAATTTTCTTTTTCTTTTCTGTTTTTCTTGACTCTCATCCATAGAGTAAAACCATATCTCTATCCCATGTAATATATCATTTGTCATTTTTTTCTTTCTTTAAAGTCACTACTATAAAAAGTGTTTTCTATGACGGCGATACAACGACGGTTCTCCAAGAACTGTCTTAGTATATTAGGCAATGACAAGTTGGTAAATATGAGGTTTCTCAACGATAATGGTTTCGTGAAAATTGCCTTAGAATGATTGTTATTCTAAGACAGTTTTTAGAAAACCGTCTTAGAAATAAATGTCTTTTATATCTCACTTCTCACCCTTTGTCTCACTCTTTGTATTCTCGCGTTTCTGCCGTGCTAGGGTTTCACGCAAGTAACATTTGCCACATCACCATCTACCACCAACAACCCTCCCCACATCTCCTCTTACTCCTCATTGTCCTCCCCTTGACTCTTGCCACCCTCGCCTTCGTCCTTCAATGGCGCAACGACATCATCGGCCTCATCACCCACTAGTCACCAGATGACAACCAGTTCCCTAGCATGGCCATCGCCACCGTCGCTTCCTCCCTTTGTCACCACTCTGATTGCGGCATCAACCCTCTCTTCCAATCCCACAACCCTTCCTTCCCTTACTTCCCTGACTGGACCTTTGACTTCTCCTCTAACCTCTCCCCCAAGGTCCCCATCATAAACTCAAACCCTACCCTTAGTTCCCCTCTTTCTAAAAATTCACCATTTACAAATCCTGATTCATTGATTTGATTTTTTTTTCTCTCTCTTGGAATTCATATATGTATTACAATGAGCACTTCCGCAGGGTGGAGCAGACGCTGCCATGGATCTTCTACCACAAGGTCATCAGAGTCTCAAGTTTTCTTTTTTTCATAAAAAAGGATGTCACTAGGATTTTAGAGACCACATAATTTTTTTTCAAGTTTTCTCAAGTTTCCCACATATTTTTGTTTAAAAATGAAAATCAACATTGAACAGTTGAGTCATGGCTTGAACAGTTAAACTCTTTTTTGGTCAAATGATTCTTTGGCATTAGACCAAGTGCAAGGATTTCGCTTATGTCTTTGTCGGTGGCATCCCTTTCGATCTCACCGAGGGTTACCTCTTCACAGTTTTTGTTCAGTATAACAACTCCTTCCTCTTCCATTTCAATTCAATTCATCAACTCTAACCGTTTTAGAATTACTTTTTGGTTTTTTAGAGAACCGTCTTAAAATCCTCACAAATTTTTATTTTAAAAAAATGATTTTAAGACAGTTCTTACATAAATCATCTTAAAAAATATACTCCTCTAAGATGATTTTTAGCTAACAACCGTCTTAAAAATATATCCTTTTCTAAGATAGTTTTTATGAAACCGTCATCGAAAGTCTTCAACTTTCAACGACGTTGACTTCAAAAATAATTCAAAACAGTCTTTGAATACACGTTAGAATTGTCATAAAATGGATATTTTCCGGTAGCGAGTACAAGTTCATGAATTTTAAGGCAGTGTGTTTTTTTTTATAAAGTAGTATTAATTAGTAAGTATATTTATAAGATAAATGCTTATTTTTTTATATAATTAAAATTTATAATAAATAAATAATTTATATATATATATATATATATATATATTATAATTAAATCAAGTTTCTTTTTTATTATTCTTATTTTTTCCCCCAAAATGTTTCTCTATGGTTCTGAGGCATATCATAGTTTGGCGGTTTTATATACTATACTATGCTCCCTCTCTAGACCACCTCCTAACAGTTATTTTTATAGGCTTGCCCAGCATTACGTTGTTCATTTGAATAAATAAATAAAAAAAAAAACAACAAAAATATTATCCATTATAGGATGAGGTCGTCAGTTATATAAATTTTATGACTCTTTTGGGTTCAATTAAAAGTCAAATAATTGTCAGGAATATTATTCATCAAATTCATAACTTTAGGGTAAAGAACTATAAAAAAAAAAAAAGCAATTTATTCTCTTTATTAACATTTCAAGTAACCAGAGCTGTGTTTAGACGTTTTAAAGTCTTACGCGAAATTTATATTTAAAAATTAATTTAGTACGATTTTTCAAATCTCATATTATTTTTCTTTCAACTACAAAACTGTTAAATCAAATTTTATAATTAAGTATTCTTAACATTTTACTATGAACGTATAAGATGATCAAATCATTTAATTTATCTTTTAACATAGTTAATATTAAATACTACCTCAATTCCTAAATAAAAAAGTTAAGCTGATTAATTTTAATTAATATTATCATAAATTTAAATCTTATTCAAAAGATATCCATAGAATTAAATAATTTAAGTGATGGTTATATTTAATAACAGTACTCATCTTTCAAGAGATAACATTTTTTTAACAATGACTATAACTTATCTCGATCATTAATACATTTTACAATAAATAAGAGTATAAAAAAAAGTAATAATTAATAAATTTGAAAGTGCTCATATAATTCTATATTTTTTAAAAATGTTCTCATTTGTTTCTTATATATTAAAACTATAATTTAAGAAGTTTCTATTTTTAAAAACTATTTTTAACAATAACAATAATTACAAGTATTATCCATAACATTTTAGAAACAATGCATGTATACGAAAGAAAAAACATACATTTTTTAAATGATTAATTTTTTTAGTGAAATATGAATTTCTTTTGTTTATACCTCTTGCAATATCATTATTCTAAAAAATAAATAAAAATGTTTTCAAGATTAATATAATATTCTTTTTAATTGACCTTCTTCTGAAGTTTTCAGTTGCTTAATTAATGCAATCTTAAAATTACAATCTTATTAATAAAAATAGAAATATATATTATATGTTACAATAATTTAATGACTTAAATATAATTTTTGTCCTCCTATTTTCTAAAATATATAATTTTAATCTTTTTATTTTAAAATAGAAATATTTTATTCTCATATTTTTCAAAATCTACAATTTTAATCCTCTATTTTAAAATAAATTCATTTAATCCTTCCGTCTTGTAAATATGTGATTTTGGTCTTCCAAACATTGACTAGCAAAAGATTAATATGATGTGACCCAAATTTAAGAATGTAATGCAAAATTATTGTTTAATTCACATCAATTAATTAATATTAATATCTTGACGGTTAATGCTTTCAGTTTAACAGAATGATCAAATTGAATTGTAGATTTTACAAAACTAGAAGACTAAATGTCTCTATTTTAAAATAAAAAATTAAAATTATGAATTTTGAAAAATATGAAAACTAAATAATATCTAAATTTTAAAATAAAGGAGTCAAAATTATGGATTTTAAAAAATAAGGAAATCAAAATTTCATTTAAATCCAATTTAAATTAATAATGGATGTTTTAATATGATAAATGACATGATGCGATAAGAAAAAAAATTAGAGGAGCTAATAGAGTATTTGTGATAGTTATATATTTTTTATTTATAAAAATATTATATATATATATATATATATATATATATATATATATATATATATATTAAACTTTTCTATATATTTTATGACGTGAATTTTTTTATTTATTAAATTATACTTTTATTCTTGGTTCCCTAGAGGAGTACTCTTGGGTTAGCAAGAGAACACTCTTGGATTTGTTTTCCATTCTATTCCATTTCAGCAGTCATCTATATTGTTAAAAGCATCTATGTAGGTATGTCACCTAATCCAACTTATATTTGGATTGTAACTATGTTGTTAATATATTACTATTATAGTCCATGTCCATTTCAAATATGTGCATCATATTCCATTCTGTTAGTGACTAAATTTCGCCAAAATAATAAAAAAAGAAACCTCATTCTACATCGGTTGGATAACATACGATGTAGAACCCACATTATTCTACATTGGTTGACTAATAATCGATGTAGAAACATGACCATTCTACATCGGTTGGACCTTCAGAACCGATGTAGATCCTCACCATTCTACATCAGTTATACTATCATAACCGATGTAGAACCCTCCTGATTCTAAGTCGGATCTGGAACGATGTCCGTCTTTGTAGCCATGCCCTTCTAAGACGGTCAATGAACCGATGTTGTGGGACCTAGAATTTTCAACGACTCCCGCTATGTTACCACCACGTATCAAAATCGATGTAGAAAGACCCTCAAAACTGATGTAGAAGACCTATGTTCTAATAGTGTGAATCAATTTTTTTACTCCAATCAAGTCCACATTTATATAAACATTCTTATTTGTATTACTTTTAAATTTTTTTTTCTTTTCTTTTTAGATCCCTCAACATTCATATCTGTAGAGTATAAATTAAATGGACCAAATTAGCAATACGATTTTTTTTTCCTTTGAGTTTAAGGAATACTTTGTGATCATAAATAATTTTTATAGTTCTTTAATTTTCCAATTTAACCATCCAGCTTTTGTACAATGTGTGGCATCTTTATTTGTTTCTTTATCATTTCGTAATATTGATTTTACATATTTAAATTTATAAATTAATATTTGGTACATCATTTTGTGGTTTTACTTCCACCATTCAAAACTTGGTATCTCTTGCTCTTATTCAAGTAAAAACTCTTTGATTTCAAAATCTGATTCCAAATCCCAAGTTTTGAATGAACGAATTCAATTTATTTATCAATCAAAACTATATCAATTACAATTTGGAATAATATTTCGTACATTATTGGTGAACACATCTAACACTAAATTAAGTAAATGAGGACTCAAAGTCAAGCTCTGATTCTATCCTTGTACAAAAGTAATCCTATCTCTTGGAGTTCTGATGCTATATAGTTATAAATAGGTTAAACTGTTTGTTAATTAGTTAAACTTTAAAAAGTTTGCCATAAGCCTTTACTTGTAGTCTCAACGTGATATTATCGTCTGGTTTAGTACTATTAGCTAGAAGTGTCTATCAATTTTTGTAAAAGAAAAAAATATAAAAAATATGATTATATTATTTAACCTCTGGAGACTTTATTTATTTATTATTATCTAGTAACTGGTTGGTCATGAATTCATATTAATTTCGAAATAACCTATTTACGTATACGAGTACTAGTATAAGGATAACAACGACCTTTTTTTTTTCCAAACCTTATTATGGTAAATTCTTCCCAATTTCACTAGAAATTCGTGATGGAAAATTTATATTTTTATATTTTCTAATTCTAAGTGAAAACATAATATCTCTAAAATATCTAGATGTTCATGATAAATAAATAATATATAGGGATTCAATATGTAGGATAGGAGGGTGAACATATCAGAAAATAATACTAGAAATTAACATAAACATGCAGCCTCCCAGTTGGAGATAAACAAATAATAGATAAAGCTAATAGACGATCACATTGTTACTGAAAGCATAAATAAAATACGATCTATTGGAACTAACTTATTAAAATAAATAAAAAAATTCATCAAACATCCAAATTAAAACGACCTAAAAATAACGGAAGCACACACCAGTCTTATGATGATGGCTAGCTAAATTAATCGAACCACTCGGGAACAAGCTGTTTGCTGAGGGTCATGTAGGCAGCATAAAGAAGGCGATCTTTGGCACCAGTTCGATGGTTATTGGTGTGCTTGCAGAAATATCTGAGTTGCTCAATTGTGCAGAAACCCAACATTTGTCCCAGCAACAAGAACAACCAATTAATTTCCCTTTTCTTAGTGTACAAAAGGGTTGGTTTGGTGCAATTTTCTCGTCCGCAATACACACATTTGAGCATCACCGGATTCACCCACGCCGCCGGGGCTCGATCATGCATGGACCTTCTTTTTTTCCGAATGAATTTGCTCAACTCGTTCACTTTCTCCTCCAGATCAAGCGTCATCTCGAACTCATACCCGCACCTCCCGCACTGAACCCTTCCGGTGATGGCGATAACATTGTTTTGCAATAGATATTCGCGGTTGTGGACGGTGGCCCGGCGATCCGTCGCCCAAGGAAAAGGTGCAGGGATGGTTTCGCTCTTTCCTTGGCTCCGGCGCCGGCGTTGAGACGAGGCACGACGAGGGCGACGTCTCAAAACGGGTGTAGGAGCAGCAGCACCTGCAGGGTTGGAAGGTGACATCGCCAACAAAGGGTGATCGGTGTTATTGTTGGAAGATGACACCAATGAAGGGTTAATGTTGAGTTTAGAACATGACACTAATAAAGGGTCGATGTTGTGGTTAGAAAATGGCACCAAATAATTAGGGTAAGGCATTTGCAGTTCCATCAAGGAGATGTTTATTTGAGGAAGGGAAGGGGAAGAAGAGTGTGTGGTTCTCTCTGGACTACCACACCTGAGTGCGAGAGTGAGATCATGCTCATGATCTTCTAAGTCCATTGCGTTCTTCATTCCTGCGGCACGGAAAAAATTATCCATGGGAAAAAGAGTGAAAGAGATGCGATATATCTATGGCTTGAAAGTTTAAACAAAAGAAACTCGAGTCTTGGAGAATATAAAGACCATCAGGAGTAATAAGATAGGGTTTTTATAGTAATCCCAACATTGCCCATTCAATTCAAAGTTTGATACTCGAAATCTTAACAGCATATTCATGTAACTGATTATATTCCTTGAGAGATTCTTGGTTGGAAATAACTGACTGTGTCCAATAGATAAACTTTATTCATGTACTGCACCCGAAGAAGACTCAATCGTAATATCTCTTCGAATTCTTAAATTTCAAAAAAGTAATAAACAAAGTAATTAATACCTTTGAATCCTGATGTGTCCAAGATCAGACAACTTCTCCTGCACGCATTGGTATACGTGGAGTTTTTTTAACCCATTTTCACTCTATTCATTGCGTGTATGAAATTAAACCCTGCTCTTGCTCTCTTCTTAGTTAAGTCCTATTTAATCTCTTCCTTAAAAAAAAAGTTCCTAGTTATGGGTGGACACGGCAACACTACGTTAGTCTATGTGTTAACTTTGCTGACAATTTGAGAATTGTTAGTTTATCTAAAGAATTGCTAGTAAAATCAACTTAACACATTATCAAAACGATCCGAAATGAAAAAAAAAAGAAGCTAGTAAGTTCATGTTCATCAATCAAACTATTTTGGTAATTCATTCAATGTTTAACAATTAGGATTTGACTTTGATTCTTGTTTTTAGGGAGTTTGAAGTAGAATCCTAGATCTTTTAATGACTCCAATGACAATGCGAAAGTGAGTCAATTGCTTTAATTTTCTTTCTCTTCTAATAGTTTTATTTTAAATATTTTTTTTTACGTATGAGTAACTTATTGTTAAACAAGTTGGTTTAGGTGTGTGATGATGATGACAAAGAAGAATAGAGCTGTCAAAACGGGTCAGCCCGGTCCACGTGGACTGGCCCGCAATGGGTTAAGCTAAAAGTGGGCTACCCCAGCTCGGTCCACTTTTGTGTGGGCTAACAAAATGTTAGTCCGGTTCGGCCCACCACGGGTTGGTGGGTTATGCGGGCTGACCCACTTTTCTGCCTTTTTTTGTAAAAAAAAAAATTATTCCAAACAACTTAAACTAAAATCCAATATAAAAACCAAACTAAATCAAATCCAAACATTCAATATTAAAGTGATTAAAGTCTTCAAAATAAACATTCAACATTAAGATAATTGAAATTTAAATGTCATAAAAAATAAACTTCTAAAATATTAAAATTAAACATTAGAGTCATAAACTGTGAAATCCAGAACAACTTCCTCTTCTTTCTCAACATCACCATTAATTTCATCTACAAAGACAAAAAAAATAAACAATATCATTAATAAGTCAAATAAATAAAACAGCACACCAATAACAAACTAAAAATGGAAAAAGAAATATAAATTACCAATATCTTCAAAATCATTTATCCAATTTTGGGTTAAAATTAGTGTTTGAACATTGGAAGGAAGAAGACTAGCGCTATACTTGTTTAGCACACGAGCACCAATGCTAAATGCCGATTCACTGGTAACAGTTGTCATAGGAATGCTTAACACCTCACATGTCAATCTACAAAGATTTGGATAACGTTCTTGGCGGTCCTTCCAATAACTCAAAATATCCAACTTAGGAAAAAACTTTGGCTCAAGCGGTGTCTCAGTCAAATAGAGATCTAATTCATACTTGCCATTGACATTAACATTTTGGCTCACATAATTGATATATTCCTATGACAATATAAGAGAAAAATTAAATTAAATAAATTGAATCATAAAACAATTAAATAATTAAACAAAAGAAAAGACTAACATTATATGGATCATCCATCTCTTGATTTTCTTCTATACTGAAATCTTCTTCAACAGTAGGTTGTTGAGAACTTGATGCAGTAGATGAACTTGACTTTACACTCACATATTCATCAAAGAGCTTGTACATCTTCTCTTTTATGTTATGAATCTTTTCATCACAAGTAGAAGCATCAAGCTTTGAATAGTAAAACCGAAGTGCTTCAAGCTTCATCCGTGGGTCAAGAATCATAGCAATTGAAAGAATGACATTATAGTCACTCCAATACTTGCCAAACTTTTCCATCATCAACACTGCCATATTTGGCAATACTGGATCATCACACTTAAGTGTTTCTCGCAACAACCATTCAATTTTCCATACTTGCATGAAATTATCATTCCACCCACATCATGAAATTATCATTCCACCCACATCATGAAATTTAGTTTCTTTTTACACAAGAGCTTAACATGACACAATAAATGTGAAGTACCTACTTTACTCCCACCAATTACATATTGTTGTCCACATGCATTACATTCTGTCTTTTCTTTACCATCTAGTACCCACCTTCTTCAGCTCTTCCCTCATTTTCATCCATCCCCACTTTCCTGTCTCATCTGAACTTTCTTCCATCACTACACCCTTTTATCAATTTTGTACGATCAATTTTTACTCTTTTATATCACTCACTTTCAAGTGTTATACATAATTACCTTTTCTTTTATATGTCGATCTTATCCTTCTTTGGCTCTGCCTCTACCTTTGTCCTCTTTTGTATCATCACAACTAAACACAACTTAGCGTCAGTCACCCACGCAACTATACCTTAGTAAATAACAAGCAAATAAACATACAAACTAGTAACGACAATCTATACACATTTCAACTCAGATTCAATACATCAAGAATAATTAACATTTAACAAAGAAAAGGAAAGAAATTAAAACCATGAAAATAGGAGAGAAATTACCGTTTTGGAGGTCAACCACAACGACGACACAAACGACTGAAACGAGGGTGGAAGAGGAAGGTCAGTGCCGTGGTGACGAGCAATCGAGCGTTCGGAGGTCATCGTCATCGTTGGTGGCTCGTGTGGTGGAGGTGCCGCCAAATCAATTTTTGCAATTCGCACTATTAGGGATTTAGGTTTCGTATAGCTACAAAATAAAAATTTAATTTCTTAACAATTATAAATTTATAATAATAATAAAATAAAATAATATATTATTTAAATTGGGTGGATTGACGGGCTGGCCCACCAATCCACGGGTTAAGCCCACCTAACCCACAGGCTAAGTGGACCAGACTAAAAAGTTGATGGTACCGATTTTTTTTTTAAAAATTGAGCTCGACCCACCTCTAGCCCGCAGTGGGCCGGGCTGACCCACAAGGCAGAACCCATTTTGACGACTCTAACTACCAATTCATCCAAGACTTTTGGACAACTTTTCCTATAACTTCGGAATAAGTTATTGGTTTACAGATAACTCGTTGGGTTGGTTTAAAGTTGGCTTTAGCAAATTTTTTATATAAATCTTGGTTTGCGATTGTGAACATTATCGTGACAGAAAAAAACTAATTAAAGTTCGTGCCAAGTTTTATCCGGAGATGGATGGTATGGTGTTTGAAACTGCATCCGGTATAGTTACTAGTCTTATCTTTTTTTTTTTCCTCTTTATGTATTGAAATTAAAAGAATGATTAAGATCTATGCATTTTTTAAAAAATGTTGAGGATATCCTGACCAAATTATACAATTGTTTTTTTTATAAGTAATAGAAGTGTCATTCAAATGACGAAAAATATAAATGATTCTCTTTGTATATTTGTATAGAAATGAAGGATGAGAAGAGGAGAAATAGAAGAGAAGTTATATCCATGGGATCCACCATATAAAACTTTCCTCCAAAATGACATGAACATGAGAGAATTGATATATTTCTATGTTTTAATTTCTTAAGTAATCAAGTAATATTTTACGACATATTTTTAAATAATAAATAATTTCATGTTAATAAAAAATAGTAGAGTTAAAAATAATTTTTTACTTAGTATAAAAATATTTTTCATATAATTAATTTATTTGCACTTACTTTTTCTCTCATTTTAATAAGTATAGAGAAAATTATTTATTTTTAGTTTTATTTTTATCCATCCAAACTAACGTTTTTTTTTACATTTCTCTTCTATTTTTAATATTCTTACTTCAAGAGGATTATTTTTAGTTTCTGAAAATATTTCATGCGATTACAAAATATATGTATTTTACTAATTATTGATAAATTTTAAGTGAATTACCTATTTACTTAAATACAAGGCGGATAATGTGATTTTATACAAAGTGACTTTGAAAATTCAGGAAAAAATTGTAGACATAAAACAAGTTAAGAAATATATCATAATACTTCTAGAATAAAATAATCTTTTTGATAAGTTTTTGAAATTTTAAAGTTTAAGCAAGTTAGAGAAATAAATTAAGATTGTATTTTTTTTCTTCATCATGACATTGATGCGAAAATATGTATTTGTTGATGACAAATCTCCGTCGGAAAACATGTTGTCATGTCAGCAAAACATTAGAAATCACGAATCAAACAAACTGAAAGAATTAATGGATAATTTTTTAAAAAATTATCATAATGAATATATTTTTAGGAAATTACGAAAATGAGTAAATCGTATTTTGAAATAGGATTTTACTATAAGGAAATCACGTTTCAAAATACAATTTTATTTTTTAGAAAATTGTTACACTAAAATTGTATATACATATACAATTTCAGTTTTTAAATTTCTTTTATTATTAAAAGTTGAAATCATATTTTAACATACAATTTCAGCATGTTTTCTTTTATGTTTTAGAAATCATATTTTATCATACTATTTGATTAGAAAAAGGAAAAAAAACTAAAATTGTATTTTAAAATACGATTTTAATTCTTAGAGAAAAAACTATTTTAAACAAATGAAAAATAAATTCGTGTTTTGATATATGAATTTTTCATTGTAAAATCGTATATCAAAGTACCATTTACTTATTTTTATAATTTTTTAAAAAATACTTATTATATTAGGGAAATGAGTGATATCTTATTAATAGACTTTACAGTTAAATAAGATAAGGATGTAAAAGAAAATTAATAATTGATACGTCTAAAATTGATTACATGTTTCTTATAATTTAAAAAAATAATATCATTTATTTCTTATATATTGGAAGAAAGATACCAATAGACTAGGTTCAAGCATGAAAATTGAGTGCTCATGGAATGATATAAGTCTTCTTGTCATCTATGATCAAGGGCCGAGCAAGAGTCATCGTCGTCCAATATAGTTACAAGAAAAATGTGAATAATAAGAGATTGTGAGTTTTGTAAGGGTGTGTTTAATTAAGTCGTACAAAAAATATATTTTTAAAATAATTATATATTTTCCTACAACATTATTAAATTATTTCCACTAATTATGATTATTTAGTTGTAATAATTTAGATTGCACAATGTGACAGTATGTTAATTTTATCAATAGTAAGAGAAAGAGGTCTTTTAGGATGATAAACCCATTGAAAGAAGGAATGACCCAACAAGAAAGCATGCTCATGAAGATGATGTAAGTTTACCTTAAATATGAATTTAGTTTATGTGCTTATGTTTTTTTAATTTTTATTTGTATTTTTTTTATTTTTAGTCTTGGCAAGTTTACGTTTTTTTTTTAATTTTGGTCTCTTTAAATTTTTTTCTTTATTTTTAGTTCTTATAAATTTATGTTTTTTCAATTTTTTTTTTAAAAAAGCTTACTGGCATCAAGTTTGTCTTTTTGGAATCTTAAATAGATTAAAATGGGAAAAACACAAATTTATAGAGACAAAAAATGAAAAAAAAAAAACTTACTGGCATCAAGATTAAAGAAAAACTTACAGATACTAGAAATGAAAAAAAAAAAAAAGCTTTCAAAGATTAAAATTGAAGAAGGTCAAACTTACATTGAATAAATTCATATTTAAGCCTACAATTCTAAAGAACAATGCATGAAAAGGAGTCAATAAAAAAATGTTGGTACACACAAGAAATGAGAATGGACTACGAATATAAATTACCTAATAGGAGCAGAGAGCAAACAACACTAGTGTACGTAGAAGAAATGTCATGTAGAGAGAGGTAGGTGCAACTTGACTTATGGATTTCCAATTCAAATATCAAATCATTAGGTTGCCATTTATGCTAGGCTTAAATATGTTTTGGTTTGTAAGTTTGTGTTTTCTTAATTTTAGTTTCTATAGGTTTTTTTTTTCATATTTTTAGTCTCTGTAAATTTATACTTTTTAATTTTGATTCATGTAAAATATTTTGTTCATTTGTAAAACTTGTGAGTTTGTGTTTTTTTAATTTTTATTCCTATAAGCATGATCTTAAGAAGACTAAAAATAAAAAAATAAAATCTTAAAAAAAACCAAAATTGAAAAGACACAAATTCACAAGGATTTAAAATGAAAAAAAAAAAACTTACAAGAACCAAATTAAAAAAAAATACAAACTTACATGAACTTAAAATAAAAAAACTTACAAAAGCCAAATTAGAAAAATGTAAACTTACAACAACCAGAAGCATATTTTAAGCCTTTATGCTAATTAGAAACCACACAATCTTAGATGTTGTTTTCTTCACTTTGAAATGCAGGAGTGCTGTTAGGTGCACCCAGCATTTTTGCTGGTCCACCCAGCACTTCAGGTGAAAAGCCCGTATTACCCCTGGTTATTTTAAAAAAAAAACACTTGACTCTTTCTCTCCCGCTACTCTCTCTCTCTCCGTTGCAGTTTCTTCTTCTTCTTCCTCACACAACCCCTTTGATTCTTCTTCTTCTTCACATAGCCTTTGATTCTTCTTTTTCCTCAGAGCCATTTTCGTATTGTGTTGGTGACCTCTTGGACCTGTCTCTCTCGCGCTACCTTTTTCTTCTTCCTCGTTTGATTCTTCTTCTTCTTCCTCAGCCACGAACCACGAGCCATTTTCGTATTGCGTTTGATTCTTGTTGTCGTGAAGAGGAGTCACGAACCACGAACCACCGTCCACCATCGAGGGAGCATCGTCAGCGTCAACCGTCGAGGTAAGCGTCACTATCCTCTGTTTCCGCCATTGATGGCGGAGTAGGGAAGCTTGGAGGAGGTTATGAATAAGGTGATCTGTAAGAGTTTTTCGAATCAACTTGATCTGAAAAATTCTTACGAATCACTTGATCTGTAAACTACGCAGACATAGTTTACGGATTAGGTGATCCGTAAGAGTTTTCCGGCAGACATAGTTTACGGATCAGGTGATCCGTAAGCATTTTCCGGATCAACTTGATCCGGAAAACTTTTATGGATCACCTGATCCGTAAATAGTCACAGCTTCATTTTACAAATTGTCAAATATTTGATTGATACATTGTGAGTTCTTTTTTAAATTAGGAATTTTGGTAAGGATGACCTCTGAATGTATGGTAAATATTTGATAAATAGTGTCATTTTGGAGAATATCAAGTGTTTCCTTTTATGTATTACTTTGGTAGAAGAATAAATATTGCCTATAATTTAGATCATTCTTATTAGATTGTTGTCACAATTTATTTTGACCTTAGTCACAATTTGGTTGTAAATAATGAGATGTTGACATATAGATAAATAGTATAGATTGATTAGCATGAATTATGATTATATATAGATGTATCCTCTTTGAGGGAATTATCGAAAGTATATATTAATTAGCATGAATTATGATTATATTGAGATGTTGACAATTTTCTTCATTTTAAAAATTCCAAAAGATACCTAGTGCTTGTCAGAAATTATCCAAATATTCCAAACCATATATTGCTACTAAAACTAGTCTCATTATTACAAAGATAAAAATCACAACTAGAGAGAGCTGAAGTCAAGTAGGGCAACTTCTTAGTAGAGAAACATGTACAAGAAGCCATGACGTGACCAAAATATTCACAAATGGCAGTGGCATTATTCAACTCAACCATCTACCTGCTTAGCTAGTAGTTTCAATAGTAGATCAACTTTCTGACCCTGACTTGATAAATTCCCTTGAATTTCAATGTCAACATAAACTTGTACTGGGTAGTCAGCATCAAACTTCATTATCTCCCTCAAAAACCCTTTCATCTCCAACTTCAACATCGTCCCCATCCATCTCTCTGACTAGTCACTCATTACATTCATCAATATCACAGAGGTTAATTGCATGAAGTTCATCCTTATGGTTTGCTTAAGGGTTGGTTACCAAGTCATGCAATCTTTTATGCTCAAACCTATTCATTTTCTCAATATAATCTTTAACATTGAGATAAATAACTAAGAAGTAATTATAAGAAAGACTTGGAATTGATTATTGACTTTAAAAAAAAGCAAATTACTTCCTCATAGACACTTCATTTACGTTCACAATTGAATGCACTACAAATAAAGCTTTAGATATTTATAGCTAGCTTTTGCAAATTGGGAATTGAGCTACAAAGCCAAAGACAATGTATTAAACAGTATTTAAGCAAGTGACTTAAAAAATAAAAGTTTAAAAGTTGTATAAGCTTTGTTTGTTACTCGGTGAAACAGTTTTCCTCATTAATATGGCAATATCACTCCCCAAACATATCATCCACAATTTTAATATTGTGCAACTTCAACATGATCTTCTGCTCCACCTACATATCCCACCAACTTATTGATGCATGTACATAATTCCCTTATAACCTCACTATCAAATTGCATCTGAGGATTGTTATTCAACTCTGCATTCGAAAAGTGGACAACCACATGTAATGAGTGATGAAGTTGGATATTCCATCTTCGTTCAATGATTTCAAACACACAAGTGTGTGTGCTTATTGATTTAGTCAACATATGAGAAAGTTTATAAAATCCTAAAGTGACCTAACCATGCTTTCAATGATTTTAATCACTTAACCATGCTTTCAATGATTGTAATCATTTTCTAATATCATCTGGCTTTGGTGGGTTTGTGAGACTCACGCATGAAATTTGAGAGAATGAAATGAGTGATGGATTTTGCGGTACTCATTTGCAGATCATAGTTAGGACCAGAGGATTAGGTCATGCCTTAGGTCACGTTACTAGCAGAGGTGTGGGCTGAGGAGATCGTGATGATTTCGATGATGCTCCGCAGCGTCGAAGGCCTACCGCATCCGCACGGAGGCAGCGAGTCGTTGTGACCGCGGCGCACGATGAGCCAGTGGTCCCTGCGCCAGATGTTGAGGCTGATGTATTTCCGGATGAGCCGATGGCACCAGCTGATGTAGAGGACATTGTGGTAGACATTCCTGCGGACACAGGCGCGGAGGCTGCTGAGGATGAGCATGAGGGATTTCTGGGTGGTCCGAGCGACCCATCCGTGTTGACCCAGTATGCGGATCACATTGCTTGCAGTGTATGGACGGGAGAGGTATTTATAATATTTATTTTTAGTTACTTGTAAATTATACTTCATGATTGAAATTAGTTTTCCTTTAAATGATGATTTTAACGAATTTTGCATTCCTTTATACTTCAATTCAGGAGCGTCCTGAGTTGAAGTTATCCTCTCACAGGAGGAAGGTCCATAGTTTAGGCAAGCCTGTCCTTGCCATTGAGGGACTCGTTGCTGGGACAGGACTAAGTCCTCTGATCGCGTGTTTGGTAGACACTGGCGATCGGGGACTTTTGTCCTCGTTTGTGGAGCGATGGCACCGGAAGACGTCTAGTTTCCATCCCCCGGTGGGAGAGCTCACCATCACGCTGGACGACGTCTCCTCGCTTCTCCATCTGCCTGTGGTTGGCGACTTGCACGCCTTTCAGTCCTTGCACGTGGACGATGTGGTTTAAATGCTGGTGGACTTATTGATGGTCTCTACAAAGTCTGCCAGGGCTGAGACAGCCCAGTGTCGTGGACCGTATGTACGCCTGCAATGGGTACGTGACATATACGAACGCCGATGCTAGGCAGGTCATTGGACAGCTGCGGCTCGAGCATATTTTCTTCATCTTCTGGGTTGCACTCTGTTTGCTAACAAGAGTGCAACCAATGTGCATGTTGTGTACTTGGAGGCCCTTCATGACCTCAGTATGACGGGGAGGTACACCTGGGGAGTGGCTGCTCTGGTGCATATTACGACCAGCTGAACGATGCCTCTATCAGCCACAGCCGACAGCTTGACGGCTACATCACACTGCTGCAGTTAACAAATATGTTTTTCATTCGTTCAGGTTCAACAATGTTCAACTTTAAATTTTGTCAGACTTTCTTTATTAATGTTTATCATTATGATGTTACATTTGTAGTGCTGGATTTACGAGCACTTTCCCTCAGTCACAAACTCCATTGCTGATCAGGAATACGATGAGGATTCCCCGCGTGCGTGTAGGTGGATTGCGACGAAGAAGACCGTGAAGAGCATACGTACACCGGCGTATAGGGAGTGCCTGGACCGACTCTGGATTCCAGATGTTTGTTAGATCCCATATGGGGAGCACCGATCGGTTCGAGACTTCCATGTCATATCATGCTATTCCAATCTCTTGTGCTCGGGGCCTGTTGTTGTTTATTATCGACCAGAGAGGGTCGTGCGCCAGTTTGGATACACGCAGACCATTACTGCTCCTCCTGTCGTTTCATGGGTGTCGTATGATGATATACACGATAGGTGGATGCACTACTCGGATCATATCGTTCCAGCAGGTGAGGTGTGCGCTATGCCAGGTCAGTGTGCCAGTGACTACATGGACTAGTTCTTCCGCATCTCGCATCCTTTCATGACACCAGGCCACGCATCAGATCCTCTGTCTGATGGTCATGCCCCGCAGCCCCGAGTCGTCCCTCAGGCCTCGTAGACGGATATCCCTCACGTGCCGGAGCCAGGAGCATCGTCGACATCTGTGGAGGAGCCTAGACATGCAGTGGTAAGTAATATTAATAATTTATGTCAGTTACCTAAATATTTGCATAATAATTTGTGTAATCTGTTTGTTTTGTATTTAACAAGAAGTTTGTGATGACATTGCTGAGAGGTTGGAGCACCATCTGAGTCTAGGGGTGGTCACGCCAGGCTCATCGACACATGAGGTGATCGAAGAATGCCTCAGGATGGCCAGGAGTGTGACACAGAACCATCTAGTATATGTTAGGTCTAGACGCAGGCGGCGCACGGATTAGGCGTAGTTTATTTACATATTTTATATTGATATTCCATGTATATACAAATATTGTATATGAACCCATTTCATTAGTATTGTTGGTTTTATTTATTTTCATTAGTAATGTTAGTTTTATTTATTTCCATTGATTGTGTATTCCATTTGTGTCTATATACACGTGTGTTATTAAAATGGTCTAGTTAACTTAGTTATAGTATATGTAAATTATTATAAATGGTCTAGTTAACTTAGTTTACCAACTAATAAAAAGTAATTTTAAATATAACTTTAAATATAATTGAAATAAAGAAGTTGAAAAGGGTGTAGAAAAAAATAAATCAAACAAAAAATGCACATCATGAGTAGAGGTCATAGAAAAAAATAAATTAAAAATAATTTATACTTTTGTTCTATCAAATTAAAAATATGTTTTTTTAGATATTTATACAATGCCAATGTAAAGATGTGACGTCATTCGTTATCTAAGATCCTTATTTTATATAACGTACTAATATTTTTAAATTCTCTTATAATTACTATTTTCCCTCTTATACTAATGATCATGTAAAAAAATGTATTCTAAAATAGTTAGCATTTTAATTTTTAATATAATATTAATTATTTTTTTATTTATATTCTTTATAATATTAATGATATGATCAATTATAAAAATAAAAAATAAATTAATGATGATAATATTAATTTTATAAAATCATTATTATCTTTTATCTATTTATTGATTTTTATTAATATGTATAAAATAACCTTAAACAATAATTATAATGGGACTGAGATCATCTTCTAAAAAAATATATTATAAAATTAATTATTTATAATAAATTAATATTTATAAATATATTATAATTAATAAAATAAATAAATATATTTAATTATATTATAATTAATAAAATAAATATCTTTAAATATATATTTTAAATTTGTAATAAACAATTACGGATCAAGCTGATTCGTAAGTCTATTACGGATCAACTTGATCCTGAAGCTGGCATCTCACTCTTACGGATCAAGTTGATCCATAAAAGACTTCCGGATCAAGTTGATTCGGAAGTCCCTTACGGATCAAGTTGATCCGTAAGTCTTAAAAATCAGCTTACGGATCAACTTGATCCGTAAGAAGAGAAATTAGCAAGGACAATTTTGCCATTTTTAAAGAATGTTGGGTGCACCAGCAATAATGCTGGATGCACCTGGCAACAGTGGAAATGCAGTCGGAAGTGCAGGAAATTTTAGCCTACAATCTTTGGATCAAACTGAAACAATGTCCATATGAAATGAATAAGCATAGGCCCACTCAAGGGGTAACTCATTGAAAATGTCTCACCTATTCTAGAAGAGGTTTCGATGGACACCTAACAAGGCAATTACTTCCTGCTTTCTACACTCCATTTTTTGCTTTATGCACTCTTTTGATTTTTGGATAAAGAAAGGTAAGGTTTTCCGTTTCTCTGATTCCATGCAGAACCATAAAATAAACGGTGGTTCATCCTTTTCTCTGTAGACGGCTTCAATTGACTGGTGCCTCCTTCCAATTTTGATCAATCATCAATGGATTATTGCTTACTTACATAATATTTACACAACCTTATCTCTCATTCGTAAGAGCATGTGTTGGCAGAAAATTATTTCACGACGATACCCAACGCATGCCACATATTATGCATTTTTCCTACCACCATCTCATTTCCAAATGTGTTAATCCGTAATATAGATTTTTTTTTCCTTATGGTTTTGCTATCCGAAATTATGGTAACATAATTTTAGATTGACACCTGTAGTAAACAGTAATTACACTACTAAGAATTATGTTCTTTCTAAGTTATATTCTACTTTTTTTATATACAAATCAACTTGAGCATCAAAATATTTTTAGGTGGCTATCACGACCTCTTGCTTTTATAGCAATGCACTGTTGGTTAATTTGAAAATTGAGATAATACTGGATAAATCTGAAGTCGTGTATAACACTTTCAGATTGAATCAAATTTCGGGGTTCAACCAAAATTGTTCAATCGGATAAAATCAGAAGATTATAATTCAAGAGTTTTGTTTTGGTCTTGTATGTTTTGTCACCTGTTATGCTTTCTGAACCATAATGATTATTTATGATCAAAGAATAGGTGGTTTTTGGCGATTGATGGAAGTTTTTTCTTTTTTAAAAACTGCCGTTGATGAAAGTTTTAGTAACTTCCATGTAACTTCCAACCGTTGATGGAAGTTTTAGTAACTTCCATGTGACTTCCAAAATTTGCCTAAACCGAATATCTCGTTATTACATTAAAACAAACGTGCACTCTTATTTTAACATAATAAAGAGATCAATTACACTAAAATGTCCAACAAACCTCCCCCATTTTAGTGTAATTACCGATCAAATTACCAAAGTCATAACATACAACAAACTACTGAATAGATGAAATATCGTGACGATTGAATTTCATCTTAGCAAATTACACGTTTCAAATATTCGAATATCAGGGTGTCACTAAGGATTGAACCCTTTCTATTCATAATGAATACATGAAGATAATCTGCACAATAGTTTATAACATTACTCTTGCTCGACACTAGTTTACTAGCCTGTGTCCTTATCCTTCATAAGCAACTCAAAGCCAAGTCCCAGCTTCTTGCAGCGGCTGAACTTCATGCTTATATAGGTAGTCATTTTCTTTCTTGCACCTGCAAATGCAATTTTTCAAAAGAACCATTGAGAAGTTATACTTCAACCTCCTTAACTTACAGAACTGAACACATTCCTTTTGGGATACTTTCGATGATGTGTTCCAATCTCTACATGTTAAGCTTTCCACATTGAATTCAACACCTAATGTCATATTAGATGGGAATTGGGTATCTTAACATAAGAGATTTCAGATGGACTTTAATCCTAATCCCACAGCCGACCTTTTCACGAGATCTCTACTTAACCCTTTGGTTAAATGATCGGCCAAATTATGCTGAGTTCTCACAAACTCCACTGATATCACACCATGCATGATTAACTCCCGAACCATGTTGTGTCTAACACCCAAGTGTCTAGACTTCCCATTATACACTTGACTATATGCCTTAGCCAAAGTTCATATGGGGTAACCTTATTCCTTTTGTTAGGAATTTGGTTCAACAAGTAACAGGCTATCAACATAGCCTCACCCCAAAATCCTTCACTTAAACCCGAATAGGATAACATGGAATTCACCATTTCTTTCAAGGTTCTATTCTTCCTTTCGGTTACACCATTCTGTTGTGGTGTATAGGGAGCTGTAGTTTGATGTATTATTCCAGTAGATTGAAAATAAACCGGATCATAATACTCACCTTCCCTATCCGTACGAAGAGTTTTGTTTAGCCCATTTTGATGAAGTTCTACCTCTTTCTTATAAATTTTAAATTTATCAAGAGCTTCATCTTTTGTATTTAATAAATATATATAACAATACCTTGATGCATCATCAATAAAAGTAACAAGATATTTTTTATGAGCTAATGATGGAGTAGCATGCAAATCACACAAATCACTATGAATAAGGTCTAAGACTTTAGTCTCACTTTTAACATCCTTAAAAGGTTTCCTAGTGATCTTGGTCAACATGCAAGTTTTGCATTTTTCAATGTTCATATCAAAAGGAGGAATCATACTTGTTTTTGACATATCTTTTAATCTTTTGTAATGAACATGTCCTAATCTAGCATGCCAAATTTCTGATTTTGTCATATTAGTTATAGAACTACACGAGGCCATACAAACAAATTCATGAACAAAAGGAACATCAATGTTTAATTTAAACATTCCATTACAACGATAACCAAATCCAACATACGAACCATGTCTTGACAAGATGTACTTGTCACTTTCAAGTACTTGCTTGAAACCACAATTATTTAAAACTATACCAGACAATAAGTTCTTACGAATACCAAGTACAAATAAGACATTATCCAAATACAAACTTTTTCCGGAAGTAAAAACTAAATTCACACAACCTAATCCTAGGATTGGTTCAGTTGCAACATTGCCCATCTTCACAATAGAGCCATCATCGATTGGTCTAAATTCCTTGAACCAATGACGATCTTTGCACACATGGCTTGTTGCTCCCGAATCAAACCACCAAGCAACGTCATCATCCTGCACATAGAATGCATCAGATATTAGTGATACATAATTTGAATTCGTATTCGAATTAAAATTATTCACTACAATTTGACCTTGTTGCTTTTCAGGATCATTAGACCCACTTGTACTAGCCTTGTTCTTTCCTTTGAACACCCGGCAATCCCTCTTTAAATGACCAGGTTTTCCACACTTCCAACATGACAATTTTGTTTGTTTGTTTGGACCTTTGTTCTTATTTCCTTGAAATTTTCGTTTGTTACCTTTAGCATTGTAATTTTGCTTAACTATTCCACTTTCCTCTACCATATTAACAGAAGAGGAACCTGCTACATTTTTATCATTGACTTTGTCAATTTCCTGAGCCCTCAGCGACTCCTCAATCATGAAATGACTACCGAGTTGAACGAGAGTCAACTCTTCCTTCTTATGTTTCAAGGTATGCTTGAAGTCTTTCCAAGAAGAAGGCAGTTTATCAATTATAGATGAAACTACAATGGATTCATCCATTTTCAAATCATGTTGAGTAAACTGACCCAAAATCTGCAGCAGTTCATTATATTATTCCATAACAGGCCTCGAATCAATTATTTTGTAATTAAAGAAATTACTAACTAAGAATTTGTTACTTGAGGCATCTTCTGCCATATACTTGGATTCAAGAGAGTCCCATAATTCCTTAGCAGACTCAACATTTTGATAAATATCAAAGAGAGAGTCAGACATACCGTTCAGAATGTGTCCACGACAAATGTAATCGTCGTTCTCCCATTTCGAACGCTTCCTTGTTTGATCCAGAGTTTCGTCTTCCATAAACACCGACATTGGTGTACTCAGCACATACACCACCTTCAATGTTGTCAAGAGAAGTGCATCTTCTTCTGTCATCTTCTGAAATCCTGCCCTTCAAACTTGTCCAACTTCGCAAACTTGCTTGTCATCTTCGAACTATCGTTCGTCATCTCGAAAGATTTGATTCAATCTTTTGTTGGTTAATTTGAAAATCGAGATAATACTGGATAAATATGAAGTCGTGTATAACACTTTCAGATTGAATCAAATTTCGGGGTTCAACCAAAATTGTTCAATTGGATAAAATCAGAAGATTATAATTCAAGAGTTTTGTTTTGGTCTTGTATGTTTTGTCACCCGTTATGCTTTCTGAACCAGAATGATTATTTATGATCAAAGAATAGGTGGTTTTTGGCGGTTGATGGAAGTTTTTTCTTTTTTAAAAACTGCCGTTGATGAAAGTTTTAGTAACTTCCATGTAACTTCCAACCGTTGATGGAAGTTTTAGTAACTTTCATGTAACTTCCAAAATTTGCCTAAACCGAACATCTCGTTATTACATTAAAACAAGCGTGCACTCTTATCTTAACATAATAAAGAGATCAATTACACTAAAATGTCCAACATGCACCATCTTCAACTTACCTTTGTTGTTGTAAAAAAAACAAAAAACCTTTGTAGAGATTTTAGCACCTTACCAGATTTTTGCTCATTTCCGAAAGCTCCTTCG
The DNA here is from genome assembly GCF_000004515.6 of Glycine max. Lineage (NCBI taxonomy): Eukaryota > Viridiplantae > Streptophyta > Magnoliopsida > Fabales > Fabaceae > Glycine > Glycine max. The sequence goes on along the minus strand of NC_038251.2, from coordinate 16,611,120 downwards.
TATGTATGATTACACATTTTGTTGATTAAATAAAGCTAAGTTTATATATAAATAATTGTTTTAAATTTTTATAAATATGAATACACATATACAATTTTTTTTTAAAAAATAAATCTTTTTAAATCAAAATGAACGTTATACTATTAATTTTTTAATTAATTATAATACTAAAATAATATTTTAAAGGGACTCATTAAACGTTTTATTTGACTAATGTGAGTAAGGGGCCTACTACTCTACATAATATAGGTACATAAAATATAAATACTAAACTTGTTTTTTTTTTCAGAAATACTAAAATTGGTATATATATCTATCTTATATACATGTAATCTTTTTTAAAAATGAAACACAAATATTAACATAAATAATGTAATACCTTATTCAAAATTTCAAATTCTGATCTAACCGATTCACAATGACCGTGAATTTAAATATTTTCCACTATGTTAACAACTAATATTTTTTCGAATATAAAAAGAAAAAAATTGATTCACCAATGATTACCTAAACTAGGATCATTCTATTTACGTCAAATGCCAACTTGGTCCTACTCATTCCACATCCTAATAAGTCATCTTTTATATTCTTCAATTCAAGTGTTGAGGTCATAATTAAACTTGTTGGTCTAAAATGTCTCATATTAATTTTATTTCATATAAGGCTTTTTGTGTTGTGATGTCTCATAATTAAACATAGTTTTGATTTGTAAATTCATGTTAGCATTTTTATATTAAGACTAGTATTACCCTTTTGTTTCCAAATAATATTTTAGTTTTGAATTAACTTTTAAATCTTAGAATATTGCTTTTGTATAGCTAGATGATATTAAATTTAACATATCTTATATTATATTTGTTTTACTTTATTTAAAAATAATAAATTTATATATGTATACTATCATCACATAATGTCCAATAAAATTTTTGTTAATCAATAGAACATTAACTTTAAGAATCAATTTGTTGAATTTATTATACTTGTAACATTTATTTATACTTTAAGTTTGGAAAAATCGATGTTATGTTTATTTATTTCTAATATTATGTGTGAATGCTCATATTACATAAGAATGAATTTTTAATTTATTTGTAGTAATTTTTTTAGTTGATATATTTTTATTATATTGCGATACGAGTGAGGATATGAATAGGTTAGGGCTGATTAGGAATAGTAATGAATACAGTTTGAGTATGATTTTATAGTATTCATCCTCTCATTTTTTTTATTTTTTTTTTATAAATTATATCCGTCCTTATATCTGCATTGATGGTAACTTTAATCTCTCTACCCTTTAATCTCTACCCTTGTACTGGAGATAATTATATATAATATAATTCTGAATTATATATATAAATATATACTTCTTGACATTTAAAAATGCATTCTATCACATGCTAAAAAATATCACCACACCTAAAAAACTATTATTTGCTAACATTCAAAAATGGTTAAAACATCAAAGTTACTTAGTAAAAATTTAAAATATTAATATATACTTTGAAGGTTTATATTAACAGCACGGTATATTATATTAATAGGGTTTATTATTTTCTTATCCCTCAACATTTTCAAATTTCTACTTTTATTCTCTAATCTAAATTTAGTCGGGTAAAAATTCCTAAAGATTTGTGTCACTACTTTGTAGTTCATATTGTTAAATAATAATGTTAATTGTCAACATAAGAGTGGTGTCAATCTAATGACTTGTCATATTATCAAGAAATTTATGGAGTTATTATGTGTAATTTTTTTTAAAAGATTGTATTTTTAATCATTCGTCTGATGGCGTTATACTAGATGAGTTGATGATGATCAATAGAGTCAAAGAAAATATGATTAACATTTCTCTTTTCTTAGTAAGAGATAAAGCTGCAACATGATGGCATCAAGATGAGCAATATCATGCAAAATACAAACTCTAGTTCTTAATCACGACAACGAATGATAAAACCTTGGAAAGAAAAGAAACTAATTTTTTTTTTAAAGAAAACAGAAAACAAAAGAAAAAATACAGTTGTTTAAAAAAAATTCAAAAACATATTCAAAATTGAAAATAATAAATAAATATTTTCAGTCTTTTCTGAAAAAGTAAAACACGATTATTTTCTTCTTCATACATATTTTCTGAATCCTGATTAAGAACTAGAGTTTGTATTTTGCATATCTTCTAATGAGTAATGTTTATCCTCACAGCCAGTCCCTTTTCTTTATTATTTGGCAACTTGGCATGGCATTCTTTGTGCAATTTGCAACTTCACAAGAGTACAAAGACATGACACAACTTGTGTTCTTCAAGTAAGAGCTCTTGGAGTGATCTTTGTTACTCAGAACAATGCCATTAAATTTCCTCTTTCTTTCTTTCTTGACCTCAGCTAATTCATAGTGAAACGCTGAGTGCACAAACCAAATTCACATTTTCCTAGAAACAACTGAATCATCAATTTGTCACACCATCTTTGATCTCAAACTGGATAGACTATGAGGGAAACCATTAGTCTAGAACAATAATAATAGCACAGAAAATTTGTGCTACACACTTGCACCGTATGAAAGGATAAGGTATCTTCAAAATGTCTGTGCTGTTGAGTCTTATGACCTTACATGGCTGAGATGAACTTCTTGGGGCAGCAGATGATATTTAATATTAAGATCTTCAAGAATTTTCTTTAACTCCAGGACTAATTCAGATCTTCGGTTGTTCTTATCCCCATAATTCTGAAAATTTATGGTGTGAGTAACATAAAAAGCCATTTTCATCTTATTTACATTCTCAATATCCTTAACCAATACGCTGTGGTTGGGGCGCCAGTGTTGAGGCTTACTCTCCAAATATCTGAAAATTTTGTCCAAAAATATCAATTGACTAGAAATACACAAATAATGTAGACAGTGTGAAAAAAAATCAGTCATCTCTAGTTTAAACAAGCACTATGGAAAAGGTTAAAAAAACTATATCAGGAAAGTAAAAATTGAAGTTGGACCTTTTGCTCCACAGCCATGAAAGGAAAAGAACCATGAACTTAGACTAGTCATATTTATAAACATTACTTCATTTTTCTACCCCAGATCACCCAACCCCTTTTTTCTAGAACTCAACCAGAGGATAGATATAGATAACACAAGTATTTATTTAATCTCCTATTTAAGGTAGAGCATGGTAAAAACATACGCTTTTAACTTCGTCTTTAAAGCTCCAATACTTTCAATAGAAGTAGAAACATCAACAGCAAATTCAACAGAATCACTCATTTCTGGACTCCTGTAGAAGTTACTGATTGGCTTGGTTGCCAGAACTGAATTTGGATAGAAAATCTTCTCATTGTCATATCTCAAAAAGATTGTACTTAGTATGTTCATCTCTTCCACAACCATCTGTAAAGCATAATAAATGTGTCAGCCAGTTTATTTTGTGATATGAATGTTGAGAGAGCTCAGAGTTGAAAACTACCTGAACACCATCAATGACACAGCGATCACCAACATCAAACGGGTGCATCACAAAAACAAATATAATAGCTTCAAATACAGTCTTAGCTGTGTTGCCAAACATAAAAACCACAAGTAAAAGCTGGGATGAAATAAAGACAAGAACTTGAGTGTTTAAGAAACCCATTATAAGAAGCCACACAATAGTGATCACAATAAGCACAATTACAGAAGCAAGCATATTCAAGTCATCAACAGCAGTTTTGGTATCATTTAGTGAATGTACAAGTGATCGGCGTTCAAGGTAGACTTTCACCTGCAAAACATGAATAAAGTTGAGCATCATTCTCGTGGCATTGAAATGAGTAATAACTTAATAGCTGGAAATAAAACATATGAATGCTGTGAAAGACAACTTTATATGCTTGGTCCTGGGCTGTGAATTTAACAAATCTATATCTGAGCATAAACCAGTTATGTTCCAGAAGTTTCAGTGCAGCAAAATTGCAAGAAATTGGATCCTGATATATTGTTCACCAAAATTCTTAAGATAAAGCAACAATGGAAAAGGAAACTATTTATTTCTTTGACAAAAAGAAACATTTTAAAAATTGAAACTTCGTAAATGCTCAATAAACATAGTCTATGGCTTCCCATAAAATAAAATGTAGCGTTGACTGTTTGAAGAGACTTTACCAGCCAGTTCTTCAGAGACTTCCTCTTAATTCTTCCTGTCTCAACTGCCCCTTCAAATAGTGGAAGCACATTTTCCACTTTTTCATTTTTCATGAATCGCAAGAGGTCATCCTTCTCAATATACCTAGAAAAATTGGGGGAGAAATGAGACAATAGACAATTCCAGAGAATTTGAATCAGAAACAATTGCAGAGTTTTCAGAGGGTAACAATGTTACTTGTTTCCTGGCTTGGCAACATTCCTGAAAATTCTATAAGCAGCTGCCTTTGCCTCCCACTCACTAGTAATTTCATTATCTTTCTGATCACTCTCATCTTCATCGGCACTCTCTGGTGTATAGGAGATGGTAGACAACCCAGAACTCCTTATCACATCAATCAACCCTTTCATAGTCCAAGCAGAAACTTTCTCTTGTTTCATTTTCTTGAGCTTGTCTACATCAATGACTTGTTCTTCCTTCCCTTCATTCTCATTAATCATGGTCTTAAAACTGAGTTGACCACTACTTGAAGTCTTGCCTACTTTTGCAGACATGTTCATCAAGGGAAGACCCGAAAGTGTCCTCAGAATATATTGATGAAAGATTGATTCTTGAACCCTATCAAAAAATCTAGTAGATTGAAAATTTGAAGCTAACAGCTTTATGAACAATGTTTTGGCTAACCATATAGCTGCTCCAATAAGACAAGAAACAAATGCCCTTGTTATGTAATTAAGAATCCTACTAACATTTCGGGTTCTCTCCACTCCGTGGTGGAAAAGCAGAACCCATGTCAAGAGAACCAAACTTAGCCATATAAAGCCCTGAACACTCTTCTGCACACCATAAACAAAATACAAGACCTTCTTCTTAAACAAGAAGTTCCTCTCAATCAAGAAGACCAGAACATTGATAAACCACTCAGTGACCAGTCTACCACATAGTATAACCGACACCAACACACACCATTTCCACAGTTCCAAACCCCAGATTTCCCTATGTTGCAACTTATGAACTGTCAAGCTTGCAATTAAAAACCCCATTATGCAAACAAAAGCATACCACTCAACAAAACCCAATACTCTACACTTCTTACCAGATCTCTTCCTCATTTCAACATGTGCAGTCTTGTACACTTCTTCATCATCATCTTCTTCCTCCCCAGGAGTCCCAGGCAAGGGGGTTCTTGGGGTAACAATAGTTGCTTCAGGAGCATTCTTGTTGGGAGAATTCCATGCAGATGAATTGGAACTTGTCATTTGAGCCTGTTCTTCAACAAAGTTTGCATCTTTTGGACATGGTGGCTCCACCATTCTGGACTTTGGCCTCGAAAATTCCGATCGACCCATCAACCTCTTTGTAGTTGTCACCAACTCTGTGGAAACTTGACCTTTGTTTCTTAGATTCTCAAGCTCTGTGAGTTCACCATGAGAATCTGTAAACCCTTTACCTATGTGGGTGCTGTGCTGAGGAGAAAGGGAACTGCTTTCAGCTTCTAGGGAACTTCTAGACTCTCTTTGATCCTTCTCAGCATGCATGGCTTCTTCAGAGTCTGAAATTCGTAGTAACACCTCGTTCTTTGTCACTTTCTTGTCTGCCACGCCTTTGTCTTCTTCCATGACAAGGTGATAACTTTCTAGCTTCTCCAAACGCAGTGTTAGATTTCAATCAGTACAACAACGATTTTCAGCAATATTGAAGCTGAAACTAGCAACAGGGTTACTGGGGTTAGTGAAAATGGATATTTTCCAGGAAAGTTTGAAACTTTCTAAGAATGCCGCTTGTAGAAACGGAAATGTTAAGCTTGCTGCCAAAACAACAGAAGTACAGATATAATAGATGGAACTGTTGGTTAATATCTACTCCATATCCCCCCTGCAAAGAATCCAAACTCGTTCGACAATTTTATCTGAATCCGAAATAGTTACTGTAGACTGTGTGTCTATATATATATATATATATATATATATCAAAAGACGTTGGGATATGCAAATGAGAAAATCAGACAACAATTTTTGGGAGTGTGAAACATGGCTGTTGTAGTGCATGGTGGAAGGGAATTAAGGCTGAGTGTGATTGACAGACACAAATAAAGCGACTCTTCATTTTATGACTTTTTCCATGAAATTAGGTACTATTATGTCCGACTCTTTAAAATTATTAGGGCTCCTTTAAAAAGGTGGCAAGTTTTTTTTCTTTTTTTTTCTTTTCAAATGCTCGTATAATTTTTAAAATAAAATGCTTTTGAGAAAAAGTTAAGTTGAATTTTAACTTACTTTTAAAATATTTTTATATTTATTTTTAAAATAAAAATTTACATTAAATTTTTTAATTTTAAAATATGTTTTTGCTATCTTTAAGTTAATATTTTTTTATTTTTGGTCAATGTAATTATAGTATTTTTTAAATTTTACTCCGGTAAGTTTGTATTTTTTAAATTTTGGTTATTGTAAATAAAAATATTGAAATCTTAAAGGAACTAAAATTGAAAAAAATACAAATTTATACAGATTAAAAATAAATAAAATATCTTATCGAGACCAAAATTGAAAAAATTCAAAATTATAAGGACTTAAATTAAAAAAATGAACTTATAGGGACTAAAAATGAAAAAAAAAATTAACTTAGAGGAACCAAAATATATTAAAGTCTTTAAAATAACAATTAGAAGTGATTTTTAAATTAATTTTAAAATATTTTTATATTTACTTTTTAAAATAAAAAATTATTTTTAAATTTAATTTTTAATTTTAAAATATGCTTAAATTTGTTTTTGGTCTTTGTAAGTTATTTTTTTTGTTTTTGTAATTATATATTTTTTAATTTTAGTCCTTATAAGTTTGTGTTTTTTAATTTTGGTCATTGTAAATGAAAATATTAGAATCTTAAAGGGATTAAAATTGAAAAAACAAAAACTTACAAGGACTAAAAACAAATAAAATATCTTACTGGGACCAAAACTAAAAAACTGCAAAGTTACAATGGCTAAAATTAGAAAAATGAACTTGTAGAGACAAAAAATGTAAAAACATTAACTTACACAGACCAAAAACATATTTAAACCTTTAAAATAACACATCTTCCTTACATTGATAACAACCCTTCCCGCCATAACCATCGACACCACACCACCACCAACATCATTGACACCATAACGCTTTTGTTGATGTGGTCACAAATATTACCATAATCACAACCACCATGGGAACCATCATCACAACCATTGGTACTAGCATGCTGTCATCACCAATACTACCGCTGGTGCCAGTACCATCAACATCATCATCGCCAAGACTATCACCACTATTGTCGTCATTATCACCATCACTAGCATTATCATCGCAATTGGCACGAACAACACTACCACCATTGGCATTACTACCATCATTGTTGTCAATGTTGTCATCATTGATGTCATCGTCATCGCTACTTTAATGGAATATGAAACTTTCAAAATGAATTTACTTTGAAACTATAAAAAAATATTTAAACTAAAAATTGGTTGTTGTTTTTATTTTTTTTTTAAAACATACAACTAAAAATCACCTCATAGGCTTTAATGTTTTAGTTTTTTATAATTCTAAAACTTTTTTCAAGTTATATATATATATATATATATATATATATATATATATATATATATATATATGCATATGATTTAATTTTAAATAAAATATTGCTTTTACAATCTATTAAAACATACCTCAATGACTAATGGTCACCATAAGTTAGCATTTTTTTTGTTGCCCAATGTAATTTTTTTTCCAATCTTAGTTCCTGTAAGTTAACATTTTTTCCAATTTTAGTCCTTGTCGTTAACCACAGTTACAAAAACTGTTAAGGATGATGGCATGCTAATGTTATCATGCACCACATAAGCAAAAGGATGATGTCATCACATGTCATGTTAGCATCAATCTATTGCAGATAGATGGATCATACAATAAACATGATATGAGGGACCAAGGTTGGGTTTCAAAAATTTTGTTGCATCTCCACCTCCATGTTGTAGATTGAAGACTCATCTCTTTAAGTTTAGTTTTGATTTTGATATTTTGCATGCCAAAACATGTTTAATGGGTGTGACATTGTATTGTTTGTTTAGAGCTAGGCATTAGCTTTATCACATTTATTCTTAGATTAGTTATCTTTGAAATATTAAAAGTTCATTGAACAATTTATAAACTTGGTAATTGATTACAACATGTGTGTAATCAATTACACAAGTCAAAATTGATTCAAACCCTACTGTAAAAACAGTTTACTACGATGTGCCAACAAAGACGGTTGACAAAAACCATCTTTGAAAATAATGTGGTGGCATAGTTGTAATTAAATTCATTAATAACAAAGACGGTTTTTGAATAATCATCTTAGAATTGTGAATTTAAGGAATTTTATTCAAAAAATCATCGTAATTGAACCCTATACAAATACGATTTTACAAAAGCATCTTTGAATGGTTGTCTTTTCAATTCACGCTTTTTCTCTCTCTTACCGGGCAATGTGCGCACTGACCTTTTCTGTGTCTCTTATTCTTGCTTTCTCTGTTCATTGTGAAACTCTAAATTAGTAAGCATTGCTTTCTCTAGCCATCGCAGACCATCCTCACTCGGGATCTCACAGGCGAGCTCGTTCTTGTTGACACCAACGCTGACAAGCTCCACGGCGAGATTCTCGACCTCTAGCATGCCTTTTTGTTTTGGAATTCTTTTTTGGTGAGCGTTCTGAATGGGGTTCCCATGGTGGCGTGGCCTTTTTACACAAAGCAGAAAATGAATGCGTTTATGCTGTCAGAAGAGCTTGGGGTGGTAGTGCGCGTGGTGGAGAAGGAAGGAGGAGTTGTGCGAAGAGAATAGGGATGAGTGTTTTGATATTTGAAGCCTCAACTAGTGGCTATCTAAAGACAGAGCCTCTCCACAAGCATTTTGCAGAGCAAGGAACTGATAAAGATTCTTGGTTCAGTCGCCTTATTTTATATCCCAATTTTCCAGAACAATTTCCATTTATTTATAAATTGAATGAACAAAATTGTTATTTTGTTAATTTTCCCTTGTGGAGGTCATGATATTATTTTTCTTCATAGTTTTATTTTCTCACTAATGTATCTTGTCAATCATGAAAAATGTATATGCAAGAACAATTCTTCAAGGACCAGATCAAAATCATTCATGATTCAAGGGATGCAAAGGACGAAGATTTCAAGAGGATGCAACAGGAGGAACATGAGAAGGTAAAGCAGTCAAGTACTACTGGTCAAGTGAATGCCGAGGAATATAGACTTAAGTATGTAATTGTCATTCCTTCCATTGGACTATTGATATATTCACATCTGAAGCCAATTTAATGTAAATAAATTTTTTGAAATTATTATGTAGGTGCTTTTAAGTTGAATTTTTTAAGGACATTTTATTCTTAAAAAACTAATTTCATGTGACTCTAGAAAGCTAGGTTAATTTTTTAAACAATAAGAATTATGTACACGTGCAGAAAAATTATTGCCTGTTTTGTGTGTGTACAATAATGGCTTTGAGGTTTAAACTTATAACTTTATGCAAACTATTCAAACCCTTGGCTGACCGTAGTAGGTTAAAAAATTATTATCTAGTTATTTGGATAGTGATATTTATATTTTTCAATGGCTTTTGAGTGAATTTGACTTCTCTGGATGTAGGGTGGAAGAGTATATGAAATTTGTTGAGGTCCAAGATAAAGAAATGGAGAACTTTGTTGCTGAAAAGGAGAAGTTGTTACATGCTCATGGCACGGGTTATGCTGCAATGAAGCGGATGCATTAGGAGGAAGAAGTTCGGTATGAGCCGAAGTTTGATGAGGAACTGGCCAACCTCATGGAAAAGTACACCCTTTATATAATTTTTTATAATAACTTTACCTTTTGTCCTGGGGAAATTTACACTCTTGATTTATGTAGTTCCTCTTTGTTGTATGTGCTTAAGATAGCCTTAATTGATATTGACAGGTTTGAATAACCTTGGTTTTTTGGGTATTTTTTTAAATGGTTGGTGAACATAGTGTAAGATTGAGGCTTTTGGTGAACAGATTTTCCAGAGTAAATTTGCAAAAATTGGAATTGGTAACAACTTATAATTACTATAACTTCATTATGTTCTTTTTTCCTGTAGTCACTATGTTCGGGGGTGGAGTAATCACTAACTATAGGTACAAGACACACACAACTTCCTTCTTCTTTTTACTCTTTTTAACTCAGGGTTATTTTGTAATTAAGTTTTCATATTCATATTGTCATTTTCTCTTCTATCTGACTTTCATCCTTTTTTTTCTTCATATTTGTATCTTTAACTTAGAAATCTTGAAGCTAATTTCTAGTTACTCATGATATAATTATGCATATTAATTCTACTTAAAATTTATTTACAAAATTTCATTTATAGCAATTTACTCTTTAATAACGTTGCTAATTGAAGTGCTTATACCAAGAGCTTTTGGTATTAAAAGTCAAGCATGATTCATTCCAGCAGACTCAAAAGTAAAGATTCTGATGAGATCGAGCATACGCATAATATATATATATAGAGAGAGAGGACATTGATGGCCTTGCCTTGGGTGGAGGCTTAGAAGTTGCAATGGTACATATTCCTAACTGATTAGGAAAAGAAACATTTCTTCATGATTTTATACAATATATTACCAACTATTTCTCATATAGGCATGTAATGCTCAGATATCAACTCCAAATGCTTAGCTAGTGTTAACTCATTGACAAGTACACCAATTTGTCTCAAGCAGTAAATTACTCAGAAGTTAGAGTGTCGAATCCACATGGACTTTGTTTGTAATTAGATTGATGCAAACCCAATTTGCAAGCAAGAGATAAGGAATTTAAAATAGAAGATAAAGAGAGGTAGAAGATAAGATAAAGATTTAAAGACAAAAAAGTAGAAGATAAAATAGATAAGAGATTTTAATGTAAAAGATAAGAAAAGTAAAAGATGAATTCAGAATGCAAATATGCTAGGGCCCAACATGCCTTGATGCAATGTTAAGGTGTTTCTCTATTTAATGTTATTCCTATTTTCTCCCATGTCTACTAAAATACTCAACCCTGATCCTTCACGATGAAGAGCATAATTTATCTATTCTCTCTCCCAAATCCTTTGCAGAGATAAAATGATAAATTGCATGAAGTTTGGAGATGTATGCATAGGCAAAACAAGATCACTCTATCCCTAGTAATAAGTTGTTTAGATGTCCTTTCCCAGTTCTCTAGAAATTACCCTTTCCCAATGTATAATCCATAAACAGATGAATGGATGATCAGGTCATACAATAACAATAAAGCGCAGGAAAGAAACAATAAAAATTGGCATTGCATTTAATAAATAGTAAGAAAAGATTACATTACAAGGGTATTGGCTATTGGGCTCCCAACAATAGGGTTTTTGCTTCTCATTTCCATAAGAGGCTTTACACTTTAGGGGCTGATGTGGATAGAAGAAGGGAAAGGATGATAAAGGAAAAGAAGGGGATAATGGACATAGAAAGAGAGTTTCCTCTATTTGAGATATTGAGGCTTAGGATATATTCATTAGAGAGCTCTGAGTCTAGGTGTGCCAGTGTGTCTTTTTTCCTTTGCTTTTTACTCCTTTTATAGGCCTAAGGTAGCTTAAAATTCACGCGACCTTGCGCTAAGCGAGCCTTCTGGGCTTACCGAGTATGACGGTGATCACGTGCTTAGTGCGAGATTCACACAAAGCGTGCCTTTGGACTTTCCCGTGGGCCTTTTTTACACTAAGCGTGAACTGACCGCTAAGCAAGGAGACACGTTATGCCTGTCTTATGTGCTAAGTGAGTTGTCTCAATCTTCAACTTTTTTCTTCAAAGCTTTTTCTTCCCATTTTTTCCATCAATTTTCCTTCAAAGCACTTGAAATTTTCTTCTTTTGACTTATGCTGATAAAAATTTACAATGATATTAGTTTCTTCATTATTTCATTAAAAATAACAGTAAAGTGAAGAAATTGTAATCATTCTTAGCCAAAATTGACTATCAATTGAACTCAAATTTTGCAGTTATCAGCTAGGCTTGCCTGAACTTCAGTTTGGAATAATTCCTTAATTTGGACGTAGTAACTACAAGTTTGATTTAATACCTTAGTTCACATACTTTTTTATGCTTCCTTTTATAACTCTTCTATTTTGTTCAATGTTAGAAACTAATCTGAAAGCTGGGTAGAATAGGATTAAAGGTGAGAATAGATTCTTATGATTTGGTTCTCACTAATGCCTACTCACACTGCACTTTTAATTAAGAAATAAATATTGCCTGTTCTCATGTAATGACTTTTCTTCGTTGAGCAACAAACTTTCAAAGCCGTGTTAAGAAAGGTAAATTGACCAAGGAAATTTTTGAAAAGACCATCTCTCTTCTCAAATGTAAATTATTTAAATTTTGCTTTATATAGTTATCCTAAGGTAGTGGCTTTTTTCCATTAATTAAGCCTAAAATATCAGGTATGGTTACTGCTCTTACTCCCTTGCCTGTTATTGGCGTTAGTATGTGTGCTTCTACCTTGGATGGGATTGATTCAGTCTTGTCAATTCTCCAGGTAAGTTGGTTCAATCTCGTTGGTGCTAGAGTTTGTTTCATTTTGTCCATATTAAAAGTTTACCCTTATTTTGCATTACTTTATATATGTTTTGAGTAACCTGACATGAATTAACCAAAGAAGTGGAATCATTGCCAAATTTAGTGCTAGTGTTACAAACCAGCGTCACCAAATATCAATTAAACAATAAAAAAATATAACAAATTCAATTATCTTGTTTAAATTAATGCTTCAACTTCTACACACTTGTTTCAATCCATAAATGAATCGTTACAACTTGTAGACTTTATTATGATCAGACAAGGATGTGAATCCCTCAGGTTGTGTCATATACACATCTTCTTTTAGCTCACCATTAAGGAAAGTCATTTTCCACATCCATTTCATGTTTCATGATCATAGAATGCTTACTATTGCAAGAAGAATCCGAATTGATTTGAGCATTGCCATGGGAGAAAAGTTTCATCATAATCTATACCTTCCTTTTGACAATATCCCTTGGCAACTAGACAAGCTTTGTAGGTTTCAGCCTTCAAATATGCTTCCATCTTTTTCTTGTAAACCCATTTACAACCAATTGGTTTTATATCCTTTGAAGGTTCAACTAAAGTCCATACTTTGTTGATCTTCATTGATTTTATTTCAAATTCCATAGTTGCTAGCAATTTCTTACAATCCAAGCTTTGTATAGCCTCTTCATAGCTTCTTAGATCATCATCATCATGATATACCTCATTTGATGTGTCATCTAGGACCATTAAGTTTAATCTATCAGGTGCACAGTGAACTCGAGTAGATTTTCTAGAAAGCTCATGCATCGGGTTCATAGGTTGCTGAATTGGCTCTAAGATTGGTTCATTAACCTGATCTTGAGCTATAGTTGGCTCTTAAACTACTATTATTGAAGGTGGTGACCTTTGTGGTAACTTTAGAACATTAAAGAAAGGTATATCAGTTTCCATCGCATAGTCCTGAGTTGTTTCATTGGTTAATTGAGTTTTATCAAGTTCAATTTCTTTACCATGACTTCCTCTTGCAAGAAATTTCCTTTCGAAAAAAAAAAAATAGCTCTTCTTGCCATAAACATTTTTCGATTAGAAGGTTGGCTTAAATAACATCCCATAATTTCTTTGGGATACCCAATGAATCTACATTTCATAGACATTACCTCAAGTTTGTCTATTTGCAATCTCTTAATGTAAGTGGGACAATTCCAAGTCTTGTTGTGTTTGAGACTCATTCTAACTCTTTTCATATCAGATATGAAGTTGTAGATACTAATTGATAATTGATGTGCATAAGTATATTTTGTAATTAAGACATAGGAATTATCAATTTTCTCCTCTTTTATTGCTTCTTTTTGTGTGAATCATGACATATATGTTAGATTTATACTATTTTGGTGGTATTTGTTTTGTAGATACACAAATGAGGGATTGGAAGAGAAGTTGAGGCCTAAAGATTTCCGCTTAGCGCACTAGGCTCGCTCATCCCGCTGAAGCAACTTAGTGGGAAGATTTCGTTTAGCGAAAGGAAGCTGCTTGCAGAACTTGAAGCCATGTGAAGACACGCTTAGCGCATAGTCACTTACTCATGCTTAGGTGGAAATTGCAAAAACTCAGAGTGGAGTGGTGTTTAAGTGAGAAATTGGAGGAAAAAGATGGGGAATTGGAGATAAAAAAGAAAACCTAGAGCTGAAGGCAGGGAGAAAAACACCGATTAGGAGCCATTGCCTTCCTCTACACACACCTTCCTTTCATTCCTCCATACACTTTCATTTATTTTTGTATAATTAAGCATAAGAGGCTAAACCACCCCATTCTTGGAAGCTTTCTACCCAACTCTCTTGATGTAATGACTCTTACTATCTATTTAATGTTATTTACAGTTTCATTGTATCTTTTTGTGCTTATTTTCATGTATTTGGTTTGATCACCCACATATATGTCATGTTTAGGGTTTAGGCACTGGAAAAATGTTTACAATCCTTAGAACCAAAAAGAACATCTAAATGCTTCATTGCTAGGGATAGTATGAGGTTATTTAGCCTATGTATGCATCTCCATTAATAATGCGATTTAACTAATTTAGTTCTTAAGGGATTAAGAAAGAAATTAGTGAAATTAGGCTCTTTCATGTGAGGAATCTTGGTTAGATTAAATGAGTAGGTGTAGGTGATAACTGGAATAATATTAAATAGAAAAAAAAAATCAATTATATTATATCAAGAAAAATTTTGGTAGGAAAGCCCTAACATATTCGAATCATGTGGTCACGATCAGTTGCCACTCCCAGTGTATGCTTTTGTTACTTGATTATAGTTTAGAATAGGGTAGTTCATTTTAATTTATAGAATGACTCAAATTGTAATTATAAAACCTATTCATTAATTGTACAAAAATTGGATACACATCGTTCTAAGTATAAACAAAGTTCCCGTGGAATCAATACTTGGCCTTACCGTTTTAAAATACTACTTGGACAAATTGGTGCACTTGCCAATTAATTAGCACTAATTTAGTAGAAAATTTATTTGGAAAATAAGTTACTTCTCCTGAAGCATATATGCACATAAACTTACTAGAAGATCATAGGTAACTTGATTCTTATAGTCAATTATCATATTAAGCATCTTATGCATGAGAACAATTCTTAGGTAACAATATTAATCATCATAATTGGATCCAACCAATTTTGTTTCAATATTAATCATCATAATTGGATCCAACCAATTTTGTTTCAATATTTCTTTATGTAGGAAATTCCTTGAAACTATGAATGAGCCACTTGGCTGTCAAGTTGTTTCTCAAACATATTCTAAGGTAGAATATATCACATATATTTTTCTAAGACATGATGTATGACATACACTTTGAAGAATAATCATACCAAATAAGTACTTGGTTGCCAGGTCAATCCTATTGGTATCTACAAATTAAATATTATACTCCCTCAGGTAGTCAGTCCAGATGTTCAATATAAAAAATAATTTCAAAATTTACATCTCATGCTATATTAATTAATAAATTATAAGTCTCTTAGTTGTCATGTTGTTTGATGTAGCTCCATGTGGAACTTGTAGGCCTTGAATCTTCTTCATCAATGGAGTCCTTTGCCTCTTGAAGATCAATGGAAGTAGAATGGAGAAAGATGATTAGAGATACCAATTCAAGGAGATGAATCAAGAACAAGCTCATCACCATAGGAAGCCATGGATAAGAGCTTGAAGGTAGGAGAAGATGAGTGGAGGGAGAAGGAACACAAAATTTTATGTCTCAAATGAGGTCTGAACTTTGAAGTGTAATTCTCAAATGATCAAAGTTGAAAAAAATGTACACACAAGGCCTCTTTTTATAGGCTAAGTGTCACACAAAATTGGAGGGAAATTTGAATTTTTATTCTAATTTCACTTGAATTTTGAATTTGAATTTGTGGAGCCAAATTTGGAGCCAAAATTTCACTAATTATGACTAGTGAATTTTAGTTATGATTTAGCCCATTAATCCAAGATCAAGTCCAAGATTCTCCACTAAGTGTGCTTAGGTGTCATGAGACATGTAAATCATGAAGGACATGCACAAAGTATGACTATATGATGTGACAATGGGGTGTAACAAGCAAATACTTACCTCCCCCTTAGGAAGGTCCAAAATTTAATTGGATTGGGCTTCTCCCAATTCAATTAAATTTCTCTTCCAACACACACACACATCAAATAGTGCACTTAATGGATGTGAAATTACAAAACTATCCCTAATACAGAACTAGTCTAGGTGCACTAAAATACAATGACTGAAAAATCATACATTACTAGGGTACCCTCCCTACACTATGGAGTCCTAAATACAAGGCCCAAAAATAATGATATCCAAATTTAATATGTACAAAGATAAGTGAGCTCATATTTAGCCCATGGGCCCAAAATCTATCCTAAGGCTCATGAGAACCCTATGACCTTCTCTGTATCTCTGGCTCAATCCTCTTGGAGTCTCCTAGCCATGGCTCTGGTGATAGGTCCCCTCCTTGGGAGGATTACATCATTCTTCCTTATTATTAATTAAATAACTTGCATGCTTTTATTTTAAGCTACAAGTCTCCTTGTTGTCAGGTTTGTTCCTTGTAATAAAATGATTTTCCATCACATGCTCCAATTTATTTTCGAATTACAAGTTTCTTTTTTAGTTAAGTCATTCATTGTAATAAAATAAATCAAAACAATTTGCATCATATGCTCCAATTTATTTTTTTAAAACCACAAGTTCCTTGGTATTAATCAATTTAATATATAAAAAAATTGGATAATATATCATCATATAATAGAGCACATATCATCATATGTATTTCCATAAAGACTATAAATAACATGTGGAGAAACAAAAATTTGCTCATAAAATAAGTTTTTTATAGTCATTGAAAAGATACAACTAGAATTAAATCATTTTAATTCAAAATCTTATTTCTATATTAGTTGTTTGAAATCAAATCAAATTTTATTGTCAACTTCTTTGACAAGAGAAACAAATAATAAAAATTAAAAATTAAAAATTTGGTGTTTTCATTCAGAGAAAATAACAAAAGAAGTAATAACTATGTGTGTTTTCAACGTGGAGACTCATCTTATAGCACACATAGAAAATTCTTTTTCTAACCATTCGAAAAAAACTCACGATGCATTTTCTCTTATTTCTATCTCATGTTTAAATTTAAAAACAAAATTCATTCTTGTTTCTATCGGCTAGTTGTTAACAAAATCATTATTTTGTTTTATCTACCAACTTTTAGCACATCTAAATTTAAAAGAAAATCCCAATCTTTTATCTCTATTTTCCAACTATTAGCATATTAAAAATAAAATCCTTTTTGTTTCCAATCAATAAATCAAATATATCTCATACAAAAAAAATCAAAAGGATATATAATATCACATATTTTAAACTTTTATTGCAATAATTAAAATCTTGACACAATCCCATAAGTTATATACTACAATATATCTCTATATATTGCAATCATATAATATATTAGATACATATTATATGTATATAGTAATATAATAATTTTTTCGCATATATTATCAATATAATATAACAATCTAATTAGTAAGTCAAATATCTCTATGCAAAAGTATATGATTAGAAGGATATAGAGATATATTGTAGTATATAACACACAGTGTACATAATATCATATATTATTGACTTTTATTACAATAATCAAAATTTTGGTAAAATTTTATAAATTATATGCTATAATATATCTCCATATATTATAATCATATAATATAATAAGAATCATGAAAATAAATCACCAATTAAAATTGATACATATAAGTATATGTGATGTTTCACAAATCAGTACCAATAATAAATTATAGATCAATTTAAATATCTCCTTAGATATTTAATAAATATTCATGTAAAAAAAATGTAAGATATTATTTTCAGAATTTCTAAACATCTCAACAAATATATCACAATATATAAATGTATACTTTGTGAACAAATTCACAATGAATCATTCTATAAATTATACAAAATATAATTTCACTTAAACTAAATGAACTCATTAACATTTAATTGGACTCGTTTTTCATGATTTTAACATTTGATATACTTAATTATATCAAAGTCATCAATTTAAATAACAATGTTGAAGACAATAATTTTTATATTCAAAGGCACTGAAAACATGTTACATCTAATAAAAATTACTTTAACGTCTTATATATAATTCACATATTTAATCTATATTTGTATAACCTTTCAATATGTGAAAAAAAATCTACTATTATATATCCAATATATAATAAACATATATATATATATATATATATATATATATATATATATATATATATATATATTATTTTACTTTCATTACAATCACCATATATTATACAAGATATAATATAATAATAATAATCTAATGCATATATTAGAATCTTGATTCACATGTTAAATATACAAAACTCATTAAGCATAATCCAATACTTGAATATAGGTTTTAGATCTAACAAATCAAGTCAAAGATATTTCAGCAAACTTATATCATAATATATGTATTTATGGTTTTAATCTCAAAAAACAATTCTACAACCACTGCAATATAATTTGATACAATACATTTTTGATTATTCACAATGAAGTCAATAAAAGGTTTTGTAAAAAAAAAAAAAAAGAACACACACGGTGCTTTATTTTTGGATTAGACTTTCTTCCGAAAAATAAGATATATCACGTATATAATAATCTAATATAAATACCATGTATCTCGGCATGTTTCAGATTCAATCAGACACATATTTTTCACAGCAACTGTAATATGTTTGATGACACTGAGTAAAAACATATTCACTTTTAGAATAAAAATATATTTCATAGTATAATTTTAAACACAAAAGACCAATGACTCTGATACCAATTGATAGTTACATAGTTACATAGAAGTGTTCCTAACACTTGCAGCGAAAAACTTAGGATCTATTTTTTCATTCAAAATATACAACAATGATAAATAGATTTTTGTACCTGGATGTGTGTTCTTGAAACTAAATTTTTTTCTTCGATAGTGTGAAGACTTTATGTGTACCCACATTGAGACCAATAGCTGACTATCAACCCTTTGATGAGTGGAACTCTGCCAAACAAATTCTCTTTCTACTTTTTAGGTCTAAAATTAGACTTGAACTTTTCTAGTTTTTGTCTGCACTTTGCCTCATGTATATGCTTCTATTCAATGTTAAAGAGATATGAATTTGAGTTTTTTTTCAGAGAAAAAAAATTAAAGATTTAAAATAATTGCATATCTCTTTATCTTTATAAAAATAAACATTATCTCATATATTTTATTTTAAGAAGCTTGTTGATTGAAACAATTAATCACATGATTAATTACGATAATTAATCACATTCCTAATACGTAGTAATTGAATATTATTTTGATTTTATGGACAATCACAATTATAAAATAATATTATTTTTTATATATTAATTATATTCTTGGTGCTAGCAATCAATATAATAATATTTCACTAAATTTTTTATTTGATTAAATTAAATTCTCTAATTTAATTATCAAATAAATTATTTTCTTTTGTATAGATTGGAACACTCGCTTGTGTGTGACCCCATAGGTTCAATATTAAACCGGTAATAAATTAATCATACTTAATTTACCAATCAAGGTAGATGTTTAGCAACACTCATTAATATGAAGTAGCATCTTTTTCCTTCAAGAACCAATATAAGAACAACGTAATATTTTCTTCTATCATTTATAGCTCAAGGTTAACTTTAGAGTATATTATCATTATAGATTCTAATAAACTAACACATTTAATCAATGAATGAGTTAATTTTTTTTTTCTTTCATTCAATTGTCGTGCTTAAGGTCTTAATTCTATTATAGAGCTTAAACTCATTACCTAGAATTGATGATTTTCTTCTTGATTAATCATTAATTTTACAAGTATTTAGTCATATGTAATATTTATTCAACTAGTACCCTAAGACATTAGGTGTTTGAAAGTAAAATATAACAAATAAATAACTTGTTAATTACTATGATAATCTCATGTCAAAAGAAACTAATATATTTCTCTTTGAGAACTTCTTATTTACATATCGAGCTAATGTTAACTATTTAGAAATTCTCAATTGAGTTAGTTTAATGATGATATTCACATATTCATCATCTATATATGCAATTTAATAGATCTATTAATTTTTGTTCAATAAAAATCATTATATATATATATATATATATATATATATATTCGGATTATTGATGTCTTATTCACAATAATCTTAAACAATTTAGATTAAAATTATAAAGAACTTATTTCTCATTATCATAATTTCCATTATGATAACAAGTCTCTAATTTTTAATCAAGAACTTGTCAAATTAACAATTTAATAAAAAAAAAATATTTTTTTTACTAAAATTGATGACATAATTAATTGAATCTTGGACATATATATTTATCCCGAACATCTTACATGACAAGGTGACAACTTTCTAGCTTCTCCAAACGTAGTGTTAGATTTCAATCAATACAACTACGATTTTCAGCAATATTGAAACTGAAACTAGCAACAGGGTAACTGCGGTTAGTGAAAATGGATATTTTCCAGTAAAGTTTGAAGCTTTCTGAGAATGCCGCTTGCAGGAATGGAAATGTTAAGGTTGCTGCCGAAATAACAGAAGTACAAATATATTTCTTGATCGAACCTATGGTTAAGTATCTATTGGAGAACAATTATCTGAAATAGTTACTGTGGTTTGTCTTTTTGTCGAGAGAATGACTGCATGTTTTCATGTAAAAGAATCAGAATTTTGGATGAAAAGTAATTTTTATTAAAGAATCAGAATTTTTACTTTTTTTATAGTTTTTATCTGTTAGATTTTATTAAACATACGCATGCTATTTTTAACTTCTTTTCAAATATGTACCTAAGCGTTGGTAAACGCAGATGAGGAATTGAGGCAACAATTTTTGGGAATGTGAAACGTGGATGTTCTGCATGGTGGAAGGAAATTAAGGCTGAGTGTGACTGATAGACAGAAATATCGCGACTATTTATTATGACTTTTTCCATGAAATTAGGTACTATTATGTGGGATTCTGTTTAAAATTAGGAAAAGTATATTTCAACATCCTTGAAATGTGTAAATATCTTAAGAGAGAATGGAGAAGAAAAATAACTAATTGATTGAATTCATAATATGATATGATAATAAGTGGCACAATTGGAGTGTCTAAATATCAATATTCTTGAAATTATTAGGTCTCATTTACATATGATAAGTTTTTAGTTTTAATTTTTGTTTTTAATTATAATTTTTAAAAAATTTAAATATTTTTTTATTCTTAATAAATATCTAATTTTTATATTTGTTTCTCAATAAATTTTATTTTGCGTTGAATCTTTAATAAAAGAATAATTTTATTGTTGGTCCTTAACACTTTTTTTAAGTCCATGATAAATTAGCAAATTTTATATTTGTGATCAAAACAAATTTGCTAATTTATCAGAGAGCAAACACAAAGTTCGTTAATGTATCAAAGACTAAAATAAAATATCACCAAAATAAAATGATTGTTTTATTAGGAACTTAGCAAAGCAAAAAATTTATTATGGAACAAACATAAAAATCGAATATTTATTAGGAATAAAAAATATATTTAAATCTTTTTAAAATAAAACATTTATGGTAAAAATTAAGTTAAGATGGTTTTTAATTCAGTTTAAAAATACTTTTATATTCATTCAAAATCAAGAAAAATCATATGTAAATTTGACTTTTAATTTTAAAATAGCACATCCTTCCTACATCATTCGCACGAGCATCATTGACACCACACCAACATTATTAGCACCACAACTCTCCACCACCTTTGCAATCATTGTTACGATGCTACCAACATGATCATCACCATCGACATCACCACCATTGATACTAGCATGTCACCACCACTACCACTACCATAGTCATTTCCATTGGCACCATGGACATTGTCGTTGCCGCCACCACAACACTAACATTGTTGTCACTTTATCACCAAGGACTAACCTATGCTTTGGCTTGGTGGGGAAAACTTTTTTTTAATCTTTTAGAACCCATAATTTGTAAATAATTCACTTTTGGTCCTTATTTTGTGATCATTTTGACCCCTGGTAAGGATCAACGGTGAGTTATTTCCAAATTAGGGATGAAAATAATCACTTTGAAATTTGAGAGACAAAAGACAAACTTAATTTAAATTTATAGGATTAAAAATATATTCTAAGTCTAATTTTTTTAATCTTATATGTTTCCTTAACTTTTTAAATTAATTTTGCTAATTAAGAATGCTCAGTTCTTGAAAGAAAACTATTATAAACCACTCAATGACTAGTCTACAGTATAGTATAACCAATACCAACACACACCATTTTGACCGTTCCAAACCCTAAATTTCCCTATGTTGTAACTTGTGTAACTGTCATGCTTGCAATCAGATCCTATCATCAATCATCTTGCGCCAGTGTATGATCATCCTGAGGTACGGAGGGGGTATCCTGGGCTAGCACGGGTGTGTCTAGTGCTGGAGTGGGCCAGGGGTCCCAGGAGCTCTGCGCTGCTGCCATGTCTGCAACATAATCTATGTCTGCAGCGCCGTCTCCCTCCTCAGGTGCCTCAGATGGTGTGGCAGCAGGGGCAATCTCTGGAGTCTCCTCTGGTGTGACCTCGGGCGTAGCCTCCGGCTCTGGTTGTGACTCCTGGGCTATAAGAGCCTCACCTCCCACCAAAGGAGAAGGTTGGACTCCTACCTAGGCCACCTGAGCCATGAAATCCTGCATGCTCATAAGGGGCCGATGCTGAGCCAAATCATGTATACTCTTCATCACCAGGCATAAGCCATGGTGAAGGCTCTGCAGCATTGGCACTAAAATCTCTGTGCTCTGAGCGGAAGGGCCGGAGGGTTCTAAGACTGGTGTAGATGGTGGTGGAGCTGCTGGAGCTGGGGGGAGCATAAGAAGAAGGAGCTGAAGTGGAAGCATTTGAAGGTCCCCAAGCCTTAGCTTTGTGGGTCCTTGGAAATGTGATTGTGGGATTATCCGGGTTCCAGCAGTTCTTTCGGATGTATGCCAAATTAATGGCATGGCTCAGGGACTCAAAGGTGAGAGAGTCTGGGACCACTCCTCTGGCTATGCACAAGGCAGTGATGAGTGCAGGAAAACCAAGCCGAGAGGAGTTGGATTGGGCCATCTAAGATATCTAGTCTGAAATGATGGAGCCCAAGTCCATGTCCATCTTCATCACCAACCCATATACCAACCTTGCCCTGTCCATATTAAGATCGTACGTATAAGAAGTGAGGGCAAGGTTGGAGTAGGAAAGGACACTCCATGTCTATGCAAGAGTGGTGAGGTCCTTCCTAAGAAGCTTCCATGGTGCGCCTTCTGCATTTAGAACAAATCCTCGCCTAGCGATGCAGAGCTTGGATGCAAGCTCCTGTGGGTCCAGACGTGTGCGGTAGAATCTGGTGTAAGTGGTGTAGCTTTCCCCTGGCTCCAAAACCACGGGGATCTCTAGGAATGCATTCAACGTCTCAGCATCAAACTTAGTCAGCCTCCCCCGCACTCAAACCTGCCTGGGGAACTTATCCTCTGGATCGTAAAAGGTTAGCATAGAATTCATTGACCAAGGCCACATCAATATGTTCGTCAGGTTGCCTGGTCAAGGCCCTATGCCATCGCCTCCTCTTGAGCTCCCTATGGAACTCATCATACTCCGTCACATAAAGGGCAACATTCCTCTCAGGGAGGATGTTCCTGGAGTGCACGTTTTGCTCATAGCACTCTCAGGCAGCCTCAGAAATGAATCTCGTGGTGTCATAGGGCTCCTGGGGTCTGGAAGCGGTTGCCTTTCTCTTTCTAGAGGCCATTTGCATCAAAAGAATCACATGAATTGAAATTAGACAGGTTTAATTTAAAACTAAAAGCAGAAAACTAAAACAGAAAAATAGACTATGCGCTTAGCGAGACTGATTGGCTTAGCGCGCCTTCAGAAAATAACAGGGTACGCTTAGCGCGCAGGGCGCACTTAGTGCGACAACATAAAAATAAAGACTCTGGCTAAGCGAGACACACTCGCTTAGCTGATACAGCACAATGGCTAAGCGAGCATGACTCGCTAAGCCTTATTCTCTAACAGAGAGCTGATTGTGCTTAGCGAAACAGGCTCGCTTAGCGCGACACACTACACAGGCTTAGCGCTAGTAGGCGCTTAGCCTAACTTGACCTCTAGAACATAATTGGCTTAGCAAGCAGGCTTGCTAAGCCTTATTCAAAAATAGAGAAGAAATTGTGCTTAGCGAGCATGGCTGGCTTAGCGCATGAACAAAATTTCTAAACACTAAATTGCCTTGGGCTTAGCGAGACTGACTCGCTTAGCCCATGCTTATTCCACATCAGAGGCATAGTGGCTTAGCGAGTATGGCTCTTTTAGCCGCAAACAGAATATCAAAAGCCTCATAGACTCTGACCTAAGCAACTAACTCGCTTAGCGCGACAAGCTGGCTTAGCGAGTTCATATGAACTCAGAAATTAAAAACTGGAAATTTAAATGCTCGCTAAGCCGAAGTACAGTGGCTTAGCAAGTTCATACATAAAAGCATAAATTCAATAGAATTGATGAACACACTTAGCGGGACAGGGCCAACTTAGCGAGTTCATCAGAAAACCCAAAAATTCATCCAAAATTGATGAACTCGCTTAGCGAACCTGCTCGCTAAGCGAGTACATCGAAAGTTCCGAAAAATTGGGGGCTTCATAACCCCTACTACCCAGCCACTTTCAGGCCTCAGAAATTCCATCAAAACACAGCAAATAAACCCACATTACATGCAAAATTAAACCCCTAACAACATGCTATCTAACTACTAAGCAATGAACATCACTAGCAACACAAATTAAAAATCACAGAGCAAACAAAATAGCATCTATCCTAGGGTTAAAAAAGGAAATTAACAAGAAATTAGAAGGTACTTACTTGGATTGTAGAGGTAAGTGAGCAAAGACGAGGGCAAAAGAAGCAAGGAAGCAAGGTGGGCACAGTGCAGAAGCACAATGAATGCCAATGATGAGGAAGAAAAGCTATAATGTGCACAAAAGTAACTGTCTAAGGCAATTATGTCTTATTTTTGGTAGTTTCGACTGTCTTGCTTAGCGCGAGTGACTAGCTAAGTGAGCACTCAGTGATATTTGAATTTTTAGATTTTAAATTCACGTGCTTAGCGGGACAGACTGGCTTAGCCCAATTCGAAAATTAGAAAACCTGAGAAGGAATTGGGCTTAGCACGAAGGGTACGCGCTTAGTGAGTTTTATAGCTCTGATTGATTTGCAACTTTCGCTAAGCGGGACGTGGCCGGCTTAGCGAATTAAATGCTTCTAGATGCAATAGTGGGGTCACGCTTAGTGAAATGGTCTCACTTAGCGCAATTCCATTCCCGAGAAGGAATTGGGCTTAGCGGGTATGACCTACTAGGCCTAATTGGCATGAGGGTCCAGACAGAGAGATAATTGTGCTTAGCGCACAGAGGTGCTTAGCGAGATGTCTCGATTAGCCCAATTCTAATAAATGCACTTCCAGAGAGGTTTTTGGGCTTAACGCAACTGTCTCGCTTAGCGAAACCCCTTCAGCCAATGGGTAGGGGTTGGCGTGCTTAGCGCGAGTGGTTACTCGCTTAGCGCACAGGGCATGCTGAGCGAGTGGATGATTGAAAATTTTTCTATGTTATTTCCACATCCACAACTTTAGAGAAGCTTGAGAAACCCCTTTTTGTCATACAAAACAAGTTGATGTCTTACTCTAGCAATCACAAATAAGTTGAAACCTAACTATATGCAATGATTAAGAAAACAAAGAAAAAAAGTTGGGTTGCCTCCCAGTAAGTGCTTCTTTAACGTCACTAGCTTGATGAATGTCACCTCAAAGGTCTGGAGCAAGCTTGGCTCTAGCCATTAGAACCATCTCATTCTTAAGCTCATCCATCTTAGAATAGATGTTCCTATCAAGTAAGTGTTTTTCTGCATCAAACAAATCAAATTTGATCTTCTGATCATCTATACCCATGTCCAGTTTACCCTTCCCTATATCCACCAAACAATTGGCGATCAACATGAAGGGACGGCCCAAAATCAATGGGATTTCAGCGTCCTCTTCAATATCCATGACAACAAAATCCACAGGGAAGGTAAACTGCTGCACCTTGACGAGAACATCTTCAATCACGCCATAAGGCCTTGTAATAGATCTATTTGCCAGCTGCAGTGTCATTCTTGTTGGCATAATCTCCAACTCTCCAATCCTTCTGCACATGGAGAGAGGCATCAAATTTATGTTGGCCCCTAAGTCAATTTATGTTGGCCTTTTAACAACACTGCAGTTTCCTTCCACCACAATATTATCACTATGGATATATTTGCCCCTTTTGGTCAACAGATCCTTCAAAAACTTGGAGTAGAGTGGCATTTGCTGTAAGACTTCTCCAAAGGGGATATTTATCTCCAATTTCTTGAAGATATCAAGGAAACAAGCAAAGTGTCGTTCCTCTTATTTCTTGGACGGCTCCAAAGGATATGGTGCTTCCTTCCCTGAGCATGAGACAACCTTCTTCTTTTTTTCTCTGGCCAACTCACTCTTTGTCTTCTTTTCTTCCTCCTTTTCTCTCTTTTTTTTTCATTTTTTTCTTCTTTTTCTTCTTCCTCACCATCATTTATTTTTTTCTCCCTCATCTGATCTTCTTTTTTTTTTTCTTTTTCTTCTTCAACTACTAACTCTTGCTCATTACTAATCCTCCCTTCATCTTCCACCATGGTTTCCCTCTTGCTTCTAATCATGATAGCCTTGCATTCTTCTTTGGGATTTTTCTCAGTATTAGCTCCGAAACCTCCAGTAGAATTCTTAGCTATTTGCTTAGCCGACTGTCCCACTTGAATCTCCAGGTTCTTTATAGCGAACTCTGTGCTCTTGTGATTTGACATAGAAACTTGCATGAACTGAGCCAAAGTCTCCTCCAACTTGGTTGTCCTCTCATAAAGGCTAGGCCCTTGATTTTGAGGCCTGTTGGATGGTCCTCCTTGCCCTTTGTTGAATTGGTTTCCAGGATGAGACCTTCATTGCCCTTGATTCTGATTAAAATTGGAACTTTGCTGGTAACCTAAAAATCCACCTACATTAAATCCTGACCTGTGCTGATTTCCTATATAATTCGCCTCCTTTGTAGCATCATTAAGTGGTGTACAACAACCAGATTTATGCGCTCCTCCACATATGCTACAACCTCCAAACTGCATAACTGTTGAATGTGAAGGTTGAGTCACTTGTAATTAAGTTGGAAGCTTACTAAGTGTCTCTGTTAATGTCTCAAGCTACTTAGCTAGCAGCTTGTTCTGCGCCAATAGTGCATCTTGTGAAGAAAGCTCAAGTAGGCTTCTCTTTGTAGGCACATGAGTTCGATCATGCAGAATGACATCATCACTAGTAGCCATATTTTTAATAAGCTCCATAGCTTCTTTAGGAGTCTTCAATTTAATTTTTACTCCAGTAGAAGCGTCCAATAATTGCTTGGACTGTGGTCTCAATCCATCTATGAAAATGTTCAGCTGAATCGGCTCGAAGAATCCAAGAGTTGGTGTTTTCCGCAACAAGCCACGGAATCTTTCAAGTGTTTCACTCAAGGATTCATCTGCAAATTGATGGAATGAGGAGATAACTGTCTTGCCTTCAGCTGTCTTAGACTCAGGAAAATATTTCTTCAAAAACTTCTCCACAACTTCCTCCCAAATCTTCAAACTGTTTCCCTTAAATGAGTGCAGCCACCTCTTGGCTTCTCCAGCCAAAGAAAATGAGAACAAACTGAGCCTTATTGAATCTTCTGGCACACCGACAATTTTCACTATGTTGCAGATTTCAATATAAGTAGCCAAGTGTGCGTAAGGGTATTCATTTGGCAATCCATGAAATAAATTTCCTTGGATCAACTGATCAAGGAATGAGGATATGTGATGTTGTGAGCTTGCACCTCCGGCCGCACAATGCTTGTGATGAATTGCGGCACGGTCGAGCTAGAGTAATCTTCAATAGTCACCCTCCGTGGTTGATCTTCAGCCATGATATGTGCTTCAGATGCACCTACTTCAGATTCTCTTAACTCTGGGAAAACTGAAGATGATTCAGATGATTGAGGTTCCTCCAAACTTGGTTGTGCTGTCCTTTCCTACAATTTTTTTCTCTTTCTTTCTGTGTTGTTCCTCCTGCAAGTGGCTTCTATCTCCAAATCCAATGTAGCTAAATTACTTGTAGAAGAGTTACCTCGCATACAAAAGGTACTAAACAGAGCAACAGTTAACCAAATTAAGAGGAAATAAATTCTAACTAACTATTCACAAATTTAATGAAAGAATAAAGTATAAATGTCTACAAACTGAACTATACTATCTAAGTTGAAAGAAATTCCGAAGTAATGGTGCCAAAAACTTGTTCGCTCTCACTTCTACTGCGATGCTAATCGGCAAGTGTACCGAGTCACACAAGTAATATAAAACGGTAAGAACTGAGTATCAAATCCACAGGAAATTTGTTTCACTAAAAAAAATATATGTTCAATGAACAAACATTTGTACACTATCAAAAGAAAAATAAATATCAAATTGGTTTTCTTTTAAAACCTATTTAAATACAGATTAAATTATCTAGCGATTGAGAAGTAAAAACAGTCAAGAGAAAGAAACGTTGGGTCGTTCTACTGAATCTACCTTTATGTTATTAAATATTTTTCTCTATTTAATGTTATCCTAGTGCTCTTATGCTGAGAAATTACCCAAACTATGATCCCTCGAGTGAATGGGTCTAATTGTATTTAAACCTCGTCCTTGATCCCTCAACAAACTTATTTTAAACAAGTTGAATTAAGATTACAACATAAATAAAACTAAATCACTGCACTTCATTCCTAGACATACAGTTTTCTAGCTTGCTCTATCAAGTTCTAAGGTTTTAAAACACTTCCCAATACTAAAAGTCCTAACTTTACATACGAATGGGTGATCAAGCCACAAGCATGCAGAAAATAAGCATAGATAGAAGCAATGAGCACATGAAAACAACATTAAATAGATAGTAAGAGGATTTTACATCAAAGGTTCAACAGAACTCCCCAACAAGAGGTTTATCCTTCCATTACAAGTTATGAACTTTTAACACAAAGGATAGATTTTGAGGAAAGAAAATGGATAAAAATGGTTAAGGATGTCTCCTTCAACCTTTAGAACCTTAATCTCACTCCTCTAACATAAACTCTCCTGGAGGTTTTGTTTCTATCGCTTTGGCTTCTCTCTTGACTCTGTTTTTTGACTCCCTTTTTAGTTTCTGCCAACTTTAGTCTTTTAAATCCCTCTTGAATGTTTCAGATTCTAAAGACTCGCTTAACGAGATTGGCTCGCTAAGCGAGAGTAAGTGACTTTTGGCATAGCGAGCTGGGTGCCCTGAGCGTGGGAAGAGACAAACGACTTGCTGGGCGAGCTGGCGACACGTTGGGCGAGTGCATCCCTGACTGATCCTCTTCTAGGGTTTCCCAACATACTAAGTGAGCTGCATGCCTTGCTTGGAGAATGTTACTCGCTAAGCGCATATGCCTCGCTTAGCGAGACATCAACTGCTTGACCTTCTCTTCTTTTGGCTTAAAACTGAAGTGGTTTCAACATTAATTCACAAAATGGGAGTATTTTCTGTATAAAATCAAACTAAACATGAAAATATGTACAATTCCTACAAAAAGGACCATAAATTGGAGGAAAGATGCTAAATTCATGTAACTATTCAATACAAAAATTAGTCATAAATAACGACAAACACTCGCCATCAAGGATGGCGTAGTAGCTGGCCTTCCATTTGAGGCACATGGTTTCATCCTCGTTTGATGGTAGGACCCCCCGAACTAGGAAGTTCTTGTAGGGGGACATCCAATTTGGTTCCTCCTCTTCTCTGGCCATAATTTTCTCAACATCTGTGGTGGGAGTTTGAAGCGTCTCCTGGATAATGGTCTTGAGGTGCCTGACTTTCTTGGTGCTGACCAGCTTAGAGAGTAGGTTCGCTCGAGTATTATTTTCCCTTGGGATGTAGTATATTTTGAAACATTCAAAAAATCGCTAATGAGAGACTTCGCTGTGTGATAGTACTTGAGCAACATTGTTTCCTTGGTTGGTAGGTGTTGGCAACCTATCTTTGGACAAGTTGGGAGTCTATGTAGCACCGTAGCCGCTTGGCTCAGACTTCTCTGGCTAGCTTTAGAATTACAATGAGTGCCTCGTACTCTACCTGTTTGTTTGAGGCTTTGAAGTTGAGCTTGAGGGCTTGCTCTAGAGTGATATTGTTAGGGCTTTCGAGGATGATCCCTGCCCCGCTTCCTTTTACGTTGGACGCACCGTCAACGTAAAGGGTCCACCGTTTTGGGGTGGTTATGTCATTTCCAATGAATTTTGCCAGAAAGTCAGCTATGAATTATGTCTTCATAGGGTTGCGTGCTTCATACTAAATGTCGAACTCTGGCAGTTCGACAAACTAGTCTACCATCCTTCCTACAAGTTCAGGCTTTCTCAAAACCTGCTTGATAGGGTAGTTCATCTTGACTACCACTTGATGACTCTGGAAGTAGGACCTAAGTCGTCGCGCTAAGGTGATGAGTGCTAGTGCCACCTTTCAATCATTTGGTAGTGCTTCTCAGAGTCATGGAGCATGCGGTTGTTATAGTAGATAGGAAGTTGGTGTTTCCCTTCCTCTTGTATAAAGGTTGAGCTGACGGCTTTGCCGGCTATTGAGAGATATAGGAGTAGGGGTGTTTCTGACCAAGGTTGACTCAAAATTGGCGGCATGGCTATGGTCTTCTTGAAAGCCAAGAAGATTTGTTCACAAGTCTCATCCCATGAGAATGGCTTAGTCTTTTTGAGCAGTTTGTAAAATGGCTTCGCCTTCCACCATCTTGCCTAAAAAAACACAAGTGTTTTATAAAATAACTCCTCCACCCCCCAAAATAACAAAAAAGTTAAATCATTGACAAGAAATGCACTCGTGCCAAGGTATATTCCTTTCCGGCAATCCAAACACCTGTTTGCGACCATTGCACATCTTCCCAGTCCAAAATTTCCCCTAGTAACTGGACAGCAAGTGCAGAATATAAATTATGATACAATTGAAAAGTTTAAATATGCATTCTGCACATAATTTGAGTAACATTGCAATAATGAATCAGGGAGAAATCGATGTAAGTAGAAAAAATCTAGTCAACGTTAGGCAAAAAAATCATTGGTCGACATCAACTGAAAAAACCTGGATGACAACGACCAAAAAAATCCTTGGCTGACACCAACAAAAAATTCCCATGACTGACATCAGCGAGAAAATAACCCTAACCGACATCATCTAAAAAAAATCTTAGCCGATATCGGCAAAAAATAGCTTTGGTTGACATCAGACAAAAAAATTCTGACTGAAAAAACCTCGGCCAATGTCAGTGAAAAACATCTTATGTCGACTTCGGCCGTAAAAACTTTGGTCACCCGTAGTTACGAGTGTTGAGCGAGAATGAGTCGCAAGCAAGAACGTCGTGAGTTAGAGTGAGCATCTCCAAAAAAAGAATTTCAAATTCTATAATTTTTTAGAGAATTTGAAATCCCACTATTTTAGTCAATCAAAATGATTCATAAAAATACCAAAAATTAAATCTCCTTTCAAATATTCTATCCAAACATGCTATTTTATCATGAATCCTTTTAAATTCCTTAAAAAATAGAATTCTCCTGCTGAATTGCTCCATCGAAACACACTACAGAATTTATAATTCATGCTCTTTTCTTTCCATGAGATTGCTTATAATTTCATTTCAAATATATTTATTTTTTAAATTCTATAATTATAGTGCTCCAAATGGGATCACAATAGTGCACCAAGTACACTTAAAAATATCACAAAAGGTTAAAATATTTGAATGTCTGATGAGTCTTCCATGGAAAGATCAATGGATGGAAATGGAGGAGTTTGTTGTCCATGACAACCACTAGCCTCATAAATCTCTTTATCCTTCTTCTCCTTTTACAAGAATTGAACCAATTTATTATTATGTTCAACAAGGAAGGGTATGAAAAACTTCCTATTGTATGCTGGCAGGAAGAGTATTGTGTCATGGGTTTCTCTAATCAGATCAAAATCCCGTCTACCTGAATCTGAGAAAAACCATTGGTACCCTTGTATTTGTGCCCTCGTGAGGCTACATTGGTAATGTATGTTACCCTGTACATCCCAGGTCTCATATTCATCATTTAACAGACAGGGAAAGTTCGTGTGATATTCTGGTAGGAGTTTCATAACATGACAGGGATAATTTCGAGCAAAAAAGTTGCTCGGGCAAGTTATAATTTTGATGGAAATATAATTCATCATTTCTGCCTGTATTAGATTTATAGCTTCATTTATAGAGGGATTAAACCCTTCAAATGTGTCTGAGGGAGGGACCAGGATTAATTCCAGACATCCATAGTCCAGAAGACTTTTTATGGAGATTGCCAAGTCTTCATATCCGAATGACTTGAACTGGTCTAGGTCTAGCCTGGCTTTCCTGAAAAGAAATTTTATTTTGCATGGACAATTAATTTTATCTTCACAAAATGGCGTTTTGATGGTACACCCAAATTTCTGGTTGAAATAGGCATGCACACCTATGTAAAGGCCAGAAATCAGGGTTTGGTTGTTGTGTACCCTAAAGAGTAATTTTTGTATTTTCTAGAAATTGTCTAGTGTTTCGCCCCCGTACTACTTGTTAAAATTGGTGATGCGAAATCTAACCGGCAAGTGTACCGAGTCGTGAAAGTAATAATAAAATAGTAAGAACTGAGTATCGAACTCAGGGAACTTGTTTTATTTGGCAAAGCATCATTCAATAGGCAGACATTTGTGGAAAGAATTGATAGTCATGAATTAAAAACAAAAGTGATTTCTATTCTAATTGAAAACAGTAAATATGAGCAAGTGGATGTGAAAACAGATATGTAAAAATGTTGGGTCCTCTTACTGAGATACTTGATGCAATTAAAAGTATTTCTCTATTTAAGGTTATTTCTATGTTCTATGTTGAGGGCCAAAATACCAAACATCGATGTCTCATGAGTTTGGACTAATCCAAATTAAGCTTCGTTCTCAGATGTCTCTTGTTGAACTTAGCCTAACCGAACAACGTTACGACTACAGCATAATAAAAACTAAATTATCGCACTCCGTGTCTAGACATACGATAACTTAGCCCTGTCCTATCCAGTTCTAAGGATGTAATACATTTTCCAATGCTAAAGCTCCTAACAACACATACAAATGGGTGATCAAGCCACAAGCATGCGATAATAAAGCACAGATAGAAACAATGAACACATAAAACAACTTTAAATAGATAGGATAAGAGTTTACATCAAGTACTCAGCAGAATTCCCCAACAATGGATTTAGCCTTCCATCACAAGGAAGCACCTTTTACAAGCAGGAGAAGGGGTTTGAGAGCAATTCACAGATACACAATGGGGAGGATGTCTCCTCCACCTCTAAGGACCGAAAAATCGCTAAAAAACCTAGAATCTACCTAAAAGCTAAGGTTTTTGCTCTCTTGCTTTATTCTGCGCCTCTATTCTCTATTTTTCTCTATTCTCCACCAAGCTCTTGTCTCTTCTTTCACTCCAGGCTTAAAAAGGACTTTTTGACCTCGAAGGCACACTTAGCGCCATATTCGCACTTAGCGCGAGTAAGTGAACATCCGCTGAGCGAGCTGGACGCGCTTAGAGCAGGAAGAGACAAATGTATCGCTGAGCGAGCTGACGATGTGTTGAACGTGTAGATGCTTCTCAGATTCTCCCAACTCGCTAAGCAGGCTGAGTGCCTCGCTTAGTGCATGATTCTCGCTAAGCGCACAAGCCTCACTTAGCGAGACACTAGCTGCTAGCCTTCACAAATTTTCTCTTTTTTACTTGAAATTGAAGTTGAAACACATTAAATTCACAATGTTGGGCATTTCTACTGAACAAAACTAAACAAAACCTAAAAATATGTACAAACCTACAAAAGGAACCATAAATTGGGGAAAAGACAAACATTTTATAACACTTTTGTATACAAAAGTTAGTCGTAAATGACGACTAACAAACTCTCCCAAATTTACAATTTTGCTTGTCCTCAAGCAAAGAAAGAACAATTCACTTGTCCTCAAGTGACAAGATCATAGTGGTTATTCAAAATTGTGTTTGTTTCCAAGCATTCAATAACATGACATAAGTGGCATACAATGCTTCAACCAACAGTTTTTCACAAGATATGCAGTTTTTCAGAGATATGAACATGATAATTAGGCACACAAGCGAAATAAGTTAGTAAGCAAGAAAGATATCAAGGAAAGATCATCAAGCGATTTCCTCATGGTCACTGTTTCACTCAAGCTCAAGTGTTTAGGAAATTTATCAATTAACAACCAACACAAGTCTCAATCTTTGCATTTCATCTCATGCCATACAGTCACAAACACACAAACTTGAATCCGAAGGACTTTTCTTGGCTTGTAATAAGGTTGGGCTGCAAACAAATCATGGTTTTTCTAAGATGCAAAAGTCTTAAGTTCTAGGAGAGCATTCATCCTTAGATCAACCCTTTTCTCTTTTATTTCATCTTTAATTACTTGCCTTTCAATATTTACAGCACTTAGCTTTCAAACAGCTTTTATGACAGCACACACTTAGCTTTATTTTTGAAATTTCTCTCTTCTTCTTTTTTTTTATACTTTTCTGTGTGTGCTGACATTTTGCTTACCACAATTGCTATCACCTAATGAACTCCCCCAAATTTGGAAAAAATTTGCTTTGAACCAATCCTGTTATGAATGATGCTCTCCTACAACCTAAGACAAGGTAGATGGAGATATAATTTCATAAGCTCAGGGTTCAAATCAAGCAATTAAATTTTCAGCTCAACATGGGTGCAAGGGATATGACATTCATGCACAAGGTAAGCTTTTTGGCTAAGTGATTGTTTCAATCAATCATGGCCTTCATCATCTTCAAACTCATGCATTCATTCAGTAATCAGAGATTCATGCAAAAATTAGTACCCAATGTTAGTCGTTCTCTCACAATTAAAGATCACACACTCACCGGGTAACGACTAATGATTTCCTTCACAATCAATTTGTCAAACCAACTAACCTTTTCAATCATGTATCTAATCCATGTTCTTTCTCTTCTAATTACTGAATACTTATTCAAAGCATATGATTTACGCATTACAGTTCACTCAATTCATGCCATTGATCAATCCAATCCAATCACAAACACAATATTTTCAGATCAAATCAAACCACTGCAATAATAATCAAACTGCAAACTGTTCAACAAGCTTTCAAAATTTACTAACTAAATAAACTAAACATAAAAACTGTACTAAAAACATAAACTGAAAATAAAATGTATCTAAAGTAGAAAAATAAATGAAAGTCCTGTCAACAATCATCCTGAGCAACAATAGGCTCGTCCTGAGCTGACGTAGGCTGGCCATGAGGTGAAGAAGGAGTATCCTGGGCTGGTTGAGGTGTCTCCAATGTGCTGTAGGCCAGGGATCCCAGGTACTCTGCGCCGCCTATAGATCTGCTGCATAGTCAGTGTCCTCGGCGCCTTCTTCACCCTCAGAGACCTCCACGACAGGTAAAGTAGCATGTGAAACCTGTGGAATGGCCTCATGAGTAACCTCTAGCTCTGGCTGAGGCTCTTGGGCTACAAAAGCCTCACCTCCCCCTAAAGGAGAAGGTTGGACTCCTGGCCAGGCCACTTATGCCATGAACTCATCCATGCTGATAAAAGGTCAATGTTGAGCCGAGTCATGCATACTTTGCATCACCATGCATAAGCCACGGTGGATGCTCTGCAACATAGGAATGGTGACTTCGAAGCATCGGCACTGGAATGATGAGGATGGAGCAGAGGGAACTGGTGCTGGAGAATGAGCAGGAGGAAGTGGTGGTGCTGAAGTAGAAGGGGCTGGAGCTGGAGAAGGAGCAAGTGCAAAGGAAGCAGGAGCAGGAAGAGCAGCTGAAGATGGACCCTCAGATCCTCAAGCTCGTGCCTTGCGGGTCCCTGGAAATTTGATCGTGGGATCGTCCAGGTTCCAACAGTTCTTCTTTATGTATGCCAAATTAATGGCAAGGTTGAGGGACTCGAAGGTTAGAGAATCTGACACTACTCCTTGGGCCACGCAGAGTGCGGAAATGAGGGCTGGAAAGTTGAGCCTCGAGGAGTTGGACTGGGCCATCTGAGAGATTTGATATGATATGAGGAAGCCCACGTCCATGTCCATCTTCATAACTAATCCATAAACTAACCTCGCCCGATCCATGTTCAGATCAGAGGTATGAGAAGTGGGGGCAAGGTTAGAATATGAAAACACACTCCAGGTCTGGGTTAGCACCGTCAAATCCTTCCCCAGGAGCTTCCATGGCGCTCATTCAACATTCAAATATATGTACAAAAATGATGAACACGCTTGCCTTGGGCGGCTCGGCGAGACTGACTCGCTTAGCCCAGGCTTATTCAGCCTACCAGGGCTAAGTGGCTTAGCGAGAGTACTCGCTTAGCCACCAATAGAAGATAAAAGGACTCTAAGAGTATGACCTACACAAACTAACTCGCTAAGCGTGGCATGCCGGCTTAGCGAGTTCATACGAACTCAAAAACACAAGTTGGAAATTTAAATACTCACTAAGCCCAAGGTGCAATGGCTTAGCGAGTTCATACGAACATTCAAATATATGTACAAAAATGATGAACACGCTTAGGGGAACAGGGCCAGCTAAGCGAGTTCATCCAAAAACCAAGAAAATCAATTGAAACTGATGAACTCGCTTAGCGAGCAGGCTCGCTCAACGAGATCATCGAAAAATCCAGAAAAACTTAGGGCTTTTCAGCCCCCTACCATAGGCCTCTATTAGGCCTCAAAACCTAATCACAAAAGCATGTACATTGTGTGTGAAATAAAACCCCTAACAACTAACCTAACAGCAACAACTCAATCACAAAAATCAAAGCTTCAAACTACTAAAATAAGTCCTTTATTCTAAGGTTCATAACAAAAATTAAAGTGCAAAGTTGGGATTACTTACTTGGATTGCAATAAGAAATGAGCAAGAGGAAATCAGAGAAGCAGAGAGCATAAGGTGAGCATAGTGCAGATAAGTGCAGGATGCAAAGGATGAGAGTGAGAAGATGTTTGTAAATGCACAAAAGAAAACTGCCTAAGGCAATTAAGCCTTATTTTTGGTAGTTTTGACTGCCTCGCTTAGCGCAGGTCACTCGCTTAGCGAGCACTCAAGGACTTTTAAGTTTTCAGAATTCACACTCACGAGCTCAGCGGGCAGACTCGCTCAGCCCAATTCAAAAATATGACATGTCAGAGAAGAAATTGGGCTTAGCGCGAAGGATCGCGCTTAGCGAGTTCTGCAGCTCTGATTGGTCTGCAACTCTCGCTTGGCGGGCCATGGGCCGGCTTAGCGAATAAAATGCTTCCTGATGCAGTAGTGGAGCTAGCCTTCACAAATTTCCTCTTTTTTTTTTACCTGAAATTGAAGTTGAAACACATTAAATTCACAATGTTGGGCATTTCTACTAAACAAAACTAAACTAAACCTAAAAATATGTGCAAACCTACAAAAAGAACCATAAATTGGGGAAAAGACAAATATTTTATAACTTTTTTCTATACAAAAGTTAGTCGTAAATGACGACTAACATCTAGGTGTTGGAACAAGTGGCATTGGAATAATTAAGAAGGGGGAGTTGAATTAATTATGAACGCGTTTTGACTAATTAAAAATTTATCCTTCTTAATGTTACTAGATTCAATTAGGCTTTACTACTAAGTTATGAGAAAGTAAAGAACATAAACAATAACTTAGACAAAAGTAAAGCGGAAATAAAAAGTGCACAATAGAAAAGTAAAGAGCGTAGGGAAAAAGAAAGCAAACACAAGTTTTATACTGGTTCAGCAACAACCCGTGCCTACATCCAGTCCTCAAGCAACCTCTTGAGATTTTCTTTCCTTGTAAAAATCCTCTATAAGCAAAGAGCCACAAAGGATGTACCCTCCCTTGTTCTCTTTGAACAACCAAGTAGATGTACCCTCTACTTGAAGCGAACCACAAAGGATGTACCCTCCCTTGTGTTCACTATTACAACCAAGAAGCTACCCGCTTCTTACACAGAATTCTCAGACGGTTAGTTCTTTGAATTCTTTGTTTGGGGAATCAAAAGAATTCTCAGACGGTTAGTTCTTTGAATTCTTTTGGCAAGAGGGAGGAGGAAAGAAGAAGAAGAGAAAAAACAGAAGGATAGCACAATTTTTGTTTTTGTAGAATTTTCCTTTCTTCAAGGAAAGATTGGACAAAAACTTAGAATGAATTTGGAAAAGGTTTTGCAAGAGAAAAGCAATGGAAAGTTTTGTGTAATCAAATGTGTTTTTCTATGTTATTGTATATTTAAAATGCGTGCCAAGGTCTTATATTTATAGAACCTTGATACCTTTTGAGAAAACCATGTTAAGAGTTATAAATCTTAACATTTCCTTCAAAAACATTCATTGGTAATTGATTACCATAATGGCGTAATTGATTACACAATGTATTTTATGAAAAGTTGTGACTCTTCACAATTGGATTTGAATTCTAACGTTAAGATTCACTTGTAATCGATTACTAATATAGTGTAATCAATTACACTATTTGAAAATCATTTTGGAACGTTGCAAAGCATTGAAATCAGTTTGAAAACCATCCTGGTCACTGGTAATCGATTATTACCAAATGGTAATCGATTACTAGAGAGTAAAAACTCGGGTAACTTAGAAGATTTCAGAAAATCCTTTTTCAAACAAAAAGTGTGCTATTTGATGTTTTTGAAAAATACTTTTTACTACCTACTTTGACTTGGCTTGATGCTTCTTGATTTCTTCATTTGATTCTTGAATCTTTGGGTGGAATCTTGAATGCTTGATTCTTTAATCTTGAAACAACTCTTTGAACTTTGGTATCATCAAAACATCTTGGTGAATCATCATGGTAGCTTTGCTTCCACACTAGGTTCAAGCAGTTTATTGGTACGGGGACATTTGGGCTAACAAAGTCTTTGTAGGATTTGGGGGAGGCTTTGGCTTGGTCAGCATTTATGGTTATGGTTGTAGTTTCTGGCTCAATGGCCTTCTTAATTTTGTTGATATTAGTGGTATTTAATTCAAGGGTTTTTCCTGCTTTTTTCCTTGAATAAAATCCTTTGTAGATTGGGCTTTGAATATCCTCCTCTGCCAAGCAAAGGTCTTTGAAATTGGTGTAAACACCTTTATGGGGTTTTGATAATAGGACAAAAGTTGTATAACCTTTCCCAGAATGAGAGGCTTTTGTAAGAAAAGTGACTCATTGGTTATCTGTTATACATAAATTGTATAAGGCACAAATTATGCCCTTTTTTTTACATAATAGACGAATTGCTCGTTATTGTTTGTGTGTTTTGGAATATTCCAAATATTGTCAATAAGGCAATTGAATTTATCATTGATAGCTTCTCTACCAAGGTAGTGAAACTCATTTGTAAGTACTGGAAATGATTGATTGCCGAACTTCATTTTATGCTTTATGTTTTGATAGGAGACCTTAGAGGGCTTCATATTGTTGGATTCATGCAAAACAAGAAAGAATATCAACGACAACATTCTTAGCTCCTTTTATGTGTTCAAAATTAATCTTTATTTCGTTATGGGAATCAGATTCATCCTACAAGTTTTAATCAGTTCTGCTTCTCGTATAAACAAATTGGTTTTGTTAGGACAGTCTCTCGAATAATGTCCTGGTTGGTGGCAAGCATAACATTCTAGTTGCTTTGTATACGTTTTTATTATCTCTTAGTTTTCTAACATGTCTATCTAAGATTCCAGGATGTTGGTTTATAGATTCAGTTACAGGGTTGTGTCCTGAAATTGTTTGTGAAGTTCCTTTAAAGGGTATAGTTCTCATTTTATTGGTTTTGCTAACACAAATTTATTTGAGGATTGATTAGTATTATTTCTTAAAGATAGTTTACAGAGTTGTGTTGTGATTGTATCGAGGTTGTTCGTAGAAAAATGAATTTGTTGGACTTTGGATCTAAGAATTTCCAAAATATCATTCATTTTATTTTCTAAATTTTGCACTTTGTTAAATAGAAACTTTTGTGTTTTTGAAAGGCTTTCTAAGTGTTCAGATAAGTCTTCAAGGGTTTTTGTTGAAAATTTATTAAGAGAACTGTTAGTACTAGTTAGATCTCTATGTCTATCCAGAGCTAAATAACGGCTCTAATACCAAAGAGGTATTGAGTCGATTATAATAACAAGTTAAAAATAAATACAAGAGGTACCGAGTTGCAAGAGGTACTGAGTTGATTATAATAACAAGTTAAAAATAAATACAAACAATTAAAACATAGTTAATAAATAAAATAAAGTAACAATGAATGTAATATAAATCCAGAAAGGTGGCAAAGCCTCCTAGTTAGATTATATAATATTTTTTTATTAGAAATACAATATAATTAAAGAAAACACTATTATGAGGGTAGGCGAAAGGAAAGATCGATTTAGATGGATAGATGACACTTCTCAAGTGGACATTGTAAGTTATTTCATTTAAGAAAAATATAGAATATGATGATCTCAGACTCTATTTTTTTTTAATTTTAAATTTAAGAACAACCTTATAGGTTTTCTGGATATTAAGCTGAGTACTAAAGACCACTAACAGCCCACACTCTTTGGGTCTTACGAAGATCTTAATTTCCTCTAGGCACTAGCCTAACCATAAAGGACTTCTATGTTTTTCGAAATTAAATATCAAGGGCACACCTTTGGATTCTTACAAATCCCAGGTTTTCTTAAAAAAATATATACAGTTAATGTCTGGGTTCTAAATCATATTCGCATTTTCTAAATGAAAATAACTAAGGCCCCTTGAAGGTGCCTTCGAAAAACTTAGATGACCATTGTAGATATTATACTTACAAATAGGAGTAAGAACAAGGGAGAAGATGGGGAGATCCAAAGAACACTAGATATTATTGCTCGCAACAAAACCATTACAAACATCTACTTCTCTTTCTCTCACTATTTTTAGGGTCTGTGTGTCTTACAACAGAGTTTCGAGGTTCTTTTTATAGAGAAAGATGAAGCAAGACAACAAAAGACCCCTTCAATCAAGAATAGTAAAATTATTATTCTTTTACTTTGTCACATGACTCATTTTTACAACAACTATTTATGAAAAGACTTATTGTCCGAGTATCGAAAAAAGTAAAGATTCCTACTTCAATTTACAATTATGTTTTGACAGGATGCGTCTTTCTTCTTATCAACTCTTCGATGACTTTGTAACAGTAAGATTTTCTTCTTCTTGGATGTTTCTAGAGCAGTTTGATGAGTCTTCCATGGAAAGATTAGTGGATAGAAATAGAAGAGTTTGTTGTCCATGACAACCACTAGTGCACTAATTGTTTTTATAAATGTTATTTGAGTATTAAGACATATATAGATGAATTATCACAATCTAATTCAATTAAACTTTATTTTATAGCAAAATTTAATATAAATAATCAAATTTATCTCTAAATGCATGAAACGTTGTACAAATTGATTTTAGAAAGATAACAAATTTAAATTTAGTTATTAAATATGTAAAAAAACATGAAAAATTAATCTCCTATCACCTTATCACACTTTGGGAAAATGAACCAATTTCAGTATTTACCTAAAACAATAATCGTTCTATTGTCACGTTATTTTATTTATTAATAAGTGATAAAATGAGTTAGGCTAATTGATTGGCCCGTGTAACCGTTTTTAGGCAGACTCACAACATGTCGGCAGGCCGCATGGGTTAGCTTCCCGAGTTAAATTTAATATTAATTAGGTAAAAATAATTAAAAAGAATAATATTAAGATTTTATATTTTCATTTTATTTTAATATAAAAATAGTGTTATGTTTAGGATCCAATATAATCAATAAAGATAGATGTGTCTCTTGAGTAATTTTTTTGTCATCATTAATATTGAAGACAAAGGTACAAGTTATAATATTTTTGGGATTTTTTTTTTACAAACACTCAATAAAATGATATGGAATTCAAATCACAAAGATTGTCGGGGTTAGATTTCACCAAATCAAACTCTCCTTACGTTAACATAAGATACCCAACTTGTGATTCAATGTTAATATCAGACATAGTTTAAAAATGATATTTTAATCCTTAATTCCTTAGGTGCTAATATTTAAGTTCTTCCATTAAATATCAATCTCTTGCATACTTAACAAAGAAATTGTTTTAAGTTCAATGACCAAAAGATAATCATTAACCTTCATCATATTCCTAGCTCTAAGGTTTAATGGATATTTTGCCATAGTTCAATATAAAAGAAAGCATTTTTCAATCGCAATCTTATCTAAAATTTAAGGTACGGGGCACCAACCAATCCATAACAAGCATAAAACATAAAAGTAAAAGGCTAACATTGAAGAACAAAATGAAATATATAACAATATTTTAATAAAAACATAAAAGTATAAGGTTCAATGCATAGATGAACATTTGAAATTGGACAAAAGACTAAAATTGCGAATCTTTTAAAAGTTACTGGTGAAATATCTCAATTAAGAAATAAAAGACTAAAATAACCAACATTTTAAATGGAGATGAAATGTCTAATTAAATAAGGGAAATAAAATCTCATATTTAAGAAAATGGAATGACCAAAAAATGTATTTTAGCCTTGATTCAAAAGAGGGTGTGTTAAGTAGAATGAAACATCTGTGTAATATTTTTTCAAACACTAAAAAGAGATTTGTCCGAGAGTTACAATAAAAAGAAAAAATATTTGTATAATTTAACCAAATCTTAAGAATGTTATTATAATTTTGTTCATATTTAACTTATGTAGTATACATTATAGTTTTAATTTTTATAAATTATTTTAT